>NC_134282.1:54089338-54433421 GCF_949628215.1 Phalacrocorax aristotelis
AAAGGATGACTATGGGTTAGGCAGAGCAGGTAAAACAACCCGAACACAAGTGCAGTTGTGCAGACGTGTGGAATCGCGCTGCTTGGAAGGGGCTGCGTGTGGGCTTCAGCCATACCATTGCCCGTTTCCTTGCCTGCTGTCCCCCCCGGGATTGAGTTTGCAAGAACCAAACCTTGAGGTAAGGAAAATGTGCCGCTGTTGTGAGACAAACACTGGGGGAAGTGTTCAACCGAGGGAGGCGGATCCCGCTACCTGCTGGTTATTGAGGTCCAAAAGTCTTATTTCATAACTGAAATTGTAGGGAACGTCCTGTGATAGCGAACAGCAGAGTAGAAGCCAGTTTATCTGGTGAAGCTGATGGAAAGGACTGGTTTTGGGTTGACCTACCAGTAGCTTGTGTTATGAAGCTTTTTTTGATGGAATAATCATACCTGCTTCTTATTTGTTCATCAGTAGCAGCGAATACACTTAGCCTTGCTTTCAAGGCAGAAGAATGAACGTTAAATGTGTATCTAGGCAAGAGCCTGTCTTTCAAACAGCAGGCCTGAAGTGCCACGATGTTTTTAAACTTCCCATTTATTCATACTTCAAGGCAAGTATATGGGACTTGGCTGTCAGCGTGGCCGTAACTTAGCGCTGAAACGAAACCATTGCCTAACGTGCATAGTCAGATATTCCGAAAACAACAACAAAATAGTCTTCTCTGTGTGTGGATGACTGTGACTGGTGAATGCCATCTGTGTTAAAGTGCTTTAAACTTGCTGCCCAACAAAAAAATGTGTTCTAGCAGCGCTTTGTTGGCGTTAACATTTTTCTGGCCGTACCCACTGCAGTTTCCACCTTAACGTTTCTGGCCCTGGAATTCTGCATCTCTGGATTTCTAGAAACAGAATTTGTTAATCTTTCATGCATTTAGTAAATGTATATCCCAAAGCAGACTTTACTTTGTCTTTTGCCTGGGGGCTACGGGCATAGAGCACAGCGTATGTTTTGCTAGCTACACTTGATTTTAAGAAGTAGAAGTAATTAATAAGGTAAAATCCTTAGTGTGGACCAGGAGGGATTAATATGCTGTGAAATTTGCACAAAAGAAAGGCATTTCTGGCTGTCTTTAACGTTATTTTATAAAAGTATGTTCCCAAGGCTTTTGTATTGAAATTTCTTTTTACCGGTGCTCTGTGATTCGCAGGTGTGTTGTTCCTCAGCAGAAATAACTGGCTCGGCTATTTTGTGATGTTATTGTTAGAAAATCTAAAAGTAATATTATCTAGAATCGCCTTCTACAAAGTTTACTATTCCCTGATACTGATCTGTGGTGGGTAGTAGATGCGAGAGGTTTGAGGATGACAGGAGCGACTAGGCTTGCGCTTCATTAGGAGCAAGAAGAAGAAAGAGGGTGATTGAGCCATCCGTGGAACACTGTGATTTCTCCAGGTGTGACTTTGCATCCTCGTGTCCCCAGAAGGGGTTACCGGTAGAGATCAGGTGTATGTCATGCCTAAGGAAGCATTAATCAGCTCCTAGACTCCTCGGCAGGCTGTAAGCACTCGCAGGAGCAGCCTGCCAAAGAATGCCGATGGTCAAGTGATTCTTACCTTGCATTTCATTGGGGAAATGCGTTGTCAGTCAGTATCTTGCCGAGCAAGTTTAATGGGGTGGAGATCCTGGGAAAACTGGTGGGACTGGAAGTAAGTAGTACGCCTCTAATATTAAAATTGAGTTAGGCTTCTGAATAAAAAGTGATTATTTGCCTAATTTCCCTTCAGATGTTCTAATATACGCATGGGTCCAAAGCTAATTCTCTGCCTATTTAATAGCCTTTAGCTGGTTAAGATGCAGCCCTTAGAATTGAGGGGGGGAGGAAGGGGTGGTGAACGATCACAGCTCCTGGCTGGGAAATCAGGTAAGTAGAAAACTTTTGGGTTTTTTCTAAAATCTTTTTCTTCATGGTTTGTTATTTCCAGTTCTCTCATTCCTTTGTGATCTATTATTTCTATGGATGTTTCTCAAAAAGCTGCTGTTCCTGCTTGTAGTATATAGAAAAATGGGGACAAGTGGTTTGTAATAACCTTTTTTTAAAAAAAAAATTTTTTCATGTTGCCTAAAAACCAGGATGGAAATGAAATCCTCTTTATCTTCTCAGAAATATGGCTTAATTTTATTTTTTTTTCTGTTGTGAGACTGCGGATAACCCAGAGATGGGGGACTCAGCTCTGGAAACCCTTGCTTGAAAAGGCAGGCATTTGAAGTCTCAGCCAGCATTACTTCTCCCCAGGTATTTGAGTTAATGAACATAAATAGAAACCAGATAATTTTAAGCCACCTGTAGTAGAGCAATTTCCTTTGCAGAGCAAATTTTGCTACCGTCTCACTCAGATTCTGACTATGTGTATCCCATGGGAGAGAAACCTAAGCATCCAGTGTAAGGTCTCAGCAGGCAGGAATTTTAAAATTATTTTTCCTTTTAAACAAAATATAACTAGCTACACTTCACCTTTTGTTTCGAGGGTATGCAAAGGAAAATCACAACGTGAAAAAAAAATCACCCAACCAAAAAAATCTTTAAAATCTTTCAAGTGAATCAATTTGGAATATTTTCTTTGAGCAGACTGACTTTCCCTTTAGCTGCGCGTGCCTGTTCTATAGGCTGTTTGCGTTGTCCAGAGACTTCCAGGTATTTAAGATCCTCATTCCTGAAGGTACCGTGCGTAAAAAATACTCAAGGCGTTCCTAGAGTGCTTCCACATTTGAAACCCATCTCGGTCTCAGCGTTTGCATTAAGCACTTCGCATTTCAGCCACTGTGGAGGGAGCAGAGTGCCTGCAGCGCATAGGTGCAGTGTGATTAAGCCATTTTAAGTAATGGTATGGCCCAACGATCTTGAAAGGGGTAGTCGTCGTTCTGGTAAGGCACCTCCTGGTTTGCTGCGGTGGGAGTGTGCCACGTGCCTGGTGGTTACTCTGTTGTACGGGTTGAATCACGGGTGATTGAAATTTAGGACTAAATCCCAAACTGAGCAATCCCTGTGATGTTTTTTGGTTTATACCATAAGTTTCACAGCATCCCAGAATGGCATGGGTTGGAAGGGCCCTCTGGAGCTCACCCCGTCCCACCCCTGCTGGAGCAGGCACCCCCAGAGCAGGGGCACAGGGCCGCGTCCAGGCGGGGGCTGAATGTCTCCAGGGAAGGGACCCCACAGCCTCTCTGAGCAGCCTGTGCCCCTGCTCTGGCACCCGCACAGCAAAGGGGTTTGTCCTCATACTGAGGTATCAATTCCTTGATATTACTCACCCCACCCCAAAGTAGAGATGGGCCGTAGCGAGGAGGAAGGGAGATGTGCATCCGCACTGCATTCCTCATGCTGGCGAGTTCTAGCCGGCTGCTGCAGGCTTGTGGAAAGGTAGGCAATAGATCTAGACCCAGTGACACTGAGAAAGGGACTGACGTAGGAGAACGTGCTGCTTCTTGATTTTTTTTTTTTTTTCTTTTTAATTGAGAAAGTTCATGCAACAAACACCGGTTTGGGAATCAGCCAGCTGACCCTGCCTGGGAAGTGCTGTATGTCTGCAAAAAGAGAAACTGAGGATGTCTAGAATGACTTTTTTCCCTATTGCAGATCTTGTTTTGTGGCTCCACAACATTTATATGCATTTGCTGCTGCCTCCTCTCCAGCTGCAAGTCCATAGCTAGCCAATTTGGTATTGACAGATGCATCACTACGGCTTCTCTAATGGAGCCGGCACTGCTGACTGGAAGGTGTTTGTCCCCCCTTGGGTTATTTTTGTCTGAGTAATGCACAGGAACTTGATAATGGTTTGAGATTTTTCTTATTTTTTTTAATATTTCTTTCTCAGTGGAGTTTCTGCATTGCACGAAACTTTCAGTGGTATGAGTCCCACCGCTATCACTTCAGTTGGAAGGCACCTCTTGAGGTCAACACGTCCAACCCCCCGCTGAAGCAGGATCAACTGGAGCAGGTTGTCCAGGGCCGTGTCAAGTCAGGTTTGGAGACTATACCTCCTCTCCGAGCAGCCTGCTCCAGTGTCTGACCACCCTCGCAGTAAAAAGTGTTTTCTTGTATTGAAATGACACTTCCTTTTTTAATTTATTCTAATTTGCACCCATTGCCTCTTGTCTCAGGGCGCTACTGAGAACAGCCTGGCTCCCTCGTCTTCGTTCCTTCCCATCAGGTATTTATACACACTGGTAAGATTCCCCCTGAGCCTTCTCGTCTTCAGGCTCAAGAGTCCCAGCTCTCCTGGCCTCGTACGAGAGATGCTCCAGTCGCCTTTGTGGCCCTGATCTAGAGCAGCCCCTGCCTGTCCTGTGCCGGGGAGCCCCTCATGGCTCTTTGCTTTCCGCAACTGGTCTCAAAGCTCGCTTTCAAGAGATGGTGTTTTGTCCAATGTCTTTCCCAGCCTCTCTGACCGCCGTGGGGTGACTGGGGGGAGGGTTTCCTAACTCCAGGAGTGTATTAAGTCGTGGTTTTTTGAGAAGAAAAGGGCCCCAAGATACATGCAGGCTACAGCAGCCTTTGAGAGTATAGAACTGACATGTTCTTCAGGAAAACCTTGGCTTTGTCAGCCCGGCCAGGTACTAGCTGTTTGTCTGTCCTCTCTCCTGTCATGCTTTATGGAACCTTTACGCCACTGTTGATTTTTTTTTTTTTTTACCTCTGGTTTGGCCAGAGCAGGCTCTCCAAGGGTGTGTTTTGTAGCATTGTTCCTTTGACGCAGGTTGGCCGGGGGTTCAGAGGCATTAGCCGCTTTGTTAGTAGCGGTCACCAGCATAGTCCAGTAGCGGGGGGAGAAAAGAGAAAATTAATGCTAAAAGTAGAACCTACCAGTGGAGAGTCTGGCGGGGGTGCGGCAGCCGCTGGGGCTGCCTGTGAACCCTCTCTGTTCCCAGTACACCTGTTTCCTTAGAGCTTCTAAATACCAGTTGTTTCCTAACAAATACTACTTCTGTTTATCAACACGCAGTCCTTTGTAACACCCAACAGCAAGCAGAGCTGGAAGAAATGTCAAGTATAGGCAAAACTGTTAGGCTAGAGGCCTGCATGTAATTTCTGGAACTTAATGGCATCTCTGTGTTCCTGTTATCTCAGATTCCTAATTTAGATTGGAGATCTCCAAGGGGTTCATTTGAACATACTCTTTACTAGCACTTTAAAAATGTCAGGCATATGTTTGTCAAATTTAGGGCTGGTTTAAGCACAATTATGCATGCATTTAAGCAAAATAGTTGAAGTGATTTCATGAACTGTATCAATAAGTTTATACTAATATAATTACACTGATACTAGCAAGTTTTATTAATTAACTCCATTTGTTTCCAAACAAGCGTAGCTGTATCAGTACAAAATCTGTGCATAGACAAACCCTTACTTTTGCTAATAACACAGTATTACAAAGGTGGGGTGTGTCTTTTAAGGTGCTTCATAATCTTCTTTCCCTTAAACAGGAGGAAACTGAGGAGCTGGAACAAGACACCTTAGGAAAAAGTGGGTGTATATTTTGTTTGTGTTTTTGGGGGACTTTAGGGGTGGTTTTTGTTGGGTTTTTGTTTGGTTTGGGAGGCTTGGGGGTTTTTTTTGTTTAAGGGAATAGGGGGCTATAGATTTCAAGGAAGAAGCATTCTTGGCACCAATCCAGAGATTGTTTCAAGCATACTGTAGTTAAAAAAAAAAAAAAATGTAAAAAGTCAGAATAATACGCAGGATCGGTATTTTTGGGGCTGCCTTGACTGGTGCTGGCTGGGGAAGGGCATCTTCAGCGGGTGAGCGTGGGGGCTCCGAGCACGGCTGTTCCTGCACCGCGCTGGCCGCAAAGGTGCATGCTGAGCTGTCACCGAGAAGAACCTGGCAGCTCCTTTGTCTGGCTCATCACTTCTAGTAGCTGAACGTTCACCAGGGAGAGGTGGAAGAGCCTTGGAGAGAGGCAGGGGGATTGGTCCTGGGGAGTCATCTCTGAATTGGGTCCTGCTCCTGCAAACCACACGGTACACGAAACCGCTTCTGGAGCGGGGGGATTTGGTGGGTGCAGGGGAAGCTCTGCGTGGTGTTAGGGGGTTCTTTGGGTGCCTGTGGGGAGGAACAAGGGGATGGAGCCCCGCTGCGATAGTCCAGTCCTTAAGCTTGCTTCTGGCTGCCTGCAGAAGTAATGCGAGAGCCTGCAGCCCCTGGTGTGGCGCTGCCAGCGTTAAATAACAGAGTTAGGCTTTTCCTTCTGTTTTCCAGTCCTATAAACCCTGTGTAAGTAACCGCCATCTCCAGCCCTTGGGAGCACGGCTCTGCTCTGTCTGCTGCTGCCACCTGGCAGTGGTGTCAAGCCTGATTCATCTCTGAGCGAGCCTTGTTTGAAAGGGATGAGCCTACGTTTCTAAATTAGCTGTATTTTAACTGAAAGGTAGGCTGGAGCCTGAGCTGCCAAATCTCGGCAAAAAGATATTTTATTTTGAGAGGAGCACAGTAAAAAGTCCACAGTCTTTTGTCTGGAGCAGGTGCCATATTCCCTTCAGCTGCTCTGCTGTTAGAGGAAGCTCTTAGGATCAAGTTCTCACCGGTTTGGTTTAGGGACGAAACTGGAATGGGCAGAAATGCTTGGATAGAAGTTTCCTATCAAAGAGTTTGTTTTTTAAAATGAACACGTTGATGTTTCAGTAACGTTTTGGGGGGGAAGAAATGTAAAACCTTCAAAAACTGAAGTCGTGTTCTGGCTTGCCTCTCCTGCCTTGTTT
Organism: Phalacrocorax aristotelis; assembly: GCF_949628215.1. Taxonomy (NCBI): domain Eukaryota; kingdom Metazoa; phylum Chordata; class Aves; order Suliformes; family Phalacrocoracidae; genus Phalacrocorax; species Phalacrocorax aristotelis. Next base: position 54,096,077 of record NC_134282.1, read on the forward strand.
TGTATTTGATAGCGTAAAGGGTCATGCTTGACTTCCAGACTGCAAACGTTACTATTTTCAATGCTTTGAGGTGATTCTTCCTTCAGCAGTTCCAGCCAGGTGCTGCGCTTGGAAGAGCTCTGCTGGCCACGGGGAACGGCTCGGGGGTCACCGCCGCTCTGAAGCGTTTCTTCCCCGCGGTGGGTGCCGGCGTGCGGGAGGCGCTGCCCGGGTGCTCGCAGCGGCCCTGTGCCCTGCGCCCAGCGCAGGACCACCCTGGCACCGTCCCTGCTCGGATGCTGCAGACTGGTAGCTGGGCCGGTCGGTTTTCTCCTCCGTTCTGGAACGCAGACATCAAAGGGAAAGAAACATTCTGGTAAATTTCTTTGGAAGCTCTCAAAACTTTCCTTTTCCCGTGTGTTTTCCATTTTGTTAGTTTTGCAATAGCGACTTTTCACCCTCATTTCAGGTTTTTTGTTTTCCCCAAAACAAAACCAAACCCTAGTGTTTTCCTGGAACAGGAATCCCATTTTCATGGGTGCGTTTCCATTGATTTTTGTGGAACTACTCACATACGTAATGTTAAACAGCTACAGGGTGTTATTGAAATCACAACCGTAAATCTTGTAATAGGTTAAAAGTGTCCTGTCAAACTGTGGATAATAAATTCTGCATGTAATGAAATTCTTCCTAACTTCTGGGGGGGGAAAAGCCAAGACTGCATTTCCGCCAGTGACTTACAATGGCCTTAATTTTTAAAAGGCCTAAAATAACTTTCCGATTTAAAATTATTTTAAATCCTTCACTGAACAGTGATGCTATGTTGGCCGTACTGCTATCTAATTAAATATTTACTATACTTCTGTATCAGGTTCCTGCAACCAGGAACTTGGAAGTGCTGATGCTCGCGGCTCCGCCGGCTGCTAGCCCTGACCTTGGCGAGCTGACCCCCCACCTCCCGCGGCCCCGCTTTTCTCTGGCCCCTCTCACCCTGGCACTGTCGCTGCAAGCCTCTCATCCCTGAAGCTTTTCTGGCCCGCGAGGATTTTTATTTCCAAAACTCTCTTTGATAGGTGAAAATGTCTTTCTTCGAAGTTCCCTTTGGACTGCAGCGAGCTGCGCCAGCGCCTGCCTCGCCGTGGGTGAACGTTTCTGTTTGCTCGGTGAGCTTTTTGCCTCTGCTGTGCTCTAAATATTCCTCATTTAATGAAGCGAAGTTCTTTAATTACTATTTTTCTTTGTGGAATGGCTCATGGTCCCTTGGTCTTTTGATACTATCAGACTGAAAGGGGGAATAAAAACCACCTTTAAACAATTTTGACTCCCTCTAGAGGATTTCTTTCCAAGCCCAGAAATAGCTGCACAGTGGGAGAAGCTGAGCATTCGGTCCCTGCGCCTGCACAGCCGGGTTTCAGTGCAGATCACATCTTTTCCAGTACCCGCAGACTGCTTTTTCCCCCCTGTCAGTTGCTGCTAACGTCTCCCAGATTTTATTCCCACTGTTCTTTAAATATAAATGCTCACAGTCCATTTTTCCTTAGGCAACAAGCCCGGCATCCTCTGCTGAAGGACCCCACTGCAGTTACAGCTGCTCGAGGAATGGCCGTTCCTGTGATGTGTTAACTCCTCTGGACCAAGCTTTCCAAGACTATTGAGTAGAAAGCTTAATTTTAACACCTTGTGGATGCCTCTCGCCTATTGCAATAGTCAAATTTAGTGGCTGTCATGAACAGCAACTCCTTTTCATGATGTCGTGGGTTTTTTGCCCTTTATATCAAGGGAATACACATAACTTTCTGGTATTTCTGTCCTTTCCTGTTGCTGTCCGCAGGCGATGAAGAGTGCTGCTGGTGTTGGATAGGCTGGTGTGGCTTCTTTACAAAGGTCACAGGAAGAGTGAAGACCTTTTCAGGAGAGCGAGCTAATGCAGTCTCTCTCTGAAAGGTGAGGATGAGGCGTTGGTGGCCTGCAAGGAGGAGTGCTCCAGGGCACTCCGTGCGAGGCTGGTAGCTCTGACACCTTGAAACGATAAGGAATTTATTCCCCTATTTCAGATGCATTATCTTAGGTAACCATTCAGTACCATTATCTTATTTAACCATTTCAGATGTGTTATCTTATTTAATGGGGGAATAGTGCTAGGAATAGTCGGAATAAGCCACCCTGGCCTCTTCTTACTGCCCCTTGTTAGTTCAAAATTCTTTCAGGCTCTTCCTTAGGAATTGGCCCTGGATAAGGGCTAATAGCTGGATTATTGCTGCACTAAATCATTCTCAATTCGATACAGGTTGCATCCACCTCTAATTCACCCTCTTATTTCCTAAAGGAAATGTTAACCAGAACAATCACTTTAAAAGCAGTAGGTAATGATGGGCAATATCATTTGATTCTTTTAACATACTTACACTCAAGAGAGAAGTAAATCACGGTGTAACCAACTAACGCTACCATCGATCCCTTGGAGAAGGGGTCAGGTGTGGGTGCGTGCACCCCTCTGCCTCTGCACCCCCTCGTCAGCCCTGTCCCCCACAGTTCAGCCGGTTTCTTTGGAGAGCTGGGCCCTGGGTGACTTCATCCACGGCAGAGGCTGCAGCACAAAGCTGATGTTGGGTCTTCTTGCCCATCGCACCCCGAGCACGTACTGCTGGGGCACGGCTCCCCCTGCGTGCCCTAAACCCAGCCCGTCCCTGCTGTGAGGCACTGGGGCTGCTGGAACGACTCTTCTAACATAATAAAACAGCTGCTTTAAAGCTTTAAAATGCACTGCTTGCCTATGGCCGGCAGGGTTATTTCGATCCTTTGACCAAAATCCCCGCAAAAGCGGACTAGAAAGTACCGCGGGGTTGGGAGGGTCGGTATGTGCTTTGCCTGGGGTGTTCCTGGAGGGCGCAGCAGCGGCAGCACGGCCGGAACGCTGGATATCGGATATTTATTGCTGCTCATGCATCCTGCCGACAGCTGCATGTTTCTCCGCCCTAATAGTAGCAAATTATGATTGCAGTAATTCCATATTTGGATCCTTAGCCCGAAAAACAGTCTGTTTTTACGGTGTTTCCCGTGATAGCAGAGCACCCCCATTTAAATGGTCTCAATTCACTCCCTCAGCATACGGCTAAGGCACGCTGCATCCCCTGGCCCGCTGGGCGATGTAGCGCGGCTGGGGCTGCTCCACGGTGGGTCAGCGATGTGTTTTTTCTAGCACTGAGCTGCCTTGGAGGGGGGGTTTCCTCTTTTTTTTTTTTTCACCCAAAATCCTGCTGCTGTGTGGTTTTCCCAAGGGCCCGGACAAAGGGGCCGGGGCTGCAGCGTCCGCTTCCGCAGGCAGTCACCGATTTATTGTGAGGCTGGTCCTGGCCTCGTGTGCCCGTGGCCTTCCCAGGAACTGGTATGTTTTGTGCTGTGCTTTACTCATGGTGCCGAGCATGTAAAACCCGATAGGAAACTAGAATTTTCCATAAAGGGGATGCTGACTGGCTTAGCTACATCCACAATTCCTCCCCAAATTAAAATGCTGAATACCAAAAACATTTTTTAAAGGGACTATCATGATACCACTGAAGCTGGTGGCGTTATTCTTTCAAGGGTTTCCTAATACTTCTTTTTAAACGGTGGTTGTAAGTGCCTAGAAGCCGCTTCTGTGCGCTTATAAATATATATTTATGTCCTGTCAGTTACAGGTTAAGGGTAGTTACTCCATCGCATCATGAGGGGCCTAGAGGAACATCATGTTGCACGTATTTAGGGAAGTGGCAAGCTGAAATAGCTCTTCTGCGGTGCTTAAAGTAGCAATCTGGTGTGAGTGTTGAGCTTTTCCGCCACCAAGCGAGGCAGAGCGCGAAGTGATGAGTGACTGGCCCGTCTTCTCCCCACGGTCATCATCTCCCGTGACTGATGTTGCTGTAAAATTTCATTTTCTTCATTGCATTTTCCACCTCTTTCTTCAAATAATTCTCTCGTTTCAAAGCTTGTCATTTATTTCGCTGGAAGTATTTGATTATGACCCAAACCACGGGCATTTGCTTAGTAATAGCGCGTTAGTCTATTGTTGATGGAAACGGGAACTTACATCAGGACTCCTTGTTTAAATCAAGACTTTAGCAAGAATGATGTTGTCAGATGTGCTTCTCGGGGCTCAGCACGTGTCTGAGGGCGAGCGAGCGGGACAGAGAGCCCGAGCATGTGCCTGCCCGCGGCCGGCTGCGTGGCCGAGGAGCGGGGAACGCATCTATCTACGACCACTGTTACCAACCCAAGGGAAGCTCATGAATTTATTCCAGTCTGAGCTTATGGTCTTCCGCAGCGTTATCGCTTTCCAGCCTTCGAAAGGAGCGGGCACGGAAGAGATTTGATATTTCTGTTTGCACAGAGGCCTCTGCCTGGTGGTTAATTGTACGCGCGCCTGCGGGAAGCCGTTGCTCCTGTTAGTCACACTGCATAAAACACCTTCGTCCCTTTGATTGTGTGCCGAGCAACGGCTTGTTAGAGAAGTCCAAAGAACTTCTACGTTCTTGCTCAGAGATTGAATGAACTGGAGTAAATCTATGGCTTTTTCCAAGTCTTCTGCATACCTTTTTACGGAACATATATTTTAAATATTCAGCCATTATAGAAGATTTTACAGAAATAATAATACTAGGCTTTGCCTCCTATATAGTGATAAAATTTCTACATTGTCAGCACAAACTTCTACCCGAACAGGCTGTTAAAACACTATTCGTGGCTCAAGGCAATGCAAGATAAACCTGTTAAAGGGCATCTCTTACCTGAAATCTTTCCTCGTTTACATACGCTGTTCCCAGCATGGTAGGAGTCGCAGGGCTGTTGCGAACTGAGGCATAAGGAACATTTGGAAAGAGCAGAAGGCGCTTGCAGATGCCACCAAAGTTCCTAACGTTTCTATTCTGTCGGCATTTTACTTGACGGTAGCGTTTATGGATGTTTTCTGTTGATAGAGAGGAGGGGACATAGCTTTAATTTTTTTTCTTTACACGTTGAAGAAATCAGTCCATAGGAGAGCTGCGCCTTTGAGTTCCCAACTGACAGCATTTAGTCCGTCGGCATCTTTTGCGGGACCGTAACTGCCGTCTCAGTGGATGTGAAGCCTTTCTGGTGAGCCTGCGGGCGGGAGGGTGCGGTGCCAAGTCACGGCTGATGGGCCTTCTGCTCCTCGGGAGCGGCTCTTTGAGGGGGTTTGGAGGAAATTTTAAGGAAGGCAGCTGAGTACAAATCAATATTTTTCTTGACAGCCCTGGTCCTCTTCCTCTCTTTCCAATTTACATCTGTCCTCTAGAGATGACAAATCGCAGTGCGGTAACAGAGAGGATTTCCATCTTCTGGGTTACAGTGTGGGTTTGGGGATGGTGGTTTCTGTAATTCCCCAGACAAAATGGATTCCTATCAGTATATTTTCTCCACCCTTTGAGATCCCTTATGTTTTCAAACTCTCCCATTGCTCGAATAGGGGTGTAGCTGTAATTTCCCACCGCCCCGTTCTCAGGTTAATTTTTAGGCGTTAAGATTGTTGATCTAAATTATGAAATTAGAAAGCTTCATGCTGTTGAAAGCACTGCATGAAAGTCTCCGTAAAACCTCACTTGTTGGAGACTGGGTCACACGGGGAAGGCTCTTTGTCATCAAAGGACAATATTTTTTTTCTTTTGTGGTTTCAGCCTTGCTCCAAACATGATTGCTTGTGTGGATGCTTCTGTAAATGAAGATTCAGCTGAAAAAGTTAGAGAATCTTATTTATTCCGTACCTGTTGAGTATGTGTTCTCTTTTTTGTGTGTGTTAAAATGTGAATTTCACAAAAAATGTGAAGCCTCACGAAGACAGGAGAAAGCCAGAAGTTTATTTACGTTCTTTCAGGGGGAAAAAAAAAGTCACACACCCTTTTTGGCAAATAAATGATTGTGTAACACTTTAATTTGATTTTATAACAGTTAGTTTTGTTGTTTTGCAGCTCTGTTTCCTAGCTGTTGGTGCCTGGTCAGCCACGAAGGCTTTAACTGTGAAATTCTTATTATTTTACACTGTCCATCTCTCAGAAAAACACAGAATTCGGGAAACAGTTTGAAGTATTGTAGGTTGAGCAGTTACTGCAACACAGCCTTACTGTTAAGCTTCAAGGTTCAATATTGCCTTTGACATTTTTTCCCTTTGTGTGTCTTTTTAATTTTGGAGTCTGACTGAAGAGCAATTTTTAAATGATCTAGACGGTAACGTAGCCGTCGTAACGATCGCCGCCTAGGAGCGGCTGTACAAGCGCACGCTGGTATTTCGCCGGTCCTACTCTGCTGTGTAAGTTATTTAATAGCTGAGGTGGAAACTTGCGTAGCTCCTTTATCTAGCAGTAAAAGATCAGATCTCATTTTTTTTATATTACCTTTCATGTATTTTTTCCAAAGCTGCTCTTTCGTATTGCTCAGGAGGGACCAGTAAGATTTTCTGTGCTCACGCAGAGTCGTCCAGGCAAATCGCGGCTAGCTTTATTTCTAACTCGCTCTGAAATTGTTAGGATGAGCTGATTATGTAAGGTGGAAGTCAGTCTACCCCCAGATAAAGCTCTGAACTTCTGTGAACGCTTGAACGCTTTCAAATACCCGGAGGATCATGAGGGCAGCGTGGCCCGGGGAAAGGAGACGTGTCACGTTCTCTGGAAGGTCAATAGAGGCTTTAGAGCATTTCGTTGGAGGTGGTTGGACTGTACCGAATCGCTAGGTTAGGATGCTCCAATATAGTATCTTCATTAAGATGCTACATGGGAAAATAATTCACTTTCTCTTTTCTTTCTAGAGGTTCTGATCCTCTGAAGCAAATTCCAGCGTTGGAAGGGAATCTGTGTCTCAGAAAAAAATCTGTACGAGTTGCAGAGGACTCGTTGCAAGAAAAGAAACGTGGCTGTAAAAGAGAGACCGCTCTCTCTTGTTGGTTCTCAACAGAGCTGGGCAGCTTTCCTTTACCAGAACTGCTTATGACATGGCAACTTCTATTCAAAGCAGAAGATTGTAAAGTACCGAGAACAGCAAATTCAAGCCTATGTATCAAACTGAGATCATGTTGTTTTTGTTTGTGCCGACCGACTGGCTGCTCCTAAAAAATTTTTCTCTTAGCATTTGCGGCGTGATTTCAGGAATGCGAAACGTGTAGAGGTAATTTTAATAAGGGGACTTTGGGATGTAGATGCATTTATTTGTGTTTGTGCTCACGGAGCGCGAGAGATTCTTTAAACAGAGGGATCGTGCCCGTCCCAGGCAGATACGATTTGCCACATCCTGGTGTACTTCTCGTCAGTGTAATGTGGCTCGTTCCTTTTTCCCTTGCCTTAAAGCCAAAGACCTTTTTCATTAATTACTCGCTGTTTCGGTGCTACTGCATATGTGATAAGCCAAATTCTTCTGCTCTTGAAACTATTGGGAAGCTTTCCTGTCGATTTTTATGGGAGCAATGTCAAGGGAGACAAAAGGGAATCCTAATAAGTTCCCAGTGTGGAAAGGCTTGCAGGAGTTTCATTTTCAAGTTTGCAAGGTAGAACCCTTTGTGAAGACGCTTATTTATTCCTGGTGAAGAGGATTAATTTCACCAAGTGGCAGTTTTTGTAATAAGTCCCTTAATTCTGATGTGTCGCACCGTTGCAGCGCTAGGATTTTAATGACGATGTAGGAACAATAATCGTAACGTTCTTTTCTGATTTCATGTTTTTCAAACATAATGATGTGGTTTCCGTGTTTTTCAAAAGTTTGATGTGCTGTGAATTTTATGGCACTTTATCGTAGTCGTTAGTGAACCAAGCTGGTCATCACTATTTTTTAATAACTCTGGGTGGAGAAACTGCTTCTGAGATGTAAGTAATTCTAAAAAATTTTAAAGCTGTACTTTCTAAGTTGTGCTGTACTGCTCAGAACTACCAAGTCTGATATAAAAAAAGAATACGCGTGTAGGGCCACTGGCCTTATATGAGCCTTTTAGGCCTGAATATACATTAATTCATATTCACATTTTTGCACGTGTGGAAGTTTGCATGTATATTTCTTGCATTTCAGCCTGCAGACCGGGCAGCTATTTAGAATCTACCTGCTGTAATTTTCTCCCAAGAAAAAAAGAGGTAGGAAAGCAAAGTGTACATTAAAATGTTCATTTGAAAAGTGTTCACTTGCAAGTTGGGTTTTGACATTTTTAAACTTGAAAAAGCCTATGTTCTCCCCCACGTAGTGTGTCTAGAGGAGAAGCAAATTTATGAGTTGTGAGTATTGTAAAGAATATATTCACGATTATATTGGGTTTTTTTTCCTTGGCCTGGTTTGATTGCTTCTTTACTAAAAATAGTAGCCTTAACTTTGAGTTTCCAGGCCTCTCTAGGCATAATGTTTTGATGAAAATTGTCTCCTTCCACCCCAGTTTTTTTACAGTAGTTTGTCTTAATTCGAACCTAAAAAATTCAGTGCGATAATACGGCGATGAATATCATCACTTCAGTAAGATGGAAGTCCTGATGTGATTAAAGTTAGTTTTTGTGTTTGACAGATGATGGTGCATCATCCGTCCTTGTCTACAGAGTTTTCAGCTGCAGACGTGGTCGGTGCTATAGCCTGTGGTAGGAACTCTTCCCCTGCACTGCAGCGATCCACAACTCAGCTGCACGCGAAGCACCAGGATCACAGAATCATAGAATCACAGAATCATTAATGTTGGAAAAGACCTCCAGGATCATCAAGTCCAACCGCCAACCCAACACCCCCAGGCCTCCTAAACCATGGCCCCAAGTCCCACGGCTGCACGTCCTTTGAACCCCCCCAGGGACGGTGACTCCCCCACCTCTCTGGGCAGCCTGTGCCAGGGCCTGACCGCTCTGGCAGGGAAGGCATTTTCCCTCACACCCAACCTAAACCTCCCCTGACGCAGCTTGAGGCCGTTCCCTCTCGTCCTGTCACTGGTGACTTGGGAGCAGAGACCAGTCCCCCCCTCACTCCAGCCCCTCTCAGGCAGCTGCAGAGAAATAGAAAATAGGAGCTTTTTCAAACCAATAAGCTCTTAAGGAAGGCATCCCATGCACGTTTCCCTTGCTCATTAGGGCATAAAAGCTGCGGCTTTCAAGAGCAGCATGAAAAAACCTCCATTTCACTGCAGAGACAGGGTGAACTGGGGAATTCACTGCATTATTCATCCACTCGAGAGAGCAGGGTTACCATCTAGTATGGCAGAACAAATGGGTTTTCTGTAAATATGAAAATTATAGTTATTTGAGCAAAAGTGCATTTGTACCAAAGTTTGTTATTTGTGATGTTGACTGAAGGGTGAGCACTGCGACGTATGTCTGACGCTCGCATGAACGCACAACTTAAAAGCTGTTTAATAACCTTTTGCAGCATCTCAGCCAGCTCCGTCTAGGACAGAAGCAGCTAAAGGGGAGGAGACCCTGAAGAGCCTCGCGGACGCTCTGCAGCGAGTAACGCGAAGCGTGCCCACGCAGGGCACGCCGGCTCCGCGTTCAGCCGTTACACCCACTCGTAACGATACCATTGATGCTCTTTGGTTAAAAGTATACAGGAAACATGCTAAAAAGCAGGAAAAAAAAAAACCCTAGAAAACATCGCAATGACAGGAAAACCTACTCCATCGACAACACCGTCGGTTTTGACGCTCTAAACTGACCCAGATATTTGTTTTATGTGTTTAGGCGTCTGCTCAGCTGACAGCAGCACTGAAAGTTAGCCTTAATACTTCAAACTGCTGCTACATAAAAGAAAAATAAGACTCTCTATCAGTTAATAAATGGATTTAGTGAGATCTTTGAAGAATGTTTTTGAAAGAGGAATGCTAAAGATCACAATTAAGTTTGAAAACCCAGAACCTACCAGCAAAATGATGGCAAAGGTTGCCTGAGCCTAAGAAGGTGGAACGTCAAGCTCTAGGCAAAGTCATCTTGGGAATGATTGAAGCGTTACAGATAGAGAGCGCGCCCGGGAGTGATAAAGCGCATCTCGGCGCGCGTGTTGAATTGGCTGGAATCGAGGTGGCAAAAGCTCGAGCGCTAGCAAAGTAGTAGAGGAATTTGCAAGAACAACTATAATTTTTCGAAGGCTTCCTCTGCTCCTGTGTCTCCATCTCCCTGTCCGCTAGGTCCAGGAGAGAGCTCGACTGAAACCAGGAAAATACAGTCTCTGATTAACATGCTTGATGGTTTTAGTCGTCAATTAAATACGTATAGTGATAGTTGCGTTGAGAAAAAAAAATCCACTTTTTAAGAACGGTGAAAACACTTCAAGAAAAGAGATTTAAGTACTAACATCTGGAACGCTGTCACTGTCTTTCCTCGAGGTCTAAAAGACCGATTCTCAGATTCGTCAGTTACAGATAGAGCTGTGTTTACCCCAGTAATTAGCAGTTCGCATTTTTAAATGTTTTTACTCACGTCTGTCGTGTGACGACGATAAATTGGACCGTAGTGAAATAGAGAGTAACGCTCAGTGGGCTTGTCCAAATTCTGTTGTTCCGTATCCGCGATGACAACTCAAGTCGCTGATATTTTTAGAATACGCTCGGTGTTCGATGCTAATGGCACAATAAATTGGCTCCAACAACTTCTCCAATTCTTTTTTTCTTTGTGGACGTATTCCAATTTAAATGTCACCATGGGAAAATATGTTCTAACTTAAAAATAGTACCATGCAATATTTACATTTTCTGCTGGAAGTTGCCAGATTTTTGGAGCCCTGTGCTATTTCTGTTTTCTTACTGTTTATTGGGATTTTCTTTTGGTTCCGGTTAAATTCTTAGAAGGCTTCTGTCAAATATTGTTCTCTCTTCAAACGTAGTCTTCTGCATGGCTTAAATGCTGAAAATGGGAGGTTTGGGGTTTTTAACCTAAAGATGTTATTAAACTAAATCTGTTCGCTTGTATGTCTTTTAGCTCAGTATCCACGACGTACTTTGCTTTTTCCATTAAAAATGGGTTTGTACCGTGAAGATACAAGGTTTGTTTTTATCCAGAGAAGTATAATGTGCACGTTCTTGGTATTTAATACCAAGTAAAGAATTATATTTTATATTTAATTCTAAAATAGCTTTCTAACTTTCCAGTATAGCCGTTATTTCAGTATGCGGTTTATTTATAAAGTGCCGACAGCTTTGATTTTTCGTTTATTTTTATTGATGTTGCTTGTGTGAAGTTAATTAATGTTCTTCCAATGGGTCACTGGAATTTCGAGGCAGGAAAATAACGAATAGTGGCTACAGTAGTCTGAACCACAGGTTTTTAGGCAAGAAATCATTCTGACTATGCTTTTGAAATTCTCTGGTGACAGCGAGCGGATCTGTCCGCTTCACATGCGTCGCGAGCGTTTTACTTACCGAGGGTAAGCGGGCAGTACTGGGAAAGACTGAGACTCTCCAGACGATTTTAAGGGCAGGATTTGGAGGGTTGAGTGCTTTCAGAACAGATGCCTCGTCTTCACGTGCTTCCGTCAATATAAGCCACTCGATTGTGTTGGTAAAGAGAGGCGTTTTAAAGAGAACAGACCACCCTTCGGATGTTGGTGCGCAGCTTTCTTATGGCACAAGCTGGTGGACCCAACGCGCTCGCGCCTGCTGACAGTAATAACTCGTTTGTAGGAGTTTCTGCAAGTCCTGAGGAAAGAATCGCTTCTGAGTTTGCACAATTTGGGTGCAAAATGGAAACGCCCCCCGTGACGTTGGCAAATGTCGCTGGCGTATGCCCGAGATGAGCGCGTGGTGCGTTATGTGCCTTTAGGGACTTTGGAATATGTACCAGACAGGAGGTTAGTGTCCGCTTTGTGTCCGTGAGTGGCGTTGTCGCGGCTGACGTGTGGCCCGGCAGCGTCCCCGTGGAGGCAGCAGGTTCCTCCTCGAACTGCCTTGAGCTGTGGGTGCTGAGTGCCCTTCCTCCCCGCTCCCTACATCCCTGGGTTTTTCTGGTTTCAGAGCACTTTGTCTATTTTTTCAGTAGCCTGATGCTTCAAAATACCCCAGTTGACCAAAGCCTTCCAGCGCTTTAGAGCGTGCTGGGTGGAGGTTTGGGAGCTCGGTGCCTCCCGTGGGCTCGCCCTCGACTCCGCGGGTCGCTCGCGCTTGGCGGGGTGCTCTTAGCCAGAGCCCCTTGAAGCACGCCTGACTGCGGGGTTAAAAATCGTGAGATATAAATGTTTGATAATTTTATGGGATATAAATGGACTTCTACCTCCTCCTTGCTTATAAAATACACTACTATGTGAACAGGAACGGTGGTCTACTGTATGCCCAGCTGTACTGAGGGTGTCTCGGAGAGCTCGTGTATAGTGGTCTCTCCGCCCCACGCGGGCGCGGAGCTCGCGGCGCAGCCGAGCAGCTCGCCTTTGCTCAGCCGGCGCCCTGGGACGGTGCCTGTGAATAACACGATGGCGTGTGGTTGAGGAGCCGCACGCCGGCTCCTGGCTTTCAGAGGGTTTAAGCCGGGACCCGTAAGCCCCTTTCAAAGTAGTCCTGAAACAACTAGGCAATTACGGAAATGTCACAGCCAGCTGCTCCTTAGTGGCTCAGCTGAAATCCTCTTTTTTTTTTTTTTTTTTATTATTTAATGTGAAAAGCTTTACCAGGGCTGACCTAGCTTCAACCTTTTAAAGGGTGCATGTCTCTGTGGTCCAGTCGTTTGGGGTGGAATCGTTCAGGCTGGAATCCACAGCTGGCTGAGGAGCGCTGCGTCTTCGAGTAACCGCGAACGGAGGCTGGGTCAGATGTCTGACTGAAGGTGAGTTTAAGTGTCAAGAAAACATTATAAGAGACAATTCCTCAAAGAAAGATATTTTTTGCCACATTTACAATCACTTAAACACCTTTGTTTTCTGCGTTGTGGAAAGAGTCGTGTAAAATCTGAGCAGACTTAAGTATTTGTAGATATAAGCTGCATAATTTGTTAATCTGTGCCTTGTTTCTTGCTTTAAGGTAAATATTCTGATGTTGGTAAATGCGAAATTAACTTGATTCTTTCCAAAAAAAGGAAAGGATGTTTTGAGGAGGATTCTTTAGATTGATATAGATTGGCCAGTTGTAGTTTTGTATTAATTCTGCTTAGTTTGAGGACTTAAAGTACTGTAGATCACAGTTTGTGGGATTATAAAGCCATAAAGTATGTTTAACTTAGAACCAAGAAAAGACATGGAGCACAGCACTTAAAGCATGATGCTTTTGTGCGTAATTTTAACGTGAGAGGAACACTAAATTGTCCTGGTGAGGAATTATTTACCTTGTATTTCCTCAGAATATTTTGGGTAGTATTTTTAAAAAATCTAAAACTTTCCATTTAAAGGATATTAATTTCTCAAATCTAATTCTTACATTTGTAAACACTTTATTTCTCCCCCGTCTGTACGTATTTCTCTTCTGACTGTCTTTACCCGAAACCCAGCAGCCCTGTTACCGATATCAAACCTGACATGACTCCAGGCGTTGAAGCTTTCAGAAAAATACCGGACGCCGCTGACGTTAGGGTGACACTGCGGGAAAGCTGCCCGCTACTGGCCTTAACCCGTCGGGTCACCAGAACTTCACCGGCTCTGGAGTACGAGAGCTGTAAAACCCAAAACGTATCAAACCTCAAGTTGCTAATAAATGCCAGAAGCAATGAAAAATAAAGTCACGGCTCACGCTTGACTGTCTTCAGGATGGCCAATGACCCAGGCAGGGTGACTTTCTGCCCAGAGCAGAGGCGGCTTTCCCCCTGCCAGCCCCATCCCCGCGGTGGGATGCCGTCTCTACCCCCTCCCACCAAACACGAGGTTTGTCGTCCTCCATCTACCGGCGTCTCGATTTTTCAAGCTCCATCAGCAGGGGTGTTGCCTTTGGAGAAGCGACTCGGGGAGGCAGGCGCACCTTTCAAAGCGGCTTCTTGCCCCAGTTGCCGCTCAGCAGCGTTACGGGGACGTAACTCTTCCGTACTACCGACAGCCGCTTCGTCTAAGCAGGCGTGAGCCTCGCGCTCTGCTGCTGGGGTATTATCTACCCGTCATCCGCGGGTGTTCTGCTGATTCTAAGGACGTTGAATGTGTTTGTGCGCTTGATTTTTTGGTCTTGGAGCGACGGGCAGTTGAGGCACCATCCTGTGAAGTTTTACAGATGCATAATTTGCCTCTAGAAAGTAGTTTTAATTAGTGATTTAAAGGGAAACAGCCTGCACTGGGCTCCGCTCTAGCTTTTCGTAGAATTGGGTCCTTGTCTTCGGTCTAGCTTGTGCGGCTTCATACTTTTGCCAGCGCAGTGCAAAAAAACTCTGAGTTTGTGGTCGCCTTTGAAAGCCTGAGAGGGGAATCTCTGCAGGCAGAGAGAACAGAAGTGCTTTTCTTGAGAGATTGACTCGTCGGGCTTATTTTCATAAACTTACACGAGGAATTTAAGACAAGAACTGAAATAAAACAGACTTGTGCTGGTACATCTGCCAGCTCCAGCGGGAGTAAGTAATCCCATATCCCACTCCGTGCAATGTCAGATGTCTGAATATAATATATTGTGTTCTTTTTGTAGCAGCCTGACCGCAATTTATTAAGTCATATTGGCAAATTTAAGGTCTCTCTTATTTTAGATAGCTACAGTATGTTTGTATAGTGGAAATACTCTGAGCATAAAGGGGGGCTTGTGTCTGTAGGATCCAGCACATATTTGAGGATTATTTATATTTTACTCTCCCCTTTCCCTTGTAAATGTGTTCATGGCCTTGGATTGCCACAGTTCTAAAGGGAATTTAATCTGGATGGCGAATCGGCGCTTTGAGCTCAGTTTAGAATTTGGTGCTTGGTTTCTGCTGGATCCCGGCGGGGAAAGCTGCAACTTCACGTAAAACACACACAGCCGAGAAGAAATACTGCCGCGCTGGGAAAGGGGGCGAATAACCCCCTGGAAGCTGTCCTACTTTGCAGCGAAGCTCAGCAGCATCTGCAGCACCTATTTCTCAGCTCTTAGCTGGGTTAAAATAGTTATAGCTATTTTTCTGTACTTTCTTAAAATCTGCTTACTGTAATACTGCTTCAGCACCGGTGCAAATTAAGGCCTCATCGTTGTTAGGGAAATAAGCCTTTATGTGAGGAACGACTCGGTCGTAACCCAAGGAGATGCCTTTTGTGTGATGTATTTTTGTGTTTCTTGATACTTTCCGTCGTGATACGGAGCGTGGAGGGAAAGGTGCTGACTGCAGCGCGGTGCCTTGGGCCTTCCTGCGCGTTTTGTCAGATTCTGCCCTCTTTGCCGTGTTTCTCACCGTTCTTTGCAGCCTGACATTCACCTCTGGGACACTTTGGGGGTGAGGAGGAGAGGTGAGGCCACGGATGCTCCCGCCATCAGGTCTGTGCACAGCACGAGCCTCGGTCCCTGGGCAACGTCTCCATCGCGGACCTGAGCCACGTCTGCAGTTCCTGTGGAGCCAGAGGGGGACTTTTGTACAAAGCTCGGCAAGAGCTGGGCCCAGGGGAGCCTCATGGGATTCAGCCAGAGCCAGTGCCAGGTCCTGCCCCTGGGGAGGAACAGCCCCCCGCACCAGCACAGCCTGGGGGGGACCTGCTGGAGAGCGGCTCTGCTGAGAGGCCCTGGGGGTGCTGGGGGACAGCGAGGTGACCCTGAGCCAGCACCGGGCCCTTGGGGCCAAGGGGGCCAGCGGTGTCCTGGGGGGCATGGAAAGGCGTGTGGCCAGCAGGGCGAGGGAGGTTCTCCTCCCCCTCTGCTCTGCCCCAGTGAGGCCACATCTGGGGTGCTGCATCCAGTTCTGGGCCCCCAGTTCAAGAAGGGCAGGGAACTGCTGGAGAGAGGCCAGCGGAGAGCTACGAAGGTGACCAGGGGCTGGAGCATCTCCCTTGTGAGGAAAGGCTGAGAGACCTGGGTTGGTTCAGCCTGGAGAAGGGAAGGCTGAGGTGGATCTCATCAATGCCTATAAATATCTGAAGGGCGGGTGTCAGGGGGATGGGGCCGGGCTCTTTTCAGCGGTGCCCAACGCCAGGCCAAGGGGCCACGGGCACAAGCTGGAACACGGGAAGCTCCACCTGAACATGAGGACAAACCCCTTCCCTGTGCGGGTGCCAGAGCAGGGGCACAGGCTGCCCAGAGAGGCTGTGGGGTCCCTTCCCTGGAGACATTCACCCCCCGCCTGGACGCGGTCCTGTGCCCCTGCTCCAGCAGGGGTGGGGTGGGGTGAGCTCCAGGGGTCCCTTCCAACCCCTTCCATACTGGGCTGCTGTGAACTTTTCAATAAATAAGTCAACAGGTAGACGGGAGGAGTTTTCCAGCTGGGATCAGCTGTGGGGATGAAGCGAAACTCTGCCGCTTAGCGTACAAACCATCTCCCTGCCTCCCCTGCTCGTTTGCTGCCCGGAGCACCCGTGACATCAGCCAGAGTAGTAAAGCAGCGATGGTTTACTACCTGGTTTCTGGTTCTGACATTCCCATGGCAACCTCCTCCCCAATTTAGTCACAGTTTAGTGCCGTACAAGTAGGATTTGTTCAAAAAGAAATAAAGGTTGCAGTATGAAAAAGACACTTCCCCATGTGTTCCTGATGGCCAGTAAATAAGGATTGAAGCACCGGGTGAATACGAGCTCTTTATTGGATTTGGCAGGGCGCGCGCTTCCCAAGGTTAGGCTGCTTAATGGCGCAAGAAATATATGATAAAGGAAATTAAAAGAATAACGTACAACAGCTGTGATCAGCGATGTTTTAAATATTATGCGGCAACAGCAGAACTGGGCTGCAGCGACAGACCCCACGCCAAAACCGGGTGAGATTGTAAGATAGGAGAGATGATAAATTAAAACAGGAGAAAAGGAGGAGAGGTCTCGGGAGTGACCTCCCTGTATGTGAGCAGAAGTTTGTGCCTCCTTTCCAGCTGTATTGCCCAAACTTGCTCTATCCGTGCCTATTCTGCCCGGGAACGCTGTGTCCTTCTGCCGGGTGCCCCGTTTTCGGTTCCCCCAGGAGCCATTTGAGAAGGGGGAGCGGAAGGGGGTTGGGGTAATGCAGCACAGGCTGGTTCGCCGTTGCGAACAGGCTCGTTGAATGCAGCAGCTCTGCGTTGATTTTTCTCTTGATTTCCCAAGATAATGAGAGCCTGCGGTAATTTTGGACTTTGTTGGCAAGCTGCTGACAGATCTGACAGAAGCATGGGGGATTCGGAGATGTGGGGGTCTGGAGAAGGAGATGAGGAGGGGGACGGGGCTGAGGAGCCACCAGGAGAGGAGAGGGAAGGGGAGAGAGGGCCGAGGGCCCGTGGGGGACAAAGCATCCCACCTCCCTGCTCTGGTTTTGTTTGCAAAGGGAAACCCCAGAGCATCTTGCTGCTGCCACCCTCCCTCCGTCCCAGCGCCGCAGAGGAGCTGCGCCTCAGAGGTGAAGGGGTCCGGGAACGGTTCAGTCTGTTAAACTGAGCTCTCAGAAGTGAGGGAGCTCCTCGGACTGGGGCGTGGGTGTAGCAAGAAGCTCAGCCTTGCTGAGCACATGCTGTGAAACGCGTCGGGCTGCGGGATGCTGCTTGCATGGTGATGGGGACCCGGGCGGCCCCAGGACTTGCACCTGCTGTGCCTGGTTAACCTGACGGACGAGCTACAGAGGCTTCAGAGCAGGAGATGAAAGAGAAGGCGACTGCACAGGACTGCCAGAGGGCGAAGCAAGAAACCTTCCTTCCTCCGCAGCCCCTTTGGGGCTGAGCCATGAGCTCTGGCTCCAGGAGAGGAGCAGGCACACAAAGGCGTGGGCTGATCCCCCCCAAGGATGCTCTGCTCCCGTGGCGGCCGGCAGGTCGTGGTGGCCACGTGAGCCCCGTGGTCCTCATGCACCATAGGCAGCTCCTGCAAGGGCAAAGCAAGACCAGGGAGGTGCCAGGTGCTTCTCAGGGGTAGCCAGACTCCTCCCTCTGCAAATACATTAGCTTTTATCATCTTGCGTGTTGGTGCTTGCTGATTCAGGTCTGTAAAAGCAACTGAGAGTCACACAGGGCAACGGAGTGGCTCAAACAGCTGCATTTCATGGTTGGACTTGATGATCCTAGAGGGCTTTTCCAACCTTATTGATTCTGTGATTTTTTGACTTGCCGTGGGAGGAAGGCCAAGAAGGAAGGAGTTCCCCCTTGTTAGCGCTACCACCACCTTCGCGGTGGGGATCAGGAGCGTGGCAGGTACAAACAGGACTCAGCAGCTTGTTTCTTCGATACGTGGAAATTTGGGGTTGCACTCGATGCAGCACCCACACGCTCCTCAGAGGCCTGTCGTCGCCGCAGCCATCGTGGCTGCCCGAGTCCCGGCTCGTGCCAGGGCGGCTGCTGCGGGACCCAGCTCAGGGCCAGCAGTGAGGGATGCCGTGTCCTGCCCCAGCGAGCCGGGCAGAGAGCAGCACCCCTTTGCTCTGCAGCACGAGGCTGCAGGCGGCGAAAGCATGGCGGGAACAGTAAAAAAAAAAGCAGATTTTGAAGGCTACGGGGGGTTCCTGGGGGCTGCTGCCCATCCTGTGCTGTGCCCTCCGCAGGTCCTTGCACCATGAGCGCAGCCGAGGATGCCGAGTGGCTGCGGTGGGTGACGAAGCAGTTCGGGAGCATCGCGGGGGAGGACAAAGAAATCAACTTGGAGGAGTTCAAAACGGCTCTCCAGGTGAAGGAGGTGAGCGCTCCCGCAGGGTCTGGGGCGCGGGGTCCCTTCCTCCGGGCAGCCCGACTCCGAGCTGTGGTCTCCTATTGTGCTTAGAAAAAATTAAGCTTAAAAATAGAATTGTATGACATGGTATGAGAAGGGGGGGAGAGAAATCTAGCGGTACCCTGCAGCAAGCAGGAGTGGAAAATGTGGATTAACCATCTGCAATGCAAAATCGATCGGATATCAACAGCTTGTTTTTACACATGCTTGGCTATTCCCAGCAAATATTGTCCCCCAGCTGCCTACCACCCCATCCTGTCCCATGTCCCCAGGGCTCCCTCCCTCCCCGGGCAGCCCCCGCCAGCTGCGATGCCCATACCCCCCTGCAAAAAAAAGGCAGCCTTTTCAGGCCATCCCCATGACTTTCAGCTTTTGCCAGGCAATTCCCATGGCTGGCGGCAAGAACTTTGTTTGTAGCATCAGGATTCGGCCGGTGGAGAGCATCCCACCGCCGTGTGAGAGTGTTTGTCCCCCTCCCCGCAGTCCTTCTTCGCTGAGCGGTTCTTCACGCTGTTCGACTCGGACGGCAGCGGGACCATTAGTTTGGAGGAGCTGCTGAAAGCCCTGAGCCTGCTCGTGCACGGGAGTGAGACGGACAAGCTGAGATTCCTCTTCCAAGTTTACGATGTGGATGGTAAGGTGATGGAAAATAGATTAATTTGGGATTTTTTTTGAACAAAGTTGCCGTTTGAGAGGGTGAATTCAGCACCCAAGCGCAAGCAGCGCTGCTCGGCTTCAGTGCCGGCGTCACGACCCCTCTTAGGTTAAGCACAGTGGGGTGGTAGTGTAGGGTTGGTCTTCGCTGCTGAATCTTCATTAAAGGTAAGCATTTACCCGGTGTAATGCCGCTGCCTTCGTCCCGTGATGAAAGCGTCAAAAATCCACCTGAAAACCAGCAACTAAACCGGCCTCACGTCGGGATTTCCCACGATTCGCTTTCACCCTCAGCCACGGAGAGGAGCAGGCTCCGCTCCACTCAAATATCAGTTCTCAGTCCCGTTGGTATCTGCGAATCCCACCACGGTCTCTTCTTCCTCCATCGGCTGAGGAAGCTGGAAATAACAAAAGCAAAGCTCTTCCTGAGCTGCTTTTCCTGCTCTGACCTGCTTGGGCGTAAAATGCTGGCTAAAGAACTGAGAGCCGAGCCTCTCGCCTATCTGGTTTGCTCTCATGCCTGGCTGCGTGTCTGTGGCTGCCGCGGGTAAACTGCAGGTTAGGCCACCTTTTTTTTAAATCCACAAATTCACTGGTTTATAAGCGATGGCACGGTCCTGCTCTGGCTGGGCACTGTTTCCTCCCAGAGAGCTGCGTGCAAGGAAGGGAGGCAATTTCCACATTAAAGGTGCAAGACGAAGGTAAAACCATGGGGCTGACGGGCGCCACGGCGTATCGGGGTCCCTGCTCTGGCTCGCTGCGGTGCCCGCTCGCCCCGTGCAGGCAGTGGCTCCATCGACCCGGACGAGCTGCGCGTGGTGCTGCGATGGTGCCTGCGGGAGAGTGCGATAGCCCTGCCTGAGGAGCGGCTGGGAGACCTCACCCTGGCACTCTTCGAGGCGGCCGACAAGGACCACAGCGGCTCCATCACTTTCGAGGAGCTCAGGGAGGAGCTGGAGGGTTTCCCAGAGGTCATGGAGAACCTAACCATCAGGTAGGTGCGTCGGCGGGTCCCTCCGGCAGCCCCGTGGGGCTGCAGGTTCCCTTGCGAGCACCTTCTTCCCCCTGCGTGGAGGAAAAAGCGTGGGATTTATGCTCTCATTAAGGCTCTCATGGGCTGCCCAGCCCACGAGGTGCGTGGCCAGCACGGGGAGCGACTCGGGCACCTTATGTTGCCAAGCTGGGTGCAGGGATGATGCAGGAATGGGCACAGGGGAGGCGCTGGGATGGGCGCAGGGCTTGGACGCAGGGATGGGTGGCAGCCTGGGTGCAGGACTACCCCGGTTTGCACCTTTCTGTGGGCAAGCAGCGATCAGTGCCTTTGCTCCCAGTGCAGCGAGCTGGCTGAAGCCCCCGCCGCCCGCGGAGAGGAGCCGCCGGCCGCGCTACCTGAGCCGGGCATACTGGCACAACCACCGCAGCAAGGTCGCCTTCCTGGGGGGCTACGCTGGCCTCAACCTCCTGCTCTTCGCCCTGGCTGCCCTGCGGCACGCCGGCCACGGCGGGTGGCTGGCAGTGGCCCGGGGCTGCGGGCAGTGCCTGAACTTCAACTGCGCCTTCCTCGCAGTGAGCGCTGGGTCCTGGGCTGCGGGAGGGGTGCTGAGGGCGCGGCGGGCACGGAGTGATGGCTACCTGGGCTATTCACAGTCATGTTTACGCTGGGACCTTATCCCTGGGCCAGGGGGTCAAATTTTGAGGGCAGTAATGGAGCCTGTGGACTTCTGCAGTTGTGGGACCAGGTTGTCTCCTCCTTTAAATAATAATATATAAATAATGGGTTAGGGAGGTTGCGAGCTCTCTGGGACAAGGGTATTCATGGGGTGTGCCCTGCAGAGGGGTGCCTCTGGGTGCTCTCTGGTCTGACACCCCGTGTCAGCAGGGAGCTGGCCCCAGAGCCCCAGGGGAGCAGCCCCTGGCACCTCCAACTGTCCCCCAGCACCTCTGATTGCCCCTCTCCCGGAGGTGCCGATGCTGCGGAGGTGCCTGACCTGGCTGCGAGCTACCCCCATGGCCAAGGTTTTGCCGCTGGACCAGCACGTTGTTTTCCACCAGCTCGTGGGGTACGTGGTGCTGGTGCTGGCAGCCGTTCACACAGGAGCCCACATCGCCAACTTCAGTAAGTAGCAGCTCACGGGGAGGGGAGGCCCATCGGCTGCAAGGGGTCGGTCTTGGGCAGCACCTGCTCTAACGCGCCCTGTCAACCCTGCGGTGGGTTCCCCCCTTCCAGTCCCCCTGCTAAAGTGGGAAATGCACTGATGAAAAGCTGCAGAGCCTGGACTGAGTCCCAGGGAGGGGATGCTCATGTTCCTGGGGGTATGCATGTGTCCCGGGGTTGGGATACATGTGTCCCAGGGGGGATGCTCATGTCCTGGAGGGATGCACATCTCCCACAGAGGGGATGCGTGTGTCCCACAGAGGGGATGCACGTGACCCAGGGTGGGAACTGTGTCCCAGGGGGGGATGCTCATGTCCCAGAGGGATGCACATGTCCTGGGGCAGGGGATAAACACGCTCCGTGGAGGGGATGCACATGTCCTGGAGGGGTACGAACATGCTCCATGGAGGGAACGCGCATCCTGGGGGATGCACACGTCCCAGGGAGGGCGTTGCGAGGCCTGCAGACGGGGTGCACATGCCCAGGGGTGCTGAGAGGCCGCAGGCAGGGTGCAGGCAGCGTGCGGTGCCGCACAGTCTGTGCGCTGTCTGTTATCCCCCTCTAGTGGCTTCCCAGCTGGGCAGCAAAGGGCTCCCGCTCTCCCCCACGCAGCGCCCGAGTGGGCTCTGTGCCCCGCAGTCCTGCACCCCGCAGCCCCCCTCGCCCCACGGCGGGGTGCCGGAGCTGCACCCCCCGCTCGGGTGCATGAGCAGCACACCGGGAGCGGGGGGGCACGTCTGCTTGCACTACCCACCCTTGTGCCAAATGCCCCCCGTGCAACGATGCTGAGCCCAAGAAGGGGCTCTAGAAAGGAGGAACGTTGCATTTTGCAAAGCGTCCGAGCTAAACGCTTGGGTGCTGCCTAGGTAAAAATCATTGGCAACAGCCCAGTGGGTGCAGCAGAAGCGTGGGTGCGCGCGGGAGGGCGCTGCGGGCGCCCCCCGGCCCGACCGTGCGTGTGCCCAGGCAGGCTGGCGCGGCAGGACGGGCGCCATGCCCTCGCCGAGTACCTCTTGTCGGCACGGCCCGGCGTGGGGGGCCTGGGCGGCACGGCCTCGCAGACGGGGCTGGCGCTCCAGGGGCTGCTGGTCGCCATGCTCGCCTTCTCCAGCCCCTGCGTCCGACGGAGCGGCCACTTCGAGGTGGGTCCCGCCGCGGCCCCGTGCGACCTGGACAACCCCCGCGGTGCCCAACGCTGCTCCGTCTCGGGGAGCGGGGGAACGGGGTGGGGGTCTGGCGGGTGGGTGCCCATCCACGTGCGGCCCCGTGAGTCGGGGAGAGCTCCTGAGCCGGTGCGGTGCTCCCCGATACCTTCCTTGGACACTCCTGCCCTCCTTAGATTTGCAGTTTTGGGGTTTCTGTGCTTTTTTTCATCATTTGGGCTGCCTTTGCCCGCTGGGATGCCCAGCACAACCTCACCATGAAGCACCATTCGGCTCCACCACTTTTGGTCTATGCCTAGCCCCCGCCTGAGCCCCCGCTCCCTGCCGCAGGTTTTCTACTGGACCCACCTCTCCTACATCTCCGTCTGGACCCTCCTCATCCTCCACGGCCCCCACTTCTGGAAGTGGTTTGTGGTTCCCGGTTGCATCTTTGTGCTGGAGAAGGCGGTTGGCTTGGCTTGGCGGCGTGCCGGGGGGCTGCGCATCGTGGAGGTCAACCTGCTCCCCTCCAAGGTGTGCGCCCGTGGGGGTCTCCGTGCCCCTTCCCACCTCCCTCCTGCTGCTCTCCTCTTCCGAGAGCCTTTCGTTTCTGCAAAGCGTTTTGGAGTTTGGGGAAAAGCACTCGGCAAGCGGCCGCCGCCACTTGTGTTTGCACAGCGGGCTGGGAGGGGGATGCTCCCCCGGCCACGTGCCCAAGGGACGGCGCGCAGTGAATAGCTTATATGGAGAAGATGCAGGTTTGGGTTGCTTCGGGCTGCGCTGGTGAACGTTTGCAGCAAAAGGTGAAAGCAATTTTTTTTTTAAATACAGAATTTTAACTATTTTTCAAGTAAAAACCCCTAAAGTCATAGAACAACCAAAGACAAAATGAAACTTCTTTCACTCTTAGTTTCCTCAAAAAAATTGTTGTTTGAGGCCAGCCCTAACTGAGATTTTTGTTTGATAGCGAAGCTGGGCAGTGAATAGCAGAATAAACCCCTTTCTTGAGTAGAAGCTCTAAGTCCATCTCATACTGGCTGCTTTTTAAAATGGGAGGCACAAACCCGGGTGCTCGTGGGCTGCAGGGAGACCAGCCCGGCAGAGACTGACCACCGTGATGTGCCCGCTGGATGCTCCCGGCTTCCCTGGTCCTCCTTCTGCCTCCAGGTGACTCACCTTGTGATCGAGAGACCACAGTTTTTCCACTACAAGCCCGGAGACTACGTCTACCTGAACATCCCGGCCATCGCCACCTACGAGTGGCACCCCTTCACCATCAGCAGCGCCCCGGAGCAGCAAGGTGATCACAGAGTCACCGAGTCATCAAGTCCAACCGCCAACCCAACACCCCCAGGCCTCCTAAACCATGTCCCAAGTGCCACGGCTACACGGTGGTTGAACCCCCCCAGGGACGGTGACTCCCCCACCTCTCTGTGCCAGGGCCTGACCCCTCTGGCAGGGAAGGCATTTTCCCTCACACCCAATCTAAACCTCCTCTAATGTGGCTTGGGGCCGTTGATCGCTGATCCTTTGCTCATTTTGCATCACCGGGATGACATTTTGCATCTCACAAGCCCCATCGGGGCGGCCGGATCCCCTCTGAGGGTCGTGCAAGGGGGTCTCCATGGCCACGGAGCAGGGCAGCGCGCTCATGCATGCCTCAACTCACCTGCCTCCATCTCTGCCTGTACATAAGTGCTGTATAAAAAACCACGTGACTGGGTTATCTCAAGCGAGGCGTGGGGACCGAACGGCACCCGACCGCCCTGCCCGGCTCCACAGGTGCCCAAGCTTTGGGATTTGGGCTTCCCCCAGCTGTTAGAGCAAACCCGGTCCCCTGCTGCAAGCCTGGGGCTGACGTGAAGGACGCCGGTGGGCATTGCTGCCGGGTCCCCGGGACCGGAGCTGTGCCGTACACGGCCCACGGTGCTGGAGCTGTGGGGCAGGTCCTGACGTGGGATGCCCAACCGCTGCTCCGCTTCGTCCCGCAGAGACCCTCTGGCTGCACATCAGGTCGCTGGGCCAGTGGACCAGCAAGCTCTACGAATACTTCCAGCAGCCCGAATCCCCCAGCCCGGAGCCAAAACCGCTCAGCAGGAGCCTGAGGGAGAAGAGACGCCGGTGCTGGGTGCAGGTTGGTGCCGATGGGGCTCAGCTTTCAGCAAACGCAGAGGTTAGACCTTAAAATGGGGCTGGTTGGCAGCCGTTTGCCAGGAGGGGGTGAGGCCTCCCCACTGCTCGTGGTGCACGTCCCCTGCGAGGTGCTTGCGCAGCCTCGGAGGGTTTCGTGTCCCAGCCCTGTGCCGAGGCCATATGACCCCAATGGATGGGGTGTCGGACGCCCGCGAGCGTCGCAGCCAGCGACCCCTTGGCCTTTGGCTTCCAGGAAGGTCTCTGCAGCGGGGCCAGCTCGGGGAGGGGGTCCGTGGCCGCCGACGGGGACAGAGCCGTTCAGCTGACGTCGTACAAAGCCACAGGTGCTGCTGCCCCCGGGGGGGAGGACCTGCCGGCTGAGGGGGTGAGCACCATCTCTGACCCGTGCCCAGCGCCGCCGAGACCTCTGCGCTCCCCTGGGGGGCAGAGGCAGAGCCTCTGGTGCCTGCGGGGTGGGGAGGGGGGGGGTCTCTGCTCTCATGAACACAGCAGCGGCCAGAGGACCAGCCTGGAGAATCGAGGGGAAGCATCGCTTCCATCCCAAATGGTCCAAAGCTTGTTAAAAACCTCTTTTTAAAAGAAACTTCTCAGCTGTAAATCATGGCAATGGCAGGACCCTGAGAGCCACCATTAGCGGCTTTTATCCCCTGACACGAAAAGATTTGAGGACACTGGTTCTGTCTGGGCTTGAGGAGCAGCCCTCGCAGATAACAAATTTACATGCATCATTTTTAATGAGTTTCTCTCCCTGTCCCTCTTTTGCTCTTACCTGTTCCCTGGCGAGCAGAGGTTCCCCACGCCTGCTCCCACCGCCCAGGCCATCGTGGCCCTTGGAAACCTCTTATTCACCCCCAGCTCGTGTTGGGATTTGGATAATTGCCTTTATAATCGATCCTCGAACTGGTTCCAACCTGGGTAACATCATCAGGTGGCAGGTTCCTGGCGTTGGACATCGGCGGGATGTCCTGCCACAAGCACGGGCCCTGCAACGGGCTTGGCGCGCGCGACGTGGCTGGAAGCACGTGTGTGCAGCCCGGATAAACCCAGCTGGAAAAAGACCACCCCAAAACCAAACCCAGGGGAACGAGCTGGTTTAGCATTCGCTGTCACGGAGGGGTGGGGAGGAGGAGGTGATCACTGCTCTCTTCACCTCGCAGGTCTCCACCGGGCTGGGCGAGACCCGTCGGCTCTGCAGCATCAAGGTGAGGGATGCCTCGGTCCTTCCCTGGCGCCGGTGAGCAGGGCTGCGCTCAGCAGCCCCGGGGGGACCCACGCACGCACCCGGTCACCCCACACCTGTGTCCCTGTGCGTGGGTGGTCCCACTTTGGGCTGATGCGCACCCTGTGCTGCGAGGGCTTCGTGCTCCTACCCGGCCCCGGTCTCTGCCTCTGCTCCCTTAAAGCTCCCATAAAGACCCCAAATTCTGCCTGGGCTCCGTAAGGCTGCAGTACACCTTGCACGCTAACCCTGCTCCTGTCTGCACCCTAAGAGTTGTTTTAGCACCCACGGGCTGCTGGGTCTCTCCCCATTTCTCATCTCTCCTAGTGCTACATTGACGGCCCCTACGGGACCCCGACACGGAGGATCTTCACCTCGGAGCACGCCGTGCTCATCGGCGCGGGCATCGGCATCACCCCCTTCGCCTCCATTTTGCAGAGCATCATGTACAGGTTGGTGCCGCGGCAGCAGCTCCCCGGTACAAGCTCTGGCGTGGTTTTGGGGGGCACAAGACGTGATGAATGCCACGGTAGACCCCGCCACTTCTCTCTGCGGGATGAGCGCCATGGGGCAGCACCCATCATGGCTCCTCGGTTCTAGCCTTGGGGCTCAGAACACACGGCCACGAGACCCTGGGTCTCCCTCAGCGTCAGGCTTCTCCCTGGGGATTTCTGCCGCAGAAAACCCGCTGGCAGGGGGTTGGCCATGGGTATGTACCAGAGCTGGTGAGGAACGGGTGCTCAGGGTCTCCCTGCAAAGGTCTGCTGGGTGGGGGGCAGGCAGGGCTGCGTCTGCCCGTGCAGGTACCGCCGGAGAAAGCAGAGCTGCCCCAGCTGCCGCTACTCGTGGTGTGAGGACCTGCGGGACAAGGAGATGACGCTCAGGAAGGTAGGAGGAGGAGGGGGGTGGGATGCAGGACCATGGTTTGCCCTGGGGACGGGGGCAGGAGGGCTGCAGGCTCCCAGGAGTGGGGAGCCCACGAGCATCCCTTCCCAGGCCGGGAGGTTTGGGGGGGCAGGTGGCTGGATTTGGTCCCCAGCTCCGAAGCAGAGGCTGCTGCGTTCTTCCAGGTTGATTTCATCTGGATAAACCGGGACCAGAAGCACTTTGAGTGGTTCGTCAGCCTGCTAACAAAGCTGGAAATGGAGCAGGCTGAGCAGGAGCCGGGAGGTGAGTGGGAGGCAGGGGCTGGCCAGTGCAGTGAGCCCCGCACTTGCCATCGCCCCCGCGAGAGCCCAACGCGACCCGATGGGGCACGGTGTGGGGCTGGACCCCCCCCCCCCCCCCCCCCCAAGTCTGCAGCCAGGTTCCTCTCGAACACCCAGGGCGGTTTTTGGAGATGCACATGTACATGACGTCGGCCCTCAGCAAGAATGACATGAAGGCCATCGGGCTGCAGATGGCCCTGGACCTCCTGGCCACCAAGGAGCAGAGGGACTCGATCACGGGGCTGCGGACCAGGACCCAGCCCGGCCGCCCCGACTGGAGCAAGGTGAGGGCTGGCCCTGCCCTACTGCCCAAACTGTGCTCAGGGGAAGGGAGCCATGGCCCCCGAACCCGCTCCTTCCGGGGACGCCAAGGGAGAGCCCCGTTTTGGAGTGGGAGGGTGCACGGGGATATCCAGACGCAGGGAAGCCTCTCCTTCCCGTCGGAGAGCAAGTGCCATGGGGGCTCTGGGAGGCTGAGTCGTGCCAGGCAGCAGCTGCCAAAGCAGGCAGGGATTCAGCCACGGCCGCAGCGGGAGCGGGCTGTGCCAGCACCTCCGCCGCTCCTCTCGCCTGTGCCCTAGGTGTTTGGGAAGGTGGCGGAGGAGAAGAGAGGGAAAGTCCAGGTGTTCTTTTGTGGCTCGCCGGTGCTCGCCAAAGTCATCAGGACGCACTGCGAGCGCTTCGGCTTCCGCTTCTTCCAAGAAAACTTCTAACCACCAGCCCTTGCCTCCCAGCCTGCTCCTGCCAGCCCTGATGCAGGGTGATGGGCTCTGGCAGCCGGATCCCGCCGCACTGCCCGGGTTGGCTCCTGGCGGCTGCTCGGTCAGGGCTGGGTTGCCCAGTGAGCAAGGGAAGGGGCTGAGCTGCGCCGTGGGGCTTTGGGGTGGAGGGGACGGGGTCTTGGAGCCATTCAGGGTGTCCTGGAGCATCCATGCAGGGGTTTTGGGGGGGGAAAGGACCAGTGTCCCAGAGCACTTTGGGATGGGGGTGGGGGGGACAGGGTCCTGCATCACCTTGCAGGGTTTTGGGATGGAGCCCTTTGGGATGGAGAGGATAAGTGTCCTCCATGGACTTGCAGGGCTTTGGGAGGGAGGGGAGGGGTGTCCCTTTGGGAGGGAGGGGAGGGGAGGGGTGTCCCTTTGGGAGGGAGGGGAGGGGTGTCCCGCAGTCCCTCGCAGGGCCCCGGGCTGGCGGCTCCGGGGTCCCGCGGAGCGGTGCCCACAGGAGGGCACTGCAGACCCGGCAACCAGGGCTCTGCCGCCCGCCCAGGGCTGAGCTGGCCTGGGTCCCCCCCCGACCCCCTGCCCAGGTGCAGACCCGCCGCAGCCCCCTGCCCACCCCGAGCCTGGCCCCGCACCCCAGGGCAACCCCAGCAGTCCCGTTCCGGGGGGCACCGAACATTTTTCTGCAAAGACAGCTAACTTGGCAGCCCCCCGCCTCTGCCCCGTCCCCGGTTTCGCATCTTTTTTTGCACCAGGAAAGCAGATATTTCGGCGGTGCCGAGGGGGCCCAGCACAGCCCACCCGTCTCGGGATGGCTGGTGGGACGGGGCCACTTCCAAACCACTGTCCCCCGGCGTGCGGGGACCTGTCGCTTCTCACAGTAAATGCTGGTGTGAAGCTGCCTTCCCTGGCTGATTTATAAGGCCTTTTATGGCCCGCCCGTGCAATACGCTGATGCTTTTGTGTGAAAATAAATGAAAAGGAAAGATTAATGTACATGAGATGCTTGCCTGATGGCAGTCGCCCATGGGGAAGGCAAAGCGTGACCCAGAGCCGGCAATCCCGCAGAGCCAGCCGGCACGGCGCGGTACAACGCGGGCGCCGAGGGTTGAAAGGCTCTGAGCACCCAGCCGAGCCGCAGGGCAGGATGGCACCCCGCGGCGGAGTGGGCGACCGTGCCCGAGCGAGGCCAAAATCCCCCACCGGCGGGACACGCACCTTCCCGCTCTTGTTCTTCTTGCAGCCCCCAGACGAGGGGCTGCACGAGGGCTCCACACGAGGTGACGGGGCCGGCGAGCTGCAGCGGGGTGGCAGGGACCGCTGGAGTGGTGTCGCGGAAGGGCGAGTGAGAGCGCCCTTCGCTCGTAGGAGGGAGAAGCAAAAGGACATATTTTATTAATATATTACAACGAGCTAACAAAACTTGTTAGTAAACGCGAGAGCGGTTGAACACGGTTTGATGGCAAGGCTCGCTTGATTATTTACCGCCCAGAGGTCAGGGTCAGACAAACTGTCAGGGAGACCCTGCCGTTGGGTCATGAGGGTCAGAAAGGGCCCCTTCCTTTCTAAACTCCTCCTCAGGGAGGAGTCTGGGGGTGGCTGGCTCCAGTCCTACTCCTAGACTTGTTCAGTCTAAAGGGTTTTGTGTACACAAGCAATTCTTTATAGCGTTTAGCCAAGATTTCAAAGTTCAGCATGCTATTAGCCTCTTACCGAGCATCTGTGGCAGCAAGGAATCTCTCAGCCTCGAGGAGAAACCTCGGGAGGCGTCCCTGCCCAAGGGGAGATCCCATCCTGCACCCGCTGCCGTGCAGGAGAGCTCAAGGGGCTCTTGGGCGGCTCACTATTTATGGGGTAAGATGGTTGGCTCACAGTCAGGCCTACGTACCGGCTGCAGGTGTTAGTTTCTGCCAAGCGTGGCCTGAGTCGGATGCTAATTAGCGCTCTGGGTAGGTGGACAGGGACCTGCATCCATAAATTCGCTCTCGGCTATTGCGTGGTTATCTGTTTCCTGGGACTCCGCTTTGAGCCGGATGCAGCCGTCGCAGCCAGGTGCATCTTATCACGGCTATCACTGGTGCTTATCACTCGAGGAGAGCCGGGGGCAAAGATCGGGTGAGGGGGAGCACACCGCCACAGCCGGGACCCTCTGTGCCACGTGAGGAAGCTGGGCTGCGCAACCGGCTCCAGCGATATGATGAAATCTGGAGCTGGAGAGGAGAAATCGTTTGACACAGGGCCATGACAAACTCTGCGGCTGGATGTGCTTCAGACAGCAAGATGGATGGGTTGGGTAACGACCCCCTCTGGGATACATTCAGGGCTGACGCATGATGAATGGAGAGGCAGCGGAGAGCTCTCAGCGCCCCACGAACACGCAGCACGAGGTGAAGATCCCAAAGTCAAGTGTCAATTTTTCTTAACCCTGGCTAACGCGGGCTCCTGGGTTAGTGGCAGGGTGGAAACGTAAGGCAGCCCGCTGAGCCGAGCTCCTCCGGCGGTGTCGGCATGGGAGAGGGGCTCCCCTTTCGTCTTCACCCCACCGCGTCCCTCCGACAGTGTATCCTCCGGCTTCAGCTTGCTCTGCAACGAGTCTCCTCGGCTCTGCGCTCCCCATGGCGGCCCCGCGGCCCTTCCAAGCTTCGACCAAGGAAATCAAACCCACTCAGGGTCTTTGCAAGAGATCCGTGCTGTGAAACGGAGCCTGGATGTGACCCCAAACCCGCGGGGTGATCCGCTGGGGCACGGACCAGGGCGCCCCTTTCCTGGCATCGCCGCAACGCCAGCCCACGCGTCGTAATTAACGGGGGTGTTTCAATGGGGGGATGATGCAAGATCCTGCTCACCACATCCAGGGGAAGGTCAGGACAGCTGCAGCCTCCTGGGGCTTGCAAGGAAATGAACCCGCTCCCTGCGCACGGAGTTACAGTGTTTTAGGGATATCTTTCAGCTACGCTCCCGGATTTACTCTGTCCATGTGCATCCATCTGCACTTTCACATTGCCAAAGACGCCAGGAAAAAAATACTGTGGGTGTCTATGGCAGCGTCACGTGGCTGAGGAAAAGACTCTTATCTCAGTCATAAAGAAGAGTTAATTACAGCTCCCCGCTCTCCCCACGTTCCGAAGCAATTATAAACAGAATGAATCATTATGCGTCTGCTGATAATCATTTCATTCCGCATCCCCGCCGAATTGCAGGGTGCCGAAGCGCTCCGATGCTTGCAGCTCCTCCAAAGAAAATATAGCAAATTTAGGTCTTCTTGAGCATCGTGGCACCAGGAGTGCCCAGAGCAGAAGGTTTTTGGGGGAGAAATCATGCAAAACACCCAAGAAACAGGGATGCCACCCTGATGGGAAGCATGCAGCCGTGCTTTCCGAGGGCGGGAGGGCCTCGCAAGCCGGGTGGGCTTTGATTTTTGTTTTCCCTCCAGAGGAAAGCGTCGGTGTTCGGGGACACCGAGACACGGGAGCGTGTCCGCTCTGCGACTGGCAAGCTGCCCGCCAGCACGCACACCACTGGCCTTTTGCAGTCGTGCATATGGTTTATCGGGAGGAATTTGGTTGCTCCTTGTGTTTTGGGGCTTGTGATGTGCATGCCCCCTCCCCGGCACGTTGCAGGAGGAAGTTTTGTTGCCCTGGAGCATCTTGCAGGCTTTCAGCTGCCCGCTCCTGCCTGCAGTGGTAGCCGCCTGCCCGCGCTCGCTCCCACCCCAGGGTTGTTTTCCATCGCTGGTGGGCAGGAGGGCAGGCTGATGCTCAGCAGATGGTGAGGAAACGCTCTCCAACAGGGGATGGAGGCAGCATCAAGGTCACTGCTGACATGATGAATACTGAGCTGCTCACGTCCCAGCCACGGTGATGAAAAATTAATGAATTTCTTCCCCTTCCATCCGCAGGAGCTCCGTCAGCTGCCATTTTCCCCCCGCATCTTCATTTCGTTGTGTTTCCTTTGGATCCAAGGAATAAATGATTAAAAGATGTGAAAGCTGGGGAGGTGGGGGGGGGAATTGCTGCTGCTTATGGGGTTTTGGCCGCGGAGCAGGCGCGGTGCTGGAGCAGCACGGCCCAGGCAACTTCGGCTCCTCGGCCAAACCAAGGCACAGCTGGGACAGGAGAGGGTGCCTGAAGCGGGGCCACTCCCTCCAAGCCCGGGGTCTGCTTCGTTTTGGGGTTGTTTTTCATCTTAAAGCATCAGGAGGCTCCAAATCAGGAGGTGGGGAGGCAGGGGCTGAGGTCGGCTAATGATATACCTCCTGATTAATGCCTTGCCTCGGCTGGCTTCGTTATTGTGATTACACTCCGGCTGTAGCATAGCAACAGCTAATTGTTGGTTGGATGCAATGTGCATAATTCCCTGTATTAAAATTTTATTAAGATATAATTACATTCGTTTTGCAGCAGCGGATGCTTCAAAGACGCCGAGAAGAGGCAGCAGTGCTCGCTGGGGCTCTGCCGTGTTTGCCCCACGCCGCCGCTCCAGTCGATGGGGTTTTGAGTGATGGTTGAGCCTCGGGACGTCAGGTCTGGGTGTCAGGGGTCCGTGGTGCCGGACTGGGGCTTGGCGCTGCGTTTCGGGTCGGTGAGGGCTGGCTGAGGGCACCTGGGCTGCGGCGTCTCTTGCGCAGAACGCGGCATGTGGAATATCCCGGCAAACCCTCAGTATATACATTTTAACCCGTTGACAAACGAAAATGAGGATTCGCGAGGTGACGAAGCGCTGCCGCATATCGATGCCGCCGCAGGGCTGCGAGGGGCGGCGGCCATCGGCGCAGGGAGGGTTTTGCAACCTGTTGTTAAGAAGAAACTCAAATGGGAGCTTACAGCGGCCGAAAGCTCCCCGGCACCGCGTCCCTGCTCCTCCAAAATCCACACAGAGAGGGAAACCTTAAAGAAACTGTATTTATTAACTGTATGATCACACTTGGCATATTCTATTACTAAGGGGTCCTGGTACATAGATATTATTCACTTAAGTAATCAATCACTGCCAACAAATTACAGGATACAGGGAATGAAATTAGCAAAATGAACTATGGATGTAAAATTCATTTGAAATTCAATTTAGGAGCAACATTAGCTTTCAATTAGTCTGCCCAACTGTTTGAGCATCATTCTGTCTATCAGATTTTTAAATAAATGTAATTAACCTTTGCTGTTAAATTGTTGTTGATTTCATTGATATAATTATTATGCGACTCCTAATATTTTGCTTGGATGATATCTCATTAGCTGGTGGCTTCTAATTAGGGAAACGAAGGACCGGTGGTGATTTCTGGGTCTTCTTGTTCCCTCTGCCTTGGCAGGGCAGCGGAGCGAGATGCTCCAGAGCCAGGAGTTTGGGTGTGAAACTTAGCAGAGGGAGGGGACATGACCTGCCCCTGCTGTCCCCAGCATGACTGGTCCCATACTGGTGGAGCTGGGGACTGAGGAGCAGGGGGTGCCAGAGGGACAGGGGAAGGGGCACGGTGCTTTTTCGTGCTCCCTCCGCCGGGTTTCCGCCCCCATCCCCAGCGGGACGGGGGGTGGCGAGCCCAGGCAGCGTTTGTTCCTAGCACCGTGGTGAGGAGAGGATATTTGGGGCTTTCCTTTCTGCCCGCTGCTTCCATGTGCCGTGTGTGGCCACAGTGGTAAATTTGGAATTAAATTCTTATTTTCGGGCAGTTACAACTGTTTTGGAAGCGGGCGATTCCCTGCAGAGAGAAGGCTCTGGGGCTGTCCCCCAGCAGCGGGGAGCAAGAGGCTCTGCCGCAGCCACCAGCGGCCGCGCTTCTGCCTGCTGCCCTCCTGCCTGGCTTTCGAGAGGGGAGATGGATGAGACCGAGGAGTTAATTAAAGAGCAGTAACTCCTTATGGGCTCCTCAGAAGAGCTGGGGGTCTTGGTGTGGGCAGCAGCTGCGTGGGGCTGGGATGCCCCCCAGGTCACGGGTAGCCTGATCTTCACAGCCAACAGCCCCAATAGCTGGTTTTTCCCCAAAAAGAGAGAAACACATTTGACAGTCATTTAATTGCCACGAGTTATTTTTAACAGATACAGCTTTCCCCCTTCAGCTACATGGAGTTTTGCGAGGTTATAAATCAAGCTAATATCTGATATATAGGACTAATTCTGCCCCTATTGAAGGCGATGGAAATGTTTCCATTGACGTCAGCGGGAGCAGGATTGATCTCCGTGCATGGACTATTTGTTCCTGAGGTTTTAAGAATTCATTTCCTCCCTCCATTGCCAGAGACAGATAGCAGCAGTGGAGGTAGAGGAGTCATCTAATAACCACATATTAATACATGAATCATCAGCTTAGGGCCCAGTGCAGGAGGAGGCTGAAAGGAGAATAACTGAGCTCGATATCGGGCTGGCGGAGAGAAAGGATTTCGCAGACAGGGTACAGCAGCTAATCTGGAACAAGATAATAATTGCAATGTAAATTTTTTTTTTATGCCAGCGTGTGGACTGCATCTTTTAAGCTCTATTTAAATGCATTATGGTAGACGGGGCCTCCACTGAAATCCTTTCTCCCATGCTGGAACAGGTGCATCTGCGATATTTCTTTACAATACACTTTGAGGACGCTATTTGCTTTTGGATAGACTCCTAACAGCACTTAAACAAGGCAGGAGAGCCGAAGTTCCGTCATGTCACACCAGCATGGGGCAGGCAGAAAGGGGCCTTGAAGTTTTACCTGGACTCCTTATTTTTACTATTACGTTTTAATGCAGGAAACTGTCAATTTTATTTTTTTCCCCCATTTAACCATACCTCCTGCACAGCACTTCAAGAACTTCCTACATGAAAGCGGAAAGATGTGTTCTGCTTGACCTCTTACATCCGCCAAAGTGCGTAAAAGCATTGGTGGGATTTTGAACTCATTTGCAATGGAAATTTCTCAGCAGGGCTGGCTCTGGTGCAGGCTCCCTCTGCGCACAAAGAGGAGCAGCAGAAGGCAATAACCTTTCATTGTCTTAAAAACCTCTTTGCATTTTACCCTGTGATTTTGTTTTCACTGTGTGTGACAAATAAGACTAACGAATATCTTAGACAAAGGAGCGGGGTGTGTATGCGTGTTTATCGCCATGGAAACAATGCTGAAAGAATCATTCCTTTAAGACTATTCCCTCTTTGCAAAGCCACCACAATCCCAACCTTTGAAAGGTCCCTGCGGCAAACGACCTTCACCAGCTCGTGCAACACAACCAAAGGTCAGCATCCAGCTCTGCACTTTTGACCCACGTTCTGGCGTACCGAAGCGCACCCCAATAACGCGCCACCTCACGCCCGCACCCCGCTCCCACTTGTTTCCCAGACCTCGCGCACCCGGTGCCGGGGCTCTCCTGTGTCGGCACTGGAGAAGACGAGACCGAAGGAGCGTGCTTTGCAACCGCAGGGCGAAGCGGCGAAGGTTGAGTGGCAGCGCTGAGTCCGAGCCTCTAGTAAACACCTTCCTGGGTCTGCTAAGGAGTAATGAAGGTAATGCTGTAATTAAGACAGTCGCTGAGCATCTTAGTTTAAAATCAGTAGAAGGTCAATCCACTGTTTCCAGGTGGAGCTCCCTAAACCTGGATTTGAGCACAGGGAGTCTGTTGTGGTACAAAATACCCAGAGGCAGGTGGGCTTGGATGACGCGGGGCTAATCCCTGTGCCCGGCACCTCAGTGCGACCCACGCACACACCGGGCTGGGAGGGTTGGCAAAGGGCCCTGTGCTCAGCCCACGCGCCCGAGAGCACCACACTGCTCCCAGAGCAGCTTCGTCTCCCTGCTCTGGGATCCAGCCCACGCTGCCACAGCACCAGCCCCGGGTGAGGCTTTTTGGAGCTGGTGGTGGAGCTCTGCGGAAAACCAACCCTGCGGAGGGCAAGGCTGCAAAATGCAAAGGAGGGTTTTGCAAGAAGCAGCGTGCAAGGTTGTGCAAACCCATGTGAGCAGGATCATAGAATCGTGGAGTCATTAAGGTTGGAAAAGACCTCTCAGATCATCAAGTCTAACCGCCAACCCAACACCCCCAGGCCTCCTAACCCATGCCCTGACATGGCCAGCCAAGCACTGCTTGCACCGAGCAAAATAGCTTTACAGAAGCTGCAGGCAAAAGGTAAAAGCAGATAAAGGGAGACTTGGTGTCTGTCCCCGCAGGGATGAGGAATTTTTATTTCTGGAGGGAATCTCTGGCTGGAACATCCCGGAGAACACAAAGGGCAGTGGCAGGCAAGTTAAACACATCGTGTAAGGTTACAGCAGATTGTTAAGGAGGAGGTTTCTGCATGCTGAACAGAAACAGGTAAAATGTAGCTCACGCAATGATTACTTCAAGCGCAAACGAGACAAAAAAAAAGTGAAATAACATTTTTAAAGGGTGAAGTTTGCAGCTATTTGGGGAACTATGGTGCGGCCGCAAACCTACCAGGTCTTCCTGAGAGAATTCACACCCCGAGGGGTGCTGGACCGGAGGGCGGGAGAGCCCGCGGCGCCACAGCCAGGCACGGGCATGAGGGGCTGGTTCCTCAGGGGCAACATGAGCGCCCCGCCGCAGAATAAAAGATTTTCGACGGCATTACTAAAAAACGTACCGGTAATTTTAATTTAAAAAACCCTCACGGGTTATTTTAATTTAAAAAATCCAGTCAAACCAACGCTCGCTTCGCAATCGCCCCGGGCTGCGGTAACGGCGATTCTGCCCACCCCGCCCCGCGCCGCCGCCACGTGCGCGCTGCCAAGGGGCGGGGCGCCGCACAGCCAATAGGCAGCGCCTCCTCCGCCCACAGGCCCGCTTCCGCGCACCCCATTGGCCGGTGGCAGGCTCCGCCCCCTCCCGGCGTTCTCGCGGGAAGTGGAGGCGGGGCCGGTCCGCCCGCTCTCTCCCCCTCCCCCCACCCCGTCCACGGTATGCCCCCGCCCCGGGATTCCGCCGCCGCCGCCTCCGCTGAGCGCTGCCCCTCCGCGGGAGGCCCCGCCCCGCCTGCCATCCATGTCGGCGGCACCGCGCAGGTTAGGGGCTCGCCGGCGGCGGGAGCGGGGTGGGGCGAGGCTGAGGGGAAAAGAGAGCGCGACCGGCATAGGGGCTGCCCGCCAGGTGGATGGGAGGGGCGGGAGCGGCCCCGCCGCGGCGCCGGTGTCCCCGGTGCAGCGACCCCTCCCTCCCACCGCTCCCCGCCCCGCCGGCGCCGCTGTCACGGCGCACCGCGCGTCCCGCGCCGCGCCCTCCCATTGGTTAGAGCCCTCGGCGCGCTCCGCCCACCCCGCCTTCTCATTGGCGGGAAGGCGGGGCGCGGCGCTGCCCCTCCGTGCGCCCCCCGCCTCCCCGGCGCTGGGGTTCCGCCGCCAGCGAGGCCCGCGCCCCCGCAGGTAGGAACCGGCCGGGCCTCCCGGTGCCCCCTCCCACACAGCGCCCCGCCGGGGTCTGGCGCCCCTCCGCTACCCCCCGGGAGGCCTCGTTCAGACCCCCCGGCAGAAGCCGCGGCCCCACGCCCCCTTCCCAGCCCCCGGCGGGCCCCCCGCGGCCCCCTCTTCCCTCACGGGGCGCCGGTAGCGGCGGCCTCGGGGCTCCCGGAGGGACGGGTTGTGCCATCCCGGGCTGCTGGGGGGGGGCGGGGAGGGAGCCGCGGCCGGCCGGCCTCACCCCGCGCCCTCGGCGGCTCGGGCGTGCACAGCCCAAGTTGGGGGGTTTGGGGTTTCTCTCAGAGCCCGGTGAGGAAAATGTGGGAGTGTTGGGCTGCAGTTTGCAGGAAAAGGCTGAAAATCCCTCGGTTTGCAGGAAAAAGCAGAAGATCCCTCATTTTCCACCCAGTGAGATTCGAGCACTGTGAGTCCTGCCTGGAAAACCTCCAATTCAAGGTGAACCAAACTCTGGAAGGGTGTAATTGCACTAATTGAGGCCTCCCTGTCTTGGTAAAACCCGGCGCATCTCTTCGAGGGGGGGCAAAGCCGCCTCCGTGGCCTCAGCAGCGTAACGGGGGTGTTACCTGGCGAGACACGGCACCGTTCGTGTGCAATACCTGGGCAGGCTTGAGGAGGGATGGCGATTAATCAATCGTGCAACCCAGCCTCTGCTAGGCGAGGCGGGCGTGAGTGTTTCCAGAAGAACGGAATGACAGACGCTGCTCGGGCAGCTTGTCTGAATATACACCGAGGGGAAATGGTGAAGCGGCCCGGTCAGGTGCTGGGCTGTCCCCACTTGGGTGTGGGTGCTCTTCTGCCTTGTCAAGGTGTTTCACATGCATTTGTGTCTGTATGTGAGTCGTCGAGGTATGAAGGCACTCGTAGTAAGGCTGAGATGCTTAGTCAGGTATCCATAAAGCTAAACTCATAATACCTTCTTCTTCTTTACTTTCTCGTTGGGAGCTTGGGGTGCGTCAGGTTTGTCAGACCAAGCTCTGAAACTGCATCCATACCAGCAAACAGCAGGTTTCCCTGTGTTTCTGGAATCGGTGAAGTAGCAGCCACCTGTGAACCTATTTCCGTGAAGGATCCCTACGCGCTCTAAGTGAGTGCTGAGCAGGTGTAACACGATGAAATTATCATTGTCAGGAAGGCTGGAGCTGAGTGATTGTTGTGCTAGAGGTATGTTAGTGTGGGAACAGTCACCCTCTTAATGTAACTTAACTCAAAGAGACGTGGCCTATATGTTCCCTTCATTTTGCCTTCTGGAATTCACACCCACTTGAACAGTGTGAAGAGGAGAAAACCTCATCAGCATGCACTCAGGGAAGGGGAAAATTAAAATAATATCCATGTTTTTTGTAAGAGCTGGAATGAGTGCAGGTGAGTACTTGAATAATGAGGACAGTTTGTTCCAGGATCACACGTACTGTGTCTTCTTTCAAAATACAGCATGCAGATCAGCTGCTACAGACCTTGCACATGAGCTTGTGGAAGATCTCTTGTAATGAAAGAGTTTTTAGGCGCTTTATTTGCAAGGCAAAGTCACAGGAAGACAGGTAAGATGTGCTTGTGCTGTAGCTGCAGATAGGTTTGAGCGTCCGTGGGCTGTTCTGCTTCTGCCCGTTTTGAGAATCATAAGAAGGATGCATGATAGTAGCAGTATGATGCAAAGTTTCAGCTAATGTGTTGTGCCTTAAAGGAAAATTCTGACATTACAAAGGCAAATACCTCACAGCTTCCCAGGGAGCTGAAGAGGATCAGGGTACATACAGGATGGTGATCTTCCAGTTCTTCCGCATGATGCTTGTTGGCTTCAGTGAAATGTAGCACCTCAGACACGAAAAGCGTGGGGTTTTGGGGTTGGGGAGTTTGAAGGTTGGTTTTTTTAAATATTTTTTTTTTTCACTATAAGGAACTCGAGCCTTTTGACTCGTTCCATCAGCCACAGGAGCTGCCAGTGGTTAATAGTTCTCCTAGTTAGAGCTGGCCAAGCAAGAAAGGTTTTTAAGGACGTTACGTGCTTCTAAACACGGCCAGTTGTAACAAGCCTTAATATTTAATATATCTGTAGAGGCCTCTTGCCCTCCTAAGATGTTCTTTGGCATTGTTGTGAAATATTGCATTCTGTTTATTTAAAGGTATTGTTTTTACTTCAGTGAACTGCTAACTCTTCTGGTACAGCTCATGATCGATATATGTAATTGAGGTCAAAGGCACCTCGATTCCCCAGGTGCTCTTTGTACCTTTTTAGGAAAAGAGAACCCCTTCTTAGCAAGACACGATGTAACTTCCATGACTGTTTTGTCTGCCCGGCTTGTGGAATGGCTTTTGACATTGTGCTCTAAAAAGGTAGGAAGACCTGCTTTAATAAGGAGATACCGGCACGTGTCCCCTCAGGTGGTGCCTCAGGAAGTCCTTTAACTTTTCAGCAGGTAATAATGTCACAGCCTACGTTTGGGATATTAGCAGTTTCTCTGTTGTTTTTTTTTAATAATCAATAAAAGGATCCTAAAGCACCGCCTGGACGAAGCTGCCCTTTTTGTATCACGCAGCGTGTTACACAGCTAAAAATTAGTAGGGACCTGAAATGATTAGCATCTGGCTGGTGGCCCAGAAAGAGGGAAAGCTGGGTCTGGCAGCATTTGACAGTAATTTTCTGTAAGACAAGTGTCCTTAGCTCCTTCATTGTCCAATTGATTCTTTAACAGTAGTGCTCCCATTTGTAATGCTGAGCCTATGGCGCTACTCCCGCAGGAAAAACATGAGGCGCGCTAGTTGCCGCCTCGTGTGCACGCTGCAGCAAACAAGAGGTGACTTGGGTGACTGCTTCAGAGAGGCGGGTAGAATGTGTGGAAAACCAAACGACCAACCCCCCCCTACCACCAACCGAACAAAACAAAAGCCCTCAAAACTGATATTTGGCAGGAGTGGCAGTGGTACCGCTGTAACAAGAGCAGGTGATAATTAAAATTGCTGGGTTTTGGTCTTTTTGCCTAATGGTCTTTGGTGGTTTTCTTTGTTCTTTCTGTTCAGGATCTCTCTCCTTTGGTAAGGAAAGGGAAATCGTAAGCTGGGTTTCACTGAGGTTACGCTTAAAGTAGCTGCCTTTCTCTGAGCATTTAATTGAGCCGTAAGATTAAAAGGCATTTACTCGCGGTGTTTCGTAGGCTGGTTACTTTAGTACTTGGGTATGTTTTTAATGAACCAGCTTTCATGTCTGAGGCACAGTCAAAACTTTAAGATCTAATTTCTGCTGGTTCTCAAAGCGAGT
Source organism: Phalacrocorax aristotelis (assembly GCF_949628215.1). Taxonomy (NCBI): domain Eukaryota; kingdom Metazoa; phylum Chordata; class Aves; order Suliformes; family Phalacrocoracidae; genus Phalacrocorax; species Phalacrocorax aristotelis. Next base: position 54,136,599 of record NC_134282.1, read on the forward strand.
TGACTCATCAGTTTAGCCCTGCGCCGCAGACCTAAAATGTCGGAAGACGTTCCCCTTTTTACCATATTGCCATTTTGTGATACTCCTGTTTTGTTTTGTGTTTATTTTTTTTTTTTCCCTAATGCTAAAATTCTGATGTTCCTAAATAAAATTTGGGGCATAAACGCACATATTTGGGGACTGTTTGCTCATGAGAGTAAGCCTTGTGCAACGTCAGCTTTTCTGTAGTTACGCTGGACTTTCACTTGGCATTTCTAGAACAAACACGAATTTGCTTTCCTATCGGCACTCGCTATTTTCTTGACTCCCCCTTGTGCTCCACAGTTGCAGCTTTTCCTTCTGTCTCTTCACCTCGTCTCCTCTTGGCATCCTTTTTCCTCCCTGCTCCTCCACGGTGCCTTGGCGGTGCTGGAACGTGGCACATCCTCTGTGCATGACCAGCTGGCTTTTTAATCCCTCCTCGGCGCCGAACTTTGTGCCGCGCTTGCCGACAGAGCCGCAGGTGAGCCTCGGCGCTTGCTTTTGATCTGGGTGAAGCCGTGTGCAAACCTGCGGCAGGACAGAAAGACTTTGTAATGATCTGGCTAATATTTAACAAAGTTTCCTTGAAAACCGCGCGTAGCTTCTGAGCTGTGTTTTAAATGTTAATATTGAATTTGAAATATTGGAGGTGACAGATAAAACGCATGGTAATGAGATCCTTCTAAAGAAAGCACACTGCTAATTCCAAAGGAAATGAGCTTTTAATTAGTGTCTTATCTCAAGTACGCCACCTTTTCTTTTTTCCTCATTTATATTGCTTGTATTATTAAAGATCAGCTGGTGTCCCCCGATGTGGGAACCAGTTGGCTGGTGTTGCTTTATGAAATCCGATTTATAGGCTCTTGATTATGTGTAGCTTGTTGATCACAAAGTAAGTTGGTTTGGCCATGTTTTGGGAGTTAGAATTTGTTGTCATTGAAAGTCGCATTTTTGGAAATTCAGGTGTTCAGGGAATACCCATGTTGCTGCCTGTGCGATATCTACCGTGTGGATAGAGACTCTGGAGCGTTGGATCTCGGCTCCTTCAGGAATTATATATTCCTTGTTTCATTATAATAAAAACCCGAGCACAGAATTTTCTGAAGCAACTGTAAATGCTAAGCAGTAAGGTTAGCCACTCAAAAAACCCCACCCCGACACCGCTTTTAGCTTGAGCTTTAACACGTGTCTCCTGGTGACCTTGGTAAGGCTGAGAACGATGAGGTTTGTATTTGATTAAGGTTCTTCTCAAATGGGCTTTCTGCAACAATAGAAGTTTAAGAATATCTAAAACAGCAGGTAAGATTTTAAGTTCAGCAAGCGTGCTTGTGGTTTGGATGCAGACTGAGAGACCCACATAGATGATTTGGATTAAGGAGCAAAGTAAGCCTAACAAAGCTCTCTTGAACAAACTGTTCCCGTGTCCAGCGTTTCTGCCCTGGACGTTCCCTGGAGAAGGCGCTGCGGAGGTACCGTGGTTCAGCACGTGCTCCGCGAATGGGAGCAGGGGCGCTGACCTGCGTTTGCTGGGTTCTAGGGCTAATGCACAGACCCACCAAAAAAAAGCAAGGTAAGAACGGAGCTGAAGCGAGCGAGCATAAAATGAGCTTGACTTGCCGGTAGAGCGCTTGATCTTCTCGCACATAGTGTGAACTGGGAGGGTTAACGCATGGTTTAGCTTCTAAAGTGGCTTCATTCAAGCTCAGTGCTTTCTGTCCTGCTCCTTGCCATGAAAAACAAAGTCTACTCCAGAGCATTAGAGCTTTTCCTGTGTCCCCTGAGTTCGGTTTGAGCTGTGTGTTTCGGCAAGAAGCCTTCGCAACAGGCGAGTTTGTGTCCCCCGGAGCTGGTCTAGCATGGGAAATGGTGCTGTTGGTGTGTTTCTTTTCCTCTTTTTAATTGCAATAAGTTATGCAGGAAATTCCAGAAAGTTTTGAAACAAAGGGGGTTTATCAGGAGCTCTTAGAACTGGTGAGGCCCCGGGACTTCCCTCAGAGGTGAAAATTCAGGATCTTTATTTGCACTTCTCAATCCTGGAGATACCAAAGGTTGCCCTCACCTCCAGTAAGCATCTCATGCATGAAAAGGCAGCCTTGTACTCTTCAACTTTGCTTTCCGTGCTGAAAGTGAAATGATTTCCCCCTTTCTTCTTGGGTGTGGTTTTCCTGAAGAGTGTTTTTGCTGTTTTCCTTCTCTTATAGTTAAAAAAAAAAAAAAAGAAATCTAAGTATGAACAGAATGAGCTTATTTAAGCAGTTGTTATATTTAATGAATATTTGAATTTCCCGTAGAAATCTTCTCACCAGTACCAAAAGATACCAATTAATTCCTGCCAACAATGCTTGAAGAAATAAAAAACCAGTTTCTGTCGGTCAGTCGAAACAGGCGAATGTCAGCCACGCTTCCTACCCTGCTTCGTTAACAGCCCGTTAGCCTGGCTGCAGCGTTCGGTGCCAGCCAGGCTGCAAAGGTAACCGTGGCAAGAAAATCTTCTTTAAAAATCATGCCTTGCGAGCGCGGTTCTTGTTGCTTGTGGTGGGATACGCGCCCTCGAAGCACCCGGGCCTCTCAGATCTGCAGGCTTCCTAACCTGGGCGCTTGGTGTCTCTGCTTAATTTTTGAATGCTTCTGGGATTTGCGGTGGTTTTAGATAGAGTGGAGTTGTTTAAATGGACCTGGAGGTTATCCAGTCAGGTAACATTCAAACAATATTTGATTTTACTTTTTTTTTTTTTAAATTCAGATTTTTCCTGCAAAGCTGTTGGATTTCTGTGCGCAGTTTGGTGTTATGCAGGGTGGTTAGATACTCTTTTGACCGAATAAGAAATAATGGATGGCTGCCGGCTTAATTTTCTTTCTAATGATTTGTTTTAAGCGGCATTGGGACAGATATAAGGATTAATTGTCAAACTGCTTATTGAGCTGACTACGCGGGAGCATGGCTTGCGTTTGCAGCCCGTTGTCATAAGCGAGCAAAGCGTGGCTAGTGAGCTGCCCTGGATGTGTTGAGTTGCCGAGTGTCTCAAAACTTCAGTGAGAGAAGATGTCATACGCCTGCAGAAGACTGTCAAATCAACGTACTCTTCTGAAAATAGGATTCTGGCTTGGGGTTTGAAGTGGAAGGGCCTTCGAAAATACCTTTTCCTTTTTGGCCTGTGGCGGTTAGATTTATGCTCCTGCTTTTTTTTCTTTAGTGTATATTGTTGAAAATGTCGGCTTGGATGTTTAGGAAGTCGAGCTATGACTTCAAGATGCATTTATTCATCAAGCTCTCCTGTTAAAAAGGTGCCTGAATATGAAGTTGAACCCAGAAGGCTGCTGGTTATGTTGTCCTAGCTGATTTTGTTAAGTTCTTGTAAAAAAAACGGACTGTGTTAACTGTACTGTGTATCTCAAGCTGAAGGACTAATCGGCTCTTGCCATCCCTGCTGTTTAATGTAGGCTTTCTTAAAAACCCTAAGAAGCTTTCCTCTCCTCGTAGGGCTTTTGGATGTCTCTCTTCCTAATGATAAATGTCAACAAATGAGATCAGAGCATCTTCTGCTGCAGTAAGGGAGAAGTAATTTTCTCAGTGTGGTTTTTTTTTCCCTTATATACTGGTTCTCCACGTAGCTGAGAAACCAAAATAGGTCATGTAGTTCATCCTCCAAAGAAGGCGAGTGTTTTGACGATGCACTGGCTGCTCTGAGACCGTCCGCTCGTACTCAAAGGGAAGGTAGACGTGCAGGCAGGGCTGCCGGCTCCGCAGGTGCATGGCTGGGGTTCGCTGCGGTGCCGCTGGCTGCGAGCAGCTCCCCTAAGCACAGAGACGCAGCCACGGAAACTGCTGGGAATAACTCTGCGAGGTTTTCTGTTCGTTGGCAATAAAAATGAAGCACGTGAACAGCACTATGGTTGCTCTACAGATGAAGAAAATGAAGGACGAGGCATCTGTGGAAGAACAGGGAAGGTGCTGTGTATAATTGGAGCTGTTGTGATTTTTTTTAAAAAAATCTATTCTTAAATATGAGTCGTGCGCCTCTATTTCATGCTATAACTGGTTTTGAGTAGTTTTTTCCTTGCCCATATGATGAATTTGCACTGGAGCTGCCATACAGGAGGTGAATTTAGATAAAATCTCAGTTATATTGCCAGCCCCAGAACCGAGGTGTCGGAGATCTGCATGCTTTGTACAATGACAGCCACCTTCCTCCGCATCTTAGTGGGTTTTGCTATATTTTTTGTGCACCAAGTATTCTTCCAGAAAAACCTGAATTTCCCAAGAAGTTAAAACTGTCAGAAAAGCTACTTGCTTTTGGGTAGGTGGGAGGAACAGCTTCATCCTGCTCAGCCATATGTCAGTGGTAATTTAAAGCCAGCAGGGTTTTAGGATTAGAAGAGGGTCAGAATTCGGTCACCTCCGCAGCCCGGACAGACCAGGACCCCCTGCGCTCGGCGTGTGGCGTTACAGATGTACCGCTGCCCTTCAGCTTGCAAAAATGCTCCTTGACACGTGTGGCCTCGCAAGCACCAAGCTATTCCTCGCCCCGAGCACGCTGCCTTTGCCCCCCGGCGAGGGTGCGACCTGCGACCTGCTCTTGGGCTTGTCTTCCAGCCCTCTGCTTGAAGCCTGTCCCTACCTTCATGGGTGCATTGCAGCCAAAGGATGTGTTGTTTATCTTCTTTTAAGCTGTTTTCAGTGCTTCCCTCAGCAGACAACGAGCTTTCTGCAGATCCCTGCTCTGTAGCTGCAACTTCAAGTACCTCGGGCGCGTAAGACCGTGCCGCCGATGCCAGGGTCAGCCTGATTGTAGCACTTCTGTTTGGGGAAAACTGAGGGAGGTAAGCAGACCTTCACACTGGGAGGCTTGGCGAGCCCCCGCAGCAGCGTTTTCAGAGCAGCAAAGCATGCACACGGCGCAGGTTGTGCAGCGACTTGCCGTGAAATCTCAGCTCGACGTGCAGTACCTTCACACTTCCATTGGCATGGTGGTAATTCATAGCTTGGATGCCTGCGCGCAGTGAATCCTAGGTGGCCGAGCAAAGTAGGTCAGTTATTTTTAAGTGTTATGATTAATTTATAAATGCCATTATTTTGTAGAGGTTAGGGAGATCTAAATACTCAGATCTTACGCGACAGGCGGCTGTTTGCGATGGGAAAGTGGTACTTCACAGTAAACAAATGCTTTTGCAAGGGAGAGCTAGAAGTAAGTGGAAAGGATTATTTTTAAGCTTTAAGCTTTGCATGTCTGGAGACTTTCCTTTAACATGAAATGGTTTTAGAACAGAAAATCTTTCGTGGTATGTAATGCTTCCAAAACCCTTGGCAGATGGGTAACTTTGTTTCCAAACATCAAATGTTTTAGCTGTTTAATGCCTGTTTTTAAGCATGAGCAGCACTCTCGGAGAATGTTCATATTAAGCCTGCCGGGAATTAGACTTTTAAAAGAACCATTTCTATTACGTTTTCACAAAAGGTGAAGAATTATTTAAAACTCAACGCAACACTTGGACTCCTTTGCATAACACACAAAATACCATCACCCTGGAAGAAAAGAGGGGAGGTACGCGCATGCCCTCGTGTTTAATCCCCTGTAGTTTCCGCAAGGCGTATATTTGCTTACCTCTGGTAGGGAAATTGCCTTCTATCAAAACAAGTTATCACAAACACGTTTTTGATGTGCAGTATCAAAAACCCTGAACGCTCATGGATAGGAATAGGATCAGCGCCTCGCTGCGAGCTGAGAATGGATGGATGCAAGGGAAGGTGTGCTTTTGGATTTCGCGTCTGCCAGGTGCTTTCCTCAATAATCACGGGTCTCATTTTCCCTAGATGTTTCAACAGAGAGCTTTTTTTATCACTGAATGCATAGTTTATTGCTGCCCTGGACAGGAGGATATGTACGGCCGTTGGTATAACGGGGAGAAAGTCGGTCATGATGCACATCTAGTCCTTAAATTCTTATTTGATCTTTGAACTACATCTAGAAGTAAATATTTGGTGCCTTATATCTTACAGAATTGTTACATACATAGAAGGTGAATTTGTTCTTAAACTTTAAGCCGAGCGGGTGACAGAGCTGGGAAGGACAAACACCAGCAAACACCAGCAGTGAATGTTACGCTTTAGACAAAGGATTTTGCACCCTTCTGAGCTTTCTTAGAAAGGCAAGCCTTGGCATCAGCGTTCAGTAACGGTACAGTGTTCTTGGTGTTTGTGGACTGTAAAATTTATAGAGTAATAGATATGCAAATGGACGCCACAACACTGCAGGCTGTGACACAATGTGTAATTGTGACACGTTTTTTTAGCTATTTGCAAAAATTGGCTTTCTTGCAGGCATGAGATTTATCAGGTTCTCACCTTTTTAAAGACATAATTCTCAGCTCTCGTACCTAAATACATTTTATTTAATTATTTATTTATTTATTTTACAATTTATGGTATTGGTGGCTTGGGAGAATGAAAGCCTATGGATCGTTTGCAGAACCGCCACATTTTTGTGGCCTTTTTTCACGTTCAGAAGACTTAAGGTGATGCTGCATTTCTTGTGACACTAAATTGCTTCACCTCCTGACGCGTCTGTAGAAAAAGGCCCCGGTATCAGGAGGTCAGAGGTTGACCTATTCAGTGCCTGGGAAGCCTAAGTGTTCAAGCCCTGGAACAGCCAGGTTTACTCTCTCAGCCTTTGCTAGGGGTGTCGTGGTTGCAGGGAGTGTGTTCTTGGGATGGCGGAGCAACACAGAGCATTTTTGGCTTTGCAAGCTCCTGTCAATCACGCGTTCTGATTTTTGCCTTAAATCTACCTGTGTGATCCTAAAAACCTGCCTTGCACGTAAGTTTTTAAACCTGTGTAAATGAAAAAAAAAAAAAAGGACTATCAATTTTCCCCCTTTTAATAGTGCACGTAAAACATTTGCATTTTCCCCGACATGGGTTATATAGCGTGCAGCTCTCGTCCCACATATTTTATACCGTGCGCAATCCAAGGTGCACAGCTCATTGCATTTGCCTGGAGATATGTGCTGTAACCGTGGGCTTAATCCTCGCTGTGACAACTTCTTTAAATGACCATCCGTAATACCCTGTGGTAAAATGCTTCTTGCTCCAGAAGGACCGTCGGCCAGCAAAAATTCTCCCCCCCTCTAGTTGAAACTGGTCCTACTGGTTTCCGTCCTTACCTTCAGTTTCCATTTGAGCAAATGGAGGTTATCCTGCCGCGCTAGCCCTCGTGATGCACTGCACTGTAATGCTCACGGGATTGTACACGAGTTCCCTGCCTCGTTCCTTTGACAGTACATTTCAAATTTTGCTGCTGTGGAGTTGGTCACTTCTCCAGGAAGATTTAAGCTTGCTTTCTTTGCAAAATGGTGCGGCGTGAAAAAGATCTAACGAGATGCTTGGCTTGACTTGTGGCAGCGCTTTCTCCTTATTTTAACAGCTGGTGTGACTGACAGTAGTGCACATCTCCCCTTAAACAGTTTCCCAAAGTGGCAGGACTGGAGTGGGGTTTTTTATTCTCTGGTCTTTGCTGTCAAAGCAAACCCACCCGCGTCCAGCGCGCGGGACTGCAGAGACCCTTTGAAATGGGAGTCGGCAGCAGAGGCTGCGCCTGGGAGAGAGCCTGAAGTCAGACCTCGGATCGAACGTGTTGCGTTTGCGAGGACTAAAGGCGAAACTGGTCCCTCCCGGTCCATGGAGGTGTTGGCTGAGCCATCCCCGCGCCGTTTGTTCTCTCTTGGCATCCGAGTGCCCTCTGCTGGCACTCGCTCCTCTCCTTCCAGGGATGAAGCTTGTTCTGGTGTTTGCAGCAGGCCCTGCGTGATGTTTGATATCGCTTCCGCGCATCGCAGCCCCCGCCCCGCTTTGGTATCCAAGCGCAATTCAGTCTCCTGCTATTTGCAATTGTTTCCCTTGGGATGTGCTTTAAAAAACTCTTATTCCACCGTTCTGCGTTGCAAGCTTAATGTTTGTCTAGATGGGGAGCAGCCCCTGGCACCCCCCTCCGACTGGCTGGGGCTGCCTGGGGGAGGCTCACGAGGACGGAAAACGAGATGCCGATAAAACCAGCGTGGCTGCCAGAGCGAAGCTTGCAGTGCTGCCGCTGTGCAGCGAGGTTTTCTGCCCCGGGGAGCTGTGGGAGCTCCTGCTCAACTTCGGTGACCCAAGGCAGGCAGGTCCTTCACGTGCAACCCAGAATTGTCTCCAAAATAACTTAGTCTGAGCGTATTTTTTTGGTAACCCTATTTTTTTGTAACCTCACCTTGGAGGACAAGGAGATCAATCTTGGTGGGCACATTTTATCTTACTCTAAATAACCATTTTGCACTACATTGCAATGGGAAAAACCAGCCTGGGATTGAACACTGGAATGGCAGCACTCGGGAGGGATGGTTTTACTGCCTGGGTGCCTCAAATCGAGGGACTTTCTGCAACAGCCAGCGCCTGGGTTAGTCTGGTTTAACCCTGTGGGCTTGAGTCAGGCTGGTTCTTCTTTTTATTGAACTGAAACTCCCCCTCTCACCAGGAATACAGTTGGGTAAAGCTGAACACTGGTGTTTAAATGGGCAAAAATCAGGATGGAACCCAAATCAGCTACTGAAATGAATACCGATTATTGTTTGTTTTAAATATTTTGGGGGGTGGTACAGTATTAGTGCAGCTTTGTTGCATGTGGGTTCAGACAATTAAGAATCCCATGCCTGCTTTGAATGTTTCATGAATATTAATGCCATCCTACTGAGCAGTTAATTGGGCGCTATCACTTTAACCACCTTATTTAAATTGAAAAGTGCTCTTAATAAATGACAAATGTCAGTGTGAAACTTCAGTGCTCAGTGCACCGAAAGCAGGCTGCTGTGCCTGCACCTTTTCCCCTCTGCCCTCTTCGAGCAGGCTGATAATATCCTTAAACCCACGAGTCTTTGGTGGCCGTTGGCATCTCAGCTGAGGCATCAGGTTGCCGCTTCCACGTTGCTCTCCTGGCTGTCCATACTGCCGTCCTGCACAGCTGGGAGGCGACAGGGACGCTGACTTACGGACAAGACGTCCGTCCCTGCCTCGATGGATGGGCACGACGCATTTAGAGGAGCCGCGCTGATAACGGGCTTTGTATGAGAGCGGGAATCCCGATCTCGGGGCTTACGGCCACGTCGGATGCCTGGCCCAAACGGTGTAACTTGAACCTGTCACATTCTTGACTCGGGAAAATGTTAAAACGCAGCTCAGGGAAGGAATTGTGCGTCCCGCCTGTAGACGTGGCTCAGTGTCAGAAATATGCAACAGCTGGAAGCGGAGTAGAGATTTTTTTTTTTTTCTTTTAATAATCTCGAGCTTTAGAAGCAACAAATTCTGTTTTATAGATCACTGAAGTAAAATATGAGGTCTTACTGTTCTGTTTAATAGAAACGAGATAAAATCTTCCTATCCGTGCATGAAGGAAAAAAATGTTACTTTTGTGGATTCACGAGAGTAATATGAACAAAATGAGTTAAACTGGGTTTGGACCTTCTCTTTGGGATGTATCCTGACAGCCTTAGGACGAGATCCTCTTGCTTCTCCCATTGCAAGTCCTTCCTAGTGAGGCTGAGTACTTGTCTCCTCTGTAGTTACGCTGGTGTCCAGCCTCACCCTGCTGCTGGAAAGGCTGCGCCTCCTAAGGCAAGCTGTGGGCACTTAGAAGTAGTCCTTTTTTCTTTTTACTTAATTAAAAATAAATTTAATAGTAAAAAAACCCATTCATTTAAAAAAAAAACATAGCAAGTCCTTGCTGGTTTAATTGTGGTTTAGGGTATTGCGTTCCCACAGTGTTTTATAAAGCGTTAGCCTGTATCTCGAAACAGGATTTCATCTTCAGTTGGGAGCTTGGAATTGATTGTGTAAAATCTGCCTGCTTGGCAATTTGTTTTGTCGTTTTGAAGCCAGCACATGCACGCTGTATTTATAGACACAGCAGGTTATTGAGACGTTATCTGATAACGCTGCCGTGGGCCTGCTGAAATTGCAGGTTGCATGCAAAGGCTTCTAATCGCCCAGGACTTATTAATGACTTACCAAAGTGTGCTGGAATCACGGTAATTTCAGAAATATAACAAAAGAAATGCAAAGCTTTGTTTGGAGAAGTGAAGCTGAGCAGAGCAAGGCTTAAAACACAGCAGATGGCTCGGACCAGAGAGCAAAAACTTGTCTCTGCTGATGGTTAGAAATCTTTCATTTTATGCACGTATTTGTAAAAGCTCCTGATAAACGTGCGACTGCGTGTGTGTGAATTTTGCCTTCAACTTGCAAGTCAACTGATTTTCTGCTGAGGTGCCTCCTGAGGAAGCCAACATGTTGAGCTGCTGCTTCCAACGTGGCTTGGGGCTCCTCTGGACAGAAAATAGCCACTCTCCATCCCTCGGGGCTGCGTGAAGTGTCGCTCATGCCTTCTCCTGCACAGTTTCTGTCCTCCCACCCTCTAGCTCCTGCACTCCTTGTGGAGCTGGCTGAACATCTGACTGCCTCAAGATCTCGATCCCTCTTCTGAAGGTACCCGCGGGGATTTCTTAGCTGTTGGAGCGATGCCCTTGTCTAGCCCCCGGTGCAAGCTGTCGGCATGAGCCGCCTCTCGCCAGGCTGGCCTTGCCAGAGAGATGAGGGTAGCACACCTGCTGGGCTGCTTCGTGCTCAGCCTTCAGGCAATCTCCTGGGTTTATTTCCAGGCTCTGCAGCTGTTCTTTCCACAAGCTAGGAGCAGACAGAAACATAACTTGGCCAGATTGATGCTCCCGACTGGGTCCAAGCTGTTGCGGGGATGCTTGTTGTTTATTCTCTGCTGGTTCGTAACAACATCAGCCTGGTCCTGCCCATCCAGGGGCAGCGGGGAGCAAGGGGACCTCTGCCCAGCGCCGAGCGGGACTGCGACGGCTTCTGGAGTTCCACCAGCGTTTTAGAGAGGAATTCTCTTCGATGGGGAGATGCAGGGATATGTCTGCCGCCTAAAACCAGAAAGAATGTGCATACATAAAGTGCCGATGGGTCTCGGCCTCCTAAGTCAAATGTCTCAAACCTGTCTGTTACTTTTAAAACTTGCTAGTGAGACGCAAGGGAAAAGATCTGTGTGGGCAGAGTCCTCTAAATGGGGACGATTTGGGCAGGAACTGAATTTCTGGCATAATGGCTGTTTTTTCTCGAGTTAGGGCTGCAGGGCTGGTTGAAAACTGTGCCAAGGCACAGCCCCGTGGAAGGAGATTTTGGGTACCTTTGGCGGTAGGTTGGAGTTTGAGAGAGGGAAGCTGCAGTGTATGAAAGAGATTAGCTCCCAGATGGAAATACTGACGGAGAATAAGGGAGGTATTAAAAATCCAGAGCGCCCTTAGGAAGTAACTGCAGAGAACCCTAAGCCGTCGCCTTCTTGGCGTGGGACGCGTTGCCTGTGTGTTGGTACCATCCTTTGGGTATGGAGGACTGTCTCGGATGAAAATATCACTTCTTTCTACTGTTAAAAACTTGTATTTCTTCTCTGGGAGTTGTTCCCATATGACCAGAGTACAAAATGGGGGAGTTCTCACCTTGCCACTTGAAGGCAGTAGGGTCAACTCTTAAGTAATAAAAAGAAATCTCGCGGGGGAGCCAGGTGAAGGGCTTTCTGGTGGATGTTACGTGAATGTACTGCGCAGTCTTTAAAAATACATGTCGTGTGTAGAGTGGTTCCCGTCTCCTGCAACCTGGCTGTAAGGAAGATGCACGTGGTGCTTTGCTGGTCGGATTTTGGCTTTGTTTGCTTGGGTTTATAAATAAGTGCCAAGAAAACGAGTATTTTGTTGTAAAGATGTTTTCGAGGCCACTTATTTTTTCTTTTTTTAAAGAGAATCGTGGAAGACAAGCTGACAACTTAATGGTGCGTGATGCACTAATAAAAATGTCTCTGTGGTTGCGTTTAATCCTTTAAAGGAGGGAAAAGAAACACAGTGGTTATCAGCATTCAAAAGGCAAGACGCAGGCTTAAACGTATGCAAAGCCTTGGAGAGAGACTGAAGAAATGTACTGACTATGTTGCAGAGAGCTTCTGACAGGCACATCACATCTTTGAAAGTAAGATTTGAATTATTAGAGCTGCCTTTGTTTATTAAATTGAGCCTCCAGCAAGAGGATTATAGGCAGAAATACCGTGCAGGCTCAAGTTGCGCCGGCATAAATTTTAATGGGTGATAAAATTTACTTATTGAGCTAATTCATTTAGAAAATTCTAATAGATGTTTAAAAGATCCAGGTGTGCATTAGACACCTAAAGAAATAGGCTTCAAGTGCACAAATAAGCCTCCTTTTATGGAATCCAGTTTGCTTTTAGCGACGGGTAATCCTTTTAAAACAAGGCTTCTTCAAGGCGAACTCCAACAGAAGGGTTTTTGTTTAATTTTAAGCTGGGAATGAGAGGGAAGGATGCAGAGAGCTAATAAGAGAGTAATTATACACGCTATTGCCAAGTTGAGGAAGGGCAGAGACCATTAAAATGCCATTTTAGGAGTTAATTATGTGGTGTTTCAAGTCAATGCTGGTGTCCTGATTTCTGTTTAATCCACATATAGCATATATTTAGGATGTTGTGTTCATGACATCTAATTTCTATTTTAAGAAACTTTAGGCCGCTGCGTTATGAAATACTGTCAAAAAAAAAATCTCCCAGCCTCCATAGGGTTTGTGCCTGTTGGATTTGATTAGAAAATGCACAAAATCAATAAAGGAAATGGAAAAACCTCAGCAAATATTTTGGGACCGGCACACATACCATAAATAAAGCACTGCAGTGGAATTTGGTTAGTTAAATCTCTTCCAAAGCTCACTTAATAATTCCAGAGTCTGCTACCGCTCAGATGGAGCCAGCTGTAATTTGTTTCAAGGTTAGTCTCTGACTTCTGTTTTATTAGCTTTTCAGTTTATATTCTTCCACTTGTGCAGTTCCTCAAGTGAAACTATATAATGGTTTAGCTAAAACTGGGATCCTTTAGATAGGGGCTTTAAATTGGAATTCTTCAGAAACGTTTAATGAAAGCTCTGCATGAGGCAGATGTCAGGATTTACTCTTCAATTGGGCAGGATTGCGGTGGGGAGAGCAGATTAGGCTCCTTTGCAGTTGATGTGCTGCCTAGAGGAAGTGACATTTATGCTCTTGATCCTTCAGTGATTCTGCATGTCAAGAGCTGAGCCTTGAAATTCGTCAGCAGTGCTGTCTTAAGAGCAGACAGGACTGAATTAAGAGGATTTTTACAGAGAGAGGGGGAAAAATTCAACTCTGATGGCTGTTGCAGATCCTTAAGTAGTTCAATTTTTCCTTTATTTTTCTTCACATCTCCCCTGTAGGAAATCGGAGAGGAAAATCACTTTAAATCACCAACCGATGTATTTTTGAAGTTGAAAAATCTGAGATGCATTAGAATTCAGAGACCTCCCTTTGCTTAAGGTAAGAAAGGAGCAGATTCTCCCTGCTCCCTGCTTAATAAACGTCTGTATTCGCTTAACTCTCGGGCTGGAGTTTCTATAATGTGTTTAAAACGTTGAGCCTGCTGTCGATGCCTAAATGGTTAACGTTCATCCAATTTAATAACTTGCAGCTGCGGAAGGCATATGGCTGCGTGTTTACAGGAGGTGTCGCGGCGATACCCGGGCTCAGCCTGCCCGGAGGAGGGGAAGCAGGCTGCTTAGTGCGGGGACTCCACCAGCTTGTTCGCGCTGCTCGGGCAGAGATGGGCTGGTTGGTTCTGTTGTACCCCTGAAGGGCTGCCATGCCTAAAACCTAATTTTCAGAGGTATTTATTTTCCCCGTTTGGACAGTAAGTGAGCTCGGTAACTCCTGAAGGATGCTGAGGTGGGGCTGGGAATAGGGTGGAGGTGGTGAAAAATCCCACTTTGGAGAGGTAGTAGTTGCATGAATTTCATGAAAGGTGAGACTTGGCGAGCTGTGGTTATGTTACCATGGTAGCCATAAATTACTCCAATGTGAGCGCCTGTAAGTATCAATAGTGAATTATTCCGGGTAAGGTGGTGCGTGAGAACAGGTCTGCATGCGATTAGCCCAGCTGTTTGTTTTTATGTGAGAAGTATGTTAATTACCTTCTTTTGTATGTTGTCTGTAATTATCCATGCCGTAAGCATGAGCTCGGTAGCACAGAAGAGGCAGGATTTTTGACCTGTTGTGCTTGCCTAGAGGCTTTGGGATGCTATAGAAAATCCACATATTAAACTGAAGCTTGCCTTTCCGTGGCTCGTAATTTTCAAGCAGAAGTTTCTCCTCGTGTTAAGTTTAGGGATCATTTTTTGTATTTAAACAATTTCTTCACTCGTTGCGGTGTATCTTGCTGTGCACAACTTTAAGAGACCTAATTCAAAAGGAGAGATGCCAAAACGGGAAGGTAGAAGATCCTGTCTGGGCTTTCCAGCGTGCCTCCTGTGTTACAGCTGAAAGATAAAAGCTCTTTCGGAGCTGCTCTACCAGACGTGCCATTTCAAAGCGTTTCAAAATGATTAAAGGAGACTTTAAACTTCTGCCCAATAATTAATGCATGCTGTTCTTGTGTGTTTAATCTGAAATTGGTAAGTTTTATTTTTCAGGCTTTTGCTGCTGAATTTGTTCAGCCCGGGGTGAGCACTCCTGTGAATCTGCCGAGGTTTATTTCAGAACTTGATGTACAAACGTCAAGCCTGCGCTGGTGTATGTGATCTGTCATTTCCAATTACTTTGTGCAGCAGGACTGTCTCGGGCGCAGGATGTCTTAAATTCTCTCATTACTTTTGAATGAGCAGAAAAGAACATCTCTGTTAGCAATTAAAACCTTCAGTCAGGAGCAGGAAATGAATTTTTAACCGGACAGACAAACTTGTTTGGAAATTAAGGCGGTGTTTGCAAAAAAGCATCCATTTTGTGTTACTGCACTGTGCCTTTCCATCCTTTGTGCAGCTGGAGCAAAACACAAACACGCTGAATCCCTTGTGGTGGGTTTTTTTTTTATCAGTTGCTTAAAACGTTCGCTCTTCTATCACTTGCTATATTCTCCAAGTCTACTCCTGAATTGACTTGTCAAACTCATCATCCTCCTCAGACTTTTTCAAGCTTAACCGATCGTAGAATATGCTTTTTATTAGCATCGAGGCAATAGAATCTGAGAGAATACTCCTGTTTAGTAGGGGAATAAAGTTTTGCTGCCAGGTTTTAAATATATTTCCTCTTAAACATGCTTAGCAATCTGCTTATGTGAGCATCGTGAGTTCTTATATTTAAAGTGGAGTGATTTTTTTTTTTTCCCTTTAGGATGAAAGTAGTTGAAGATCTGAATTGTGAGGGACAGATGAAATTAAGCCGCAGAAACACTGATGGCAATCTACAAAGCTTTAATGTGTTAATGTAGTCTAGGCATTATACATATTTAGAGGCGGTCTAGATTGAATCCTGGAGAAAAAGCAGAGTTATTCATAGACTCCTGTCTTGATCGTGTTTTCCTGTAAGTGATGGATGGTTTGAAACAGTGGTTTGAAGGAGATGTTAAAAATTATTTTGCTGCTGTTAGAACTGTATCGGATATTAATTGCCCCCAAGTTCAGTATTGGTTTAAAAAAATACAGTGGTAGATGAAAGAATGATGTTTGCAAAATTTCTCAGCTTTGTACAGACCTTTTTTTTTTGTGTGTGCCTTCATGAATTATTCAAATTTTCAAGTTTGGTATATTGCTGTATTTAATATGTTTTAAATGATGGTGCGTCAGTTAATATGGTGAAGGAGAAGATCTGGGTGGACTGATAATTAATCTGCCGGGGGGAACAGCAGCAGAGAAGCTATTGACATAGGCTGAACAGTTTATTTTATACAAACAGGGAGCATTTTAGCATCTGCTGAAAGAGTATTTTGATAGAGCAGGACTGAGATGCTTTCTGGAGCCAGTGTCTCTATCCTAGCGTGTTGCCTTGACCCTGGCTGGAGCCTCTGGATGCCCTGCAATATAAAGTAATAATTTATAGGCTGTCAGTGGGGTTGAAAGAAAATAAAGAGTGAATGCACTGAATTTCTAGATGAAAAAGGGAGCCTGTAGCATCCGGAAGAAAATAGGTTAGCATCAATTTTATCTTTATGTTTGAATATTGAACAGCTGCTGGGCAGAAACTTTAGGAGAATACTCTGGTTTTGGCAGTGGGGGGTGTGGGGGGTGTGCAGGTACAATTCCTTAAAGAAACATTTACAATATTGGAGAAAACAGAATGTTTAGCCTGAGTGTTCCCTCATCATACTTGCTACCAGAGGCACCAGGTTACTACGGGCAGGAGCAACCCGCTGGCTGCACCCTCGTGGGAAATATGCCCGTGGGTGCCAGGTCGTGTCTTCCACTCCTGCATCGGTCTGTCTTTCGTGCAACACCTCTGGGTCGGTATTGCCTTTCCAAAGCAGCAAGGGTGTTCCCGATTGTTTTTGGAGGCTGATGCCCTTCTGGGAAGTTCTTTCATCCTTGTTGATGGCCTCAGTGTTTCCAGAGCTGGTTGGTAAATTAGCTTTTTCTGTAATAGTTCTGCGATGGTTTCTTACTCGTGCTTCAGTGGTAACTGTTCAGCTGTAAGAAGTAGGATGAAGTCTTTTAGGGTGGTTGATCTATCATATATTGAAATAACTGAGTCTGTGCCTCTAGGGCACATGCTGAAGTTCTAGATCCCCTCTATCAGTCCCCCAGTAAAACGCAGCTGGCCTTTAGACCGCAGAGGAGCTTTAAGCCTTTCGGTGTATATTTCTGCTTTGCGCTAATTAAGACTTCAGCTAACTCTTAACTAGCAGCATCTGAAAAACCGTCGTTTCAGAAGGTTGTTCTGAACTCTGCTCAAACAAGGGGGTGTTTCAGTCCTGTGACCGTCCCGGCGCTTCTGTGCGGCCACCTCCAGCTCGTCAGGCGCTTCTGGGAACTGGCGCACCGTGGCGGGGTGGAAGGAGGTGGTTGCAGTGAGCCTGTTAATTGCTGCTCGAGTGACCTAGTTCCCTTCCTGGAAACAGATGCGTAAGCTTTCCCTTCCTCCTCCGTATTTTATGATCGTGGTGGAGTCTGGGTTGGCACATCCAGAGCCACTTCCCCAGGAGGGTGGGTTTTTCTTTTTTTCTTTTCTTTTTTTTCCTTTGGAAATTTCCACAAGCTCGGTGTATTTTGTGTCGTTTCCCGGCGGAGGTGAGACGGGCTGTGTTGCGGAGGCTGTTCCCAAGCACGTTTTTGTGTAGCTCCTGCGGAAATGTCACATCACCATATTTTATTACCCTAACGTGGGAATCCCTTTCTCCGAGCAGATGGCAAAAAGGTGGTTTGGTTAATTCGTACCTACTTGAAAGAAGTCACTAAATGTGTGTTAAACCCCTCATTTATTAGGCCAGAGCATGTTACTGGTGGGTAAATGGTGATGTTGAATTACAAGCTCAAAACCACTGAGGAGCTGGGCAGGTATCTGCAACTAAAACAAACCCAGACAAAATGTTAAGCTGACTTACAGCTGTTGGAGTCTGCAGATAATCAGCCTTTACAAAGGAGATTGATGGCCTTTTGCTCTGAGTAAAACTTGCCTCACCGAGGATTTTTCTGGTAAATTCAGCATTTCTCCTATAAAATCTCTCTCGTGCTGTTTGCTTGCAGGCTTGGCCCGTAGGGTGATATACATCTGATGGTCACTGAGATGATACCAGGTGCGTGCTGGCCTTTATTTGCCTGGTTGGGGCACGGTTATGTGCTGCACCCAGCTTAATATTAGTCCTCGGTCATCAGAAAAAGATCTGCCGTTGCAGTCAAAAACTGGTATTTCAACCATGTCCCTCAGAGAAGGTGAAACAATTTTTTTTTTTTTTCCTCTTTTCTTGGAGAAATCCACCTGGCAGAAGGGGTAAAATAACTTTGTAGTTAACTAACGCTAGTTACTAATTCTGTGAAACCTGCAACAAAATAGTGGTTGTTTTCTGCCCAACATTCTGGGCTTTGTACAGTGTGGTCTTTCATAACCATGGGGTTCTGCTCATGTTTTGGTAGGTACCAGGTGCAGCAGAGATGCCTGTTAAATTCTGCCCCTGTGTTCTCATTGCCCAAGGAGTTAATAATGCTCTGGGTGTCCTGACGGGAGGAGCTCCCGCGCTTGCTGCAGCTGCAAATCTTCCTTTATCTTCCTGCTGCTTGGCAGAGCATCTCTGAGCACCGCCAAGCGGTATAAATCGAAGTGAATCTGGCCCAGGAGCCAGCTGAAGGCTGGGAAATGTTGCCATCAGAGAGCATCTCGGAGTTGTGTAAGCGGTTTTTCCTCGGCAAGGGTTGTATCTAACGGAACAAAAGGAAGCCGAGCTAACGAGAACAGCAAAAGGGAAAACAAAATATATTCGGTCGCGTGTATTAGGGAGGGTATCAGAGCTGACAACCTGATGTGCCCGCATCAGGTTGTAGAGAGGAGCTCTTGCTGCAGCCTCCAGCAGCAGGTCGCGGGCAGCTCGGTGGCGAGCCCAAACAGCTCCCTCTGGGCTGGGGCATGCACGGGCTGCAACTGGAGCAGCTGGCCCTTCCATCAACTGGGCGCCTGCCTTTGGGTGTGAGGACATCAGTAACCCCAGATGGTGATATCAGGCGGGGTGGGGTATCCATCCGTCTTCTCTTTGGCAAAACACGCCTTAAATTCGACAAGAGAAGTAGCACGACTTCCTGGTACTGCGAGGAAATATTCTCAATGCAGAGTGTCTTAGTACATTTGTTGCGTTATGAGGTTTCCATTAGTGCCAACTAATTACATGGACCGTGTTGGATTTGAGTTGCAGTTACATTGACCGATGTACAGTAATTAGCTTTAATACATGCTTCCGTGTGTAGGGGAGATTTAAGTGCTTGCTGTTTTTTGACAAAGATACTGCTATTTTCCGTAATTGGGTTTCCCCGTCTTCTGCGAGCGACTCTCGAGAACTAGCAACCACTTAGATAGGAAGATCCCGCCACCGACAATTTCTTTGAGATGAATACGGCATTAGCATTCCCTCTGGCAGCTTTGCTAATGGCATTTTGTGCGTCCTGCTCACAAGCAAATACTTTTAATGGTGTTGGATAGATGCGAAGACAGCCTTACAAGCGCGTGTCCCGTAATGCAGTGCTAGCTCCAGCTAGAAGGGAAATGCTTTTGGATCAAACTCATTGGGTTGCAGTATCGTACAGTAATGGAGGTGGTCTGCTGACATCTCTTGAGGGTCGCGCTTAACAAGCTTTGTATCAATCCGCGTGATTTCTGTGGCGGAGCAATGGCACGGCAGCCCGCAGCCCTGCCTGCCTCTGGCTGCGTGACCTGGTGGGAAGGCTGCGTTGATGTCTTCTCCTCTGAAATATCAGGAGCCCACCTGCTGTGTGTCCTGCCCGGCAGCCGGTGGTGTCAGCAGTGCAAAGGGCAGAAGGAACCGGTGGTTTTAGCTTTTTCGTGCCTTTACTTGGTGTCTTCCAGGCACCATCTTTTCTGAAAATTACCAGCCATGCCAGGAAAGCAGTCAGAAACGCTGTATTTGGATTATTAGTCAATGCTTATAATGCGTGGAATAGAAATGCTTATAATGTGTAAAAAAGAAATGCTTATATGTGCATAGAATACTAAATGCTTACGTTTCAGCTTAAAACGTTTACCTTGAAAATTCTTTTTATTTACATTTTCAATAGAGCCGCTAGCACAGAAATGCTATGAATCCCTTTATCCTGTCTGTATAGGCAGTCTCTCGCTGCAATGCATGTTGCTGAATGTGTTCAGCATAAACAGTACAATCAGCGAAACTATTGTTAATGCTTAATTGCTAACTGGATCTTTGCGTGTTTGCAGAATTTTTTTGGCAATGCCGTTGCCAGTTGCTCAAAAGAAAAACTCCCCACAAAGAACCCTCTTGTGAGTAAATTATGCTTGCAGTGCTGCATTTCTCGGTAGCAGACCTATCACTAACAGTACAAACTTTTTAAAATGACTAGGATGTAACAGTAAAACCACGACAAATATTAAATACATCCTAAATAACTTGTTATAAAATCTCAGATACTGCTAATAAACCTTTTTTACAGTGGTGTGATGAGCTCCATCTGTGGAGCGATTTAAGTGTCGTCATCTTAATAGCTCTTTTGCCTGTAGCGATGTTATATGGTCAAGATTAATGATGAGGTATAGTATCGCTGTCAGTCTCAACGCGTTTTTCCTGATATATTTTCATTAGATTAATGACCTCATTGTAGGATAGGCATAACTTGTCTATAAAGCAATCGTTATGTTTGTATATAGGTAGATTGATGTGGCTCTTCTCCCTCCGTGGTTGTTGTTCTTCTTTCAGCTCTGCGTTTCTTGTGGTCACCATCTCGCAAGCTGGCGAGCAGGGAACGGGGGTGAACTGGTGCTGTGCGTGCTGACTTTCCCTGTGGTTGGTCTCCTCAAGCTCTGAAGTCGTCCTCTCTGCGGTCAGTAGAGATTAAGGTTTTTGAGGTCAGCTCGTGCTGCTTCCAAATACTCTCGTCCCAATTCCCTATATGTGGAACTGAGCTGAGTTTATGAATGTCCTCGTAGTTCAGTCTCTAAAAGGGAACCCGTTGAGTGAATTTTCATCAGGTGGAGATTTCCTTAAGCATGTGGAGCACTGGAGGCTTCATTCTGAATGCATCTAGCTGAGGCTAAACGGTTGCTATTTTCTTGCATTATTGGTAAAGATATTTTCATTTTGGTAAAAGCTCTTCCTCCAAAGAGGCAAAGCTATTCAAATCTTGAAACGCTTAAAACTTAACCTCTCCGACTCTTTGCAGAACAGTTAAAGGCTTCTGGTCTTTAGAGTATCTTCTGGTGACCTGAGCATCTGAAATTTTTGCTGTTCTGGGATGTAGCGTATAGTGCTAGTTGTTTGCTGTGAATCGGCGGGAGTTAACGTAAAACACTGTTGAACCAAGATATTAAAATATTCTGCTGCCAGTGTAAGGCTGGAAATAGTCTCTTTTTTCCAGAAATCCATGCCGCAAAACCAGATATTTATAATAATGTAAAAATAGTGCAGTTTGTGTTTAGATGAGCACTTTAGGAACTGCTGCTGCAAAATGCGCTCGCTCTTGCTTTAACGATAAAGGGTCTTCTAGAAAATCTAAATAAAAGTATTTTGGATCAGGAGGTAATCTCTGACTCATCTCCTCCTCTTCCCTCCTTCCTCCGACAGTGAGTTGCATGTTTCATGGTCTAGAATAGAAGGTGTGGAGAGGAAAGGGAAGGTCAGTGCTCATTGGGTACCTGGATCACTTGGGAACCTTTGTGCGCCGGTATTTTTGCATCGGTTGCAGTGTTTGTAGCTTGTGTCTTTGCTGTGGAGAATATCCTCTGCTTGGGTTTTACGTTTCAGCCCCAGTGTCTTAAGACAACACTTTTTGCCACAAGAAAATGTGTGGTTTCGGGGGTGGGGGGGAGGCATCAGTTTACTCTTAGACGCCTCGTTGCCTACGAGTCACACCTGGAAGGTCGAGGGTGCTGATCCGGAGTTAAGCATAGGAGCGCCCTTGGAATTGGGTCCATCTTCAGAATGGTTGTGAAAGGGTTTGGGCTGACTTGCTTTTTGCTTGCAAAAAGAATTTTTGCATATGCTGATTGTTTTGGAGCTACTTTGTAACAAAGGAATTCTGAATTATATTGGACTTTCTTAAATTTTAGGCTGTTTTTAAAGCTTCTTGAAGCTTGCTTTGCTTCTCCCAAACCAGCTAACTTGATTGCATCCTTCTTGTTTGTTCCTCCTTTTTCTGTTGATTTCTGTTTGAAATCTCCCTTGCTATTAAGCTTGCAGTGGCGATGCTGCCTACCTTTGTGGGGGAGCGTAGGCACTGGGCTTGTTGATGTTTCACAGCACCTTATTTAAAATAGAAAAATCGACTCCTACTCTGCAGAGCAGCCCTTGCTTTGGCAAACACAGGTAAACCACAAAACTGAGTTTCTTTTAGCAACAGGAACAGATGCGTAAAGTGGTGACGATTTAACCTGTTTTGGAAAAGAAGTGAATATTTTCCTGCCGGTTCTGACTTACTGTCCCGATGCATTATACCTGTGTGTGTTTGTATGAATACATATTCATACATTATTTATTGACACGGGAGAGGTTGGTAGTTTACGGTCCATTAGATTCAGTCTCGGGGTAGGGATCAAAGACCACACGTCTATCGCAAATCATTCCCTTTTACCTGAAGCGCCGGGGGGACGGAGGGAATTGTGGCCTCTTCTTGCAGGAAAACAAGTGAATAAGAGAACTGCCTTTATCCTGCTTGTTTCGTGTTACTAGCTGGTTTTTCATAAAGGAATTCTGTAAGTAGTAGGTAAATCTTGGGATTCTGAGGATTTACATCATGCAGCTTCTGTGAAAACGTCCCTGTCTCCCGAGGACACCAAATGCATCTTTGCTGATTTAAATGGGGCTACTCGAAGTATTCAGTGCAAGTATCAAGGTCTGATTTGACTCCTCCGCCCTACTGGCGGGGAGGTAGGAGGCCGTTGTCTGCGGCAGCTCTAGGCTGCTGCCTGCCTGGGTTTCGGCAGGAGTACCGGTTATGTGGGTACAGCCGCTGACACCTCGATTCCCCGCTGGGACGGGCCAGTTGCTTTTGCAGGCTTCGGGCAGTGACTGCTGTACAGGCACGGGGTAAAAATTTGTAATCCGGAAGTGGAACCGTATTCCTCCCGAAGTCTGTAGCAAAACTCCTGTAGGTTAATTTTGTGTAAAATAAGATGCAAGAACAGAGTAGAAGGGAAAAAATTTGGGCTGGGGAGGTAGCGCAGAGAAAAGTCAGGAAGCAAAGATGCTTAGGTGAAGTTGTGCACATCTGTGGTCTGTGGCGGTAAAATTGGTCCGTTCCCTTAACCACGCCTCCGCCAGAACCCCACAGCATTTTGATTATCTTCCATGGCAAGTTGCAAGCCAGTAAAAAGTCTACAATAAATAGAGCTGAAGAGTCAAAGATTAAAAAAATGTGTGCTGATCTCCTTGGGCGTTCGTTCCGTGGTACAGCTTTTCTTAAAACAACCTGCCCGCTTGGCTGGGAGAAAGGGTAGAGCATCGCTGAGCTCGATCCTGCTCCCAGTGAAATGGTATTTTTGGCTGAAGAGGACGGTAATTTTCTGCCCCAGTATGCACTTTTTAAAAGTATTTGGCATCCTAAAAAGCAGAGGCGATCCAGTGCCAGGTTACCGAACCTGTGGTGCTGGGTGATAACTGAGATAGATGCAAGGGTTGGGATGGGCACGCACGTAATCCAAAAGCATCATGTGCAGGTGTGTCTGACAGCCAGGTCAAGAGCTCAGCTAATTTGGGTGTTCAGAAGCACTCAGGGAGAAGAGTGAGTTAGGAGAATTTATTCACAGCATCTGCTTGCATGCTGAAATAGTTTAAAGACCACGTCGTTGCTGTAGGGGCACCGCAGCATTCTTGAGCACGAGAACCTTTGCTCAGCACTGCGTGATGTTTAGTCTGGCCTCCCAGCACTGAAGGTATTAAACCCCGCAATCCCAGCCAAACAGCAGCTCCGAAAGCTCCGTCCCGCTTTTTTTTAATGCGGAAATCCAACTGGGAATATTGCTGGAGGGCCTGCAGCTAAAGTTAATCCAATCAAACTAAGAGCCTGTAGAGGAAATAGAAACCATCGTGTAGCTGCAGACCAAATCAGCCTGTGCTTGTTAGGATGGAGGTTGTCCCACTGGCAGTTATTTCCCTTGAAACACATGAAGTATCTGTCGTCCGTGTCTTTTGTTTAATGATGTTGCCAGACACTACTGTTAACGCTAGGGTTTTTTTTTACGTGAGGCTGATCCTGAGAAGAAAAGCAGAAAGATTATGCTGTCAAGAGCAATGAGTTCAGGTTGCAGCTTTCTATTCTGTGGGTTGCTCAGTATTTAGAGGTTGAAGAAATTTGAGTGCCACTTCTTAAAAGAACAGCGAGCATCCTGTTATAAGATGATAATTTGGTGTGTTGCAACAGGAAGAACAGCTAAAATCTAACTTGAGAAGTGGAGCCAAGGAAGATCATTAGAGGCTCCCTCTGGATTAACTTTGACTGTAAAGCTGCATTTAGAGCTGAGCATTGTCTCTTTGTAAGTTCTTTTCTTTCCTGAATCTAAGAAACTGCAGTGAAGACATCTTCAGTCCCCTAATTATTGGGGTGGAAGCGGGGAGGAATCTTAGTTACAAAGGCTAATGGAGAACAGGGTTTCACAGGAAAGAGCTGTTGTATATAGAGTCAGGATATTTGTCTCAGTTGGATTTCTGGGGTTCAAGAACCAGTTTTATTGCTATGACTTAAACTGATGCAGCACTCGTTACGGTTATTGTATAGAGAGCGGGGTGTGATGGGAGGGACTGTGCAAACTTCTTTGGGAAGCTACTCCTCTTTCAGAGCCTGCTGAGGATTTGGCATGTAGGCAAAGAGCTGCCTCCTGCACATCAGTGTTATCAACAGCCTTGTTCTACCCAAATGGAAATTACGCAAGCTTCATCTTCCGAATCTGTTGTGGATCCGAGGAGTTTGGAGTGATTTCATCTATTTTTCTAGCCTGTGAGAAGCAATTCAGTGCAGCTGTGTCGCTCCAGCTCCCTCCGAGGGACTGAGGTCCGGCGTGTGGGAGGGCACCTGGCTTGCTGCCCTGGGAACCCCACCGGCAGGGCTGGCGGTGCTTCCTGCACAGAGGAGAAGCCCGCAGTCCCCTCTTCGCAAGGGTCTCCGGGATCCCCTGAGGGCAGCCACTCGGGAAAGCAAATTCCAACCCTCCTCACCCCGGCAGAAGTGGAGTGGTCCCTCTCCTAATTACGAGCAGGTGGCAGGAGGCAGCAAAATCAGACTCCATATTGTGCTCCCGCAAAAGAAAGAAGTAGGTGCGTAGCATCCGTGAGCCAGCGGGGCGAGTCGGAAGAGGCTTGATGTCCAGAGACAGGCCGGTAGATATTATTTGACGCTTTGGGAGCTGCTTGCTCGCTTCCATCTCTTATGTTCCAGGATATCCAGACGAAGTCAAAACTTTTCTGGAAAGGCTAAGGCTCTTTCCTCTTCCAGAACTGAATTGCTGTGTCTGGAGGTTGAGGTAGAGAAATGAAACTTGCTTCAGAAGAGAGTTTAATAGATCGTTAGGACTTTTTTTAGTAGCGCAAGTTAACCTAAATTCTGGAACACAACCTGGAAGGGTGTAGCCACCGGGACGTACGCAGGCCTCTTTTTGCCGCGGTACAAAAAGATACTTTACGGGCTTCTACTTTTAGCTGTTAGATGCACTGAATAGAGCCATTATTGTAACATCTGTCCTCCATTAACTGCTTCTAAATGTTGTAAAGCACAGTGAGAGAACTTTTTCTTATTTCAATACAATTATTACCCCTTTACTAGTGAATGACATGAAAAAAAGGAGCTTCTCTAGGGGATGTGTGAACACACATCTCTGAGGCTGCCTCTCCTGAGGACAAACCACTTAAACTTGCTGAAGTCCGTTAGACTGGGATGAAATTAAATTAACTGCTCCAGGAAATGACATAAATATCCCATTAAAAAAAAAAAAAACAAACCACACAACTTTGATTGTAACAACTGGTTTTGATATCCCAGCGCTGGAGCAGAGAGTATGTGTGTAGAGAAGGGGAACGGATCAGCCCTGGCCTTGGGGAACGTGCCTTCACAGCACGGCGGTGGGGATCTGTCCCCGCCGCTGCTGAGTCGTCCGCGCCCTCCGGGAGCGGTACCCAGCCAGGCCAGTGTTCTGGCTGCATCCGCAACAGCGCTGAGCGGAGCAGAAGGGTTACTTCATGTCTTCCAGCTTGTAAAGCGTCTCCCTGTGTATACCCATCCTGTTGTGATTTGGTTTTTCTTTTTGATGACAGCCTGCGGGAGTTTAATCTGCAATGCAGTGTAACCTCTAGGTACTTGGGGAAAAAAAAAAAACAAACAAAAAACAACCCACCCAAAAAAACCCCAAAGCCATCCTGTTTAGTGGGAGGACTTCTGCCTTCTCGTTGTGCAGTTGGTTAGTCCCGTCTGAGTAACTTGCATTTGTTGAATTTTTCTTTGCCAGGCCGCTTTGTTAGCTTATTAAGCATCCTGTTTCCCACTGTACTTGCAGTGCTTTCCTAGCTTTGCAGATTTACTGGCTGATGGAGGCAATAATCGCCGTTAATAGAAAACATCGAACAGAAGGAGGAAAACCCCGCAGACCACATGTGTGCCCTTGCACTTGTGCTTCAGCTGGCGCTGCCTTGCTAGCAGGCAATCTCCTGGAGCGGTCGCTTCCCTGGGCCCTTCTGCAGCCACGGGCTGGAGCAGCCGCTCGTGCGCAGTGGCCGTCCTTGCCTTGCCCCTGAAAATGCTGCATGTTAATCGAGTTTGATGCAACTCGGCATCGCTGCTCCTGGTCAAATAACACACGCCACGGACTCGTTCCCCGGTGGGGTGGAGTTGCTTCTTAGGCTTGTTTGTGCTTGGTTTAAAAAGCGTAGGTTTAAATCGTGGATGAAATACTGCTGTCTCCAAATACTAGAAGAACTGAGATCCTGATGCTAAAAAGATTGGGGTAGAATGCTTGAAAGATGTGAATTTATTTTTCAAGCTGGGATAGGCGTATAAAAAAATTCACAGAAATGAAGCATTTGGCACTACAGTAGAGTTGTAATGTCTGGTATTTCCTGCTGTCTTTAAGAGCGAGGTCTGCTGTTTCCTCCAACTGGCAAAACTATTTAAACTTAGACGTGGCCTTCCCAAACAGAGCTGGAGAATAGATAGGCGCGTGGTATCCCCCAGCCAGGTCCCTGCGTTTGATCTCCGATCCTGCGTCGTGGCTCTGCTCCCCCCGAATAAGGCGGCTGAAGATTTTGCAATTCTGTTTCTTACAAAGAAAAGCTGTCTTGACCGATCAAATTATATTTTGTTTGCTAGAATTTTAAAGCTACAGACTCTGCCAAGCCTGTGTGAGGGTCTGTTGGACACACAAGTCTCTAACAACTGTAGGTATGCCATCCCGGTTTTGTTGGAAGCGAAGAACCGAAGGAATCTCAGAAATCAGCAGAACATGGGCTGCGGACAAAAATATTCCGTCTCTTCCCATGGAGCAGTTCTTTGCACTGTACTGACCTGCGTCTCTTCAGAAAGAGAGAAGTCTTCTCTAAAAACATTTTTATCTCGTCTCAGCAGTCGTTCTGACCTTTCCTTTCACTAGTAATTTTTTTTGTCTCTTGGATGTTTAATAGTAATCACCTCGTGTACTTATATACAGAATATACAGAATAATTATATACAGAATAATTCACAGCCAAAGCGGTTTGCTATCAGGTAGCTTTTGGCATGCTTTTATATCACTTCTAATTTTATTCTGCCCTCCTTTTTCAGCAGCTTTTCTAAGGAGCTGAAAAGCGGGATGAAAAAAAGGTAAAATAAAAGGATATCTTTATCTTATGCCTTATTACATGCCGATATGCATTTATGGGCTGTATTCAGAAAAAAACAGAATTAAAGGCGCCGTTGTGCCTGATGTAAAAGCTAGCTCAGCCTTTGTGGGGAACTTCAATAAAAACGGGATTTGTGCGTTATCTTGGTCTCCTCAGTACCCAGCGCTGCTGCCTCCCAGTAATCTCTGGCATGCGGAATATGAAAACATCTAGAAACAGAAGGTTTCCACACACATTTGCCAGGGTTAATGCCAGAGTCTAAACATAAACTCTGCTGGGCCGGGCTGTTATTTGGAGAATGAAGTGCCAGACAGAGCTTGATTTGAAGGATTAGGAGAAGGAAACACAGCAACTCTCCCCAGAAACAGACCTCACGTGGACCGGAGACCCCGCTGCCGGGTGTTTGCTCCTCCGCCTCGACCCCGCTCCCCGTTGCCTACAGCACGGACGCCCCTACCTGGTGCGTATATTTTTTGCGTACGGCTCCTTAGAAAGCGATAGTTCCGAAGTGCGGCCGTGCACAGGCACTGCTTTATCTCAGCATCGGACGTTCCTGGTGCCCCTCCGCGCTGGTTTACGCGGCCAGGCTGGGTCTAAGCCTGGCTGTAAAACCGCGGGGTGGCCATCTCCGAGGTCTCTGCTCTCTCTATTTGTTGTTCAGACCAGCGTGTATCGAAAACTTGATGTTGCTGCTTAGCTTGTGTTTACCAGTATCGAGGCTCGGCCACTACTTGCATGTTACGTGATGTACTTTGAGGCAAAGTATTCTCAGTTGTTTTCTTTTACGTGAACACTATGAGAAAATACCCATTAAAGCAATTATAACCAAAGCTTGCTTGAAAACCTCCTGGCAAAGTGCCTTTAATAACGTTTTTAAGCGACGTTTCTTATTGTTGCCCACGTCATTCTCTTTACAAGTATTTAGTTGAAGCAGCAAACTTTCACTGAAACCTTTAATTCTGCAACTGGGTAACTACCATCAGTGACTCCTTCCCCGAGAACCATACGTACGGAGTGCCAGGGTTTGCTCAGCTAGAAAAATGAGGTGGTTTTAGCCAGTTCCTCTAACTTAAAACAGATTTTATTTATTTCTCTGCTATAAGCAGTGTTACCTCTGTTTTTTGCATGGTGAAAGAAAAAGCCAGTGAAACACGTGAGAGTTCAGCTGCGAGTGGTTTAGGCCAAGAACAAACTGTAAACATCAGCGAAGCAAAACTGGGGGATTTGGGGCTTCCCAGAGATTTGAGCTTTCAGGGGAGCGCTTGGCAGCAGCGCGTGAGGGAACCGCCGATGCATTTACTGCTGTGACACTGGCTCCCGCAGCGCGCTCGTGTGCCGCCGTCGCTTACTGGAAGATAAGTCACGATTAACTGCAGGAATTACGTGAAGCTCGCAAGCGATTGCTAAACAAAAACGTGCTCTCGTGAAGAGGTTGGGCCGCGTTTTCCAAGTTCACCTGCTTGATAGGAGCCGTGTGTGATTTTTTTAGGGCGAGGTGCGTGCACTCTCCAAGAGTGCCCGCGCCTTTTAAATGGTGGCGGTGTTCGGACTAGAAGGGTTCTTCTATTTTTATTTGAAGGCTGTATGCGAGCAGGCACGCCAACTACTTGCCAGCTGTCCGAGATGTAATTTGGAGCACACGTTGTATTGAATTCTTGTCGGCGTTGTAATGAGTTGGCAGCAGAAGTGCCTGCGTCTCCGTCCGCCCTGTTACTGTCCGTGAAACCCTGTCGGGAAAGAAAACGCCGCTCCGTCTTTCCCACTAAAATGCACATTGCGTATCGGGCTGCTTAACGGCAGGAAGAATGCGATGATGTTCTAAATAATCAGGATTTTGTTAGTGGAAACTCCTAGAGGGAACCTGGTAGGGAAGAAATGAAAAGCACAAAGTGAACGTGGGCCTTTCTGGGCACCAAGGAGAGTCAACAGGTCTAACGCGGTCGGGGTCGCTGAGCTCCGCTGCCCGTTGGCACCAGGGTAAAAGCTTTTCCTTTTCCATTTGTATAAAAGGTCTCCCAAAGCACACGCTGAGATAAACACATTTTTGCAGGATGAAGGAAGCTCGTGCTGCTTTGGCTGCTCGATACTTAGAGCCGCCATTTCCCAGTGCATCAGGAAAGCAAAGGAGACAGAGCTCAGCTGCCAGCGGGCTGGGTGTCAGGCCTGGCTGCCCATCCGGTGAAAGAATTGAGTTGCAGGCTGTAGTTGCTAACGTGTACGTAACTGCACGAGACAACTTCCAAGCATTTCTGATAAGACAGTAAAACGGTAGTGAAAAATCTCGTTCTGATCCTAGCTCATGCGTTTGTTTTCCATGAATTTCCAGGGAAAACGCATCCGCTTGTGAAATCAGCAGAAGCTCCGCGGGTCTGCCAGTGAGGGGGGTTTTCAGTGTTGCCCTCTCCTTTTCAAAACTGAGGGAAACCAAGCTTCAGGCTTTGCATTTTAGTTCAGCCAATGTACGTTCTCAGCAGAGACAGGTAGGCAGTAAGGAAGAGCCCCAGATGACTTCCCGCAATCGGATCGGGGTAGTGCAAAACTTGTCCTGAAGCAGGCAGTAATATCGGGCTGGATGAAAGAAGACATGGCCTTTTTGCTTTGTTACAGCTGCTTCTTTAAGCAAAGAGTTGATGCTATTATTTAAGTTCTTTTGCTATAAGCCATAGACGTGCTGAGGTATGTAGCGATGCACGGCTAGATGCTGTGTCCTGCGTTGCTCTGGTATGTGCACCATGAACACTGGGGGCTTTTTGTAGGATTCATAAATCCAGCTTAGAATTAGGTTGGAAATCCTGTATCTGTGGCTTGAAAAGCAGGGTTTGGCATTTTTTTTTCTCTAAAAGACCCTCCAAGCTTTACCGCAGGTGTGTAGGTTTGGTGGCTGTTCACCATGCCGTGAAAAGGGAAGCAGGAGGGGGAAAACTCTGCTTTTGTTTTTTTTTCTGTCTCGCCAACCTTAAAGATCTACGTGCATAATGTTGAGCAGCAGAAAGGGGTTTCCAAAGTAGATATGTTCTGACTTTTTAGGGCTAAATAGACCATGAGTTGCGTGGCTTATCTTGTCTCCAGTGGCACGATCAAAATGTAAATTACTGCCGCTGTACTGGATCAGTCCTTGCACTAAAGGAGTTTGGCTTTACATGCTGGCCTCCAGCAGAAAGCTCCGCTCTGAGTTATGAGTTTCCAGACAGCCGTGCGGCTGGGGTGGCTCCCGTCCCCATTAGAAAGAACATGCTATGTTACTGTTTAAACGTGCGACCTTTCTTCTCCTTATAATTTGACTATTCCTTGACCGTGGCTTAAATGTAAAATACCTCCCCACCTTTAAGAAAAAGGTTATAATGATTTAACCCGCTGGCAGGTACTGCAGGCTTTCTGGCACCAAAGTTGTCTTAGGATATAAATCAGCGTATCGGTCCATTAGAGGTAGCTCTGCCAAAACCATGTGTGTTCTTTTTATGTTAGCACGTTTTCACAATTATTCAGCGTAACCGAGCGGGTACGTGGGTGTTTGGGGATATGATGTGTTGCAAGGACCACAGCTGTAATTGTAGCTGTTAAATGTCCTGTATCGCGCTCATTCCAATAAGCAGTTAAAGTCACTTTCGGACAAAAATGACTTCTGAGCTCAAATACGTGTATTTTGGGAAAGGCAAATAGTTGCAGTGAAAACCATGGCGCTGTTCAGCGCGAGCAGGTGCCCACGGACGCGAGAGCTGCTGCCAGAGCAGCGCAGGGATGGGGATTTATACTCATTTAAAATTTTGCTGCTCTCTGTCATCAGTATAAAATGCTTCTCTTCTTTAATAAGTCAGTAACAAATAGGAGCTGGCACGATAATGTAATAGTTGCCAGCGCGGATGATTAAATGTGACCTGTATGGAGACTGCAGGAGCTGGTGACGGAGGTACCGCGGAGGCTGGTTTTGAGGACAAAAATGGTGTCAATCAAGGTATTTCACTTAGGTAAAAACATCTGGCTGGTTAATGTAAATTGATCAAAGTACACTCTTAGGAACCTTTGAGATTACTGGTACTCCTCACAGCTGAGGATTCAAGTAGTTCGAATGCTTGTGTGCGAGCTGGCTCGCTGTCTTCCTCCCTGGTGGAACCCTTCTTGGATGGGGGGCTGAGGCATCGCCCCGGGGCGCCCAGCTCCCGGGGACCCACCAGCTCCTGCTGGGGGGGAAGATGGGAGCTTGGGGAGGGTGAGGAGGGAGGAAGGACATCTGCTTGCTCTTTTTTGATGTGAAGCCTGCTTTTTCTTCTTCAGAGCCGTGATCAGATGCCTCGTTAGGAGGAAGTTACTAATGATCCAGAGGAACAAAATGATCCAATTGCTTGTTGCTGCCAGCCAGGCTGCATGGTGGGATGGAGGAGGTGATCTGTCTATGTCCACAAAGTAGCAAATGCAGCCCGCAGTCGCCTTATTTAGATGTTTTTTTTGCTTGCTGTGAATGATTAACCCACAGTGAGACCTTTCCTGGTAGTCTGCTCATCACATCTCATCAAACAGCACTGGAAAGAAGAAGGTGTAAGTAAGGGGCTTCCCCCATTTGGTTTGTTGTTGTGTTTTTACTTAATGAAGGCAGAGGGATGGAATGATGCATTTTACATTGTTCTAGGAAGGCAGCAACGCGTTGCTGAGCAGAAAAAGCTAGCAGAACCAATGCCTGTGCCTGGCAGCGCAAGCAGAATGCATACCTATGCTCGCTTCCGTGAGTTAAACACAGTTGGCAGTTGTAGTTATTTTCCCCCGTAGGTCCCAGGGTCGCCGTAAAGCAGAACCGACAGTTCAGTTACTGCTTAAAATTGCTGAACCTCACCCGGGTCGCTGGGGTGGTTTGGTGGGAGCTCCTCAGCCCCCGAGCCCCGCAGAAGCCCGAGGCGACGGCTGCGTGTGCTGCCCTGCTTCCCCTCCCAGCTGGCGTTTGCTCGGCGGTTGGATGTGCTGTCAGAAAGGTACAGCTGATTGAAAAGCAATTTGAGCTGAATGTCAGCCAAATCGGCCCATAGCCGGTCACGGCCACAGCTAGTGCCGCCTGGAATAGCGCTTCGGGAAGAGATGGCGGTGCTGTAAAACCAGCGATGCGCTGGGCTCTCCGTTCCTGCCTGAAGACAGAGCCCACCTCCCTGAAATAACATTGCTGGGCTCCTCCTGAGAGCCCTGTTAGAGCCCTTAATGCTGCTGCCTTGAGACTTGCTCGGGCGCTGCTTTTGAAGCCTATATGTAAGGGAGACTGATGAAATGGTTTCATCTTTTGCTTCATTAACTTGGGTGGTAACAATATAATACTTGATAGCTTGGAAAGAGGCAGTGTAATGCCTCTGTAAGCAGCAGCTAGGTTTTGGAGTTATTGTTTGTGCCATTAGTGAGAGGTTTAATAGCTTAATCCATCTGGAAAGCAAGTAGATTTATTAGACTGTACCGTAAATGGGCTCGTAATTGCAGCAGCAGTCCCTGCTAACTGGTTTTCCTGATATGGCCTAAAAGTATGATACGCAAGTAACTTCATCTTCAAAGTTTGGTAGTGATATTCTGTGCTGGATCTACTAGGAAAACAAAGGCACCTCAGTAGTCTCTCTGGTGCCTGAGAGCCTTTGCAGCGGCCGGCACTGGCCGGCTGCTCTGAATGCATACGGGCCAAGCAGTTGTGCAAAGAAATACGGATAAACCCGTCGTTTGCGGTGCAGGCCAAGGGAATGCCCTCCTAGCAGCTTAAAAGAAATATTTTTCTGTCTATCTAGTTTGGAATACAGTTACTCTTTGCGCTATGCTAGATGTTTTTTAAATTAATGCAGGCTGATGAGTGCTTTTGCAAGTGTGCAGCACGTGCAGAGGTTAAGGAGACGAGTGCTTGCTTTGTAGGATCAACCTAAACAGGTCTTGTGTTTTCTGTTGACTAGATCAACGCGCCTTCTAGAGTTGTGCATCTTATTGTGGATTCGTAGAGAAGTCGAGGTTGCAGGGGGCATCTGGAGATCATCTAGCCCCACCTCCTGTTGAAAGCAGGGCTTAGACTGGGTTATCCAGGACCTCGTCAAGTCTTGACACAACTTGTCCACTTCATTGCAGCGAAGTGTGCAAATGTTTTCCACTTTTTCCATATTTTTTTTTCCAATGTTAGTTCATAAACCGCTCCTGATTGCGTGACAGTCAAAGGCCTGTGTGTCATTAAAACCCTGCTGTTGCACGGGGAAATAGTTTGCTCTAACTTGTGTTAAGCGTCTTGCGTGCAGAGAAACATCCGTCTGTCCAGGGGGCAGGAGAAGGCGGCCGTCCCGTGGGGGAGCGGGGCGAGGGTGGGGCGCAGTGTCTGGAGGCAGCAGCTAAACCTGCTTGAAAACCTTGCAAATTGTGTAGCTGCACCGACACCAGCACTGAATGTGCCTGATGCTGAAATGAAATGCAAACCTCAGTTTCTTACAAGAAATGACAACATCGGTATCCATAGAAAAGTATTTTGACTTTTTGAATTAACTATTATATAGCTGCGCACTTTGATGCTCCGTTAGAGATGTGTTGATACACATAAAGCTGTATTAGGCTCTAATTGGACTGGAAAACTGTAGGATAAGCTGCTAGATGTGGCTTCTTCACTTTATATTTTAGGTCCTCTCTGTCTAATCATCGACAGATGGAGCACTGGAAGAAGCAGTGAGGATTAGATAGTAAATCTGTGCTGAAGAGCCAGTGGAGAGGCTGGTAATCTAGATTCACTTGTGGTAGATAGATTCATTCCTGTTGGTAGACTTGTCATTTCCTAGCACTTCAGGGGAAAACACGCAATCTTGACAATGCGCTACGTATTAAAATACTGAGTACAGGCTCTGGGCAAATCAAGTATGGATAAAATATTAGAAGCTAGGCTTGTCTGTTGAAACCAGCTTGCCCAGGTTAGCGCTCTGATAAACTGTACGTATTGCCAGAGTAGTTGTAATGGTTTTCCTCAATGCGTAACACCTCCGGGTCCAGTGTTTGGCAGCAGAGCGCTGGTTTGTATGCGTAGTGGGGAAGCAAGTGCCTACTGAAGCAAATGATAGGAAGTGAGTCTGAGGAGCCAACGGGAGCAGACTGACAACGCAGGTAAAACGTGTTTGGGAAATGCGGAGCTGCCGGGAAGTTAGGTGATTCATAAATATCACATTCTGAGGCGTAAGTGAGCTTTGGCAAAGGATCTGAAATTCTGATGCCCTTACAATTATCGAAAAGAATTTTGCACAGTTATTGAAGGCAATTCCCGAGTTCTTTGGTTTTCTATTATATAACATTGTCACGACTAGCCTAAATAGTACTTTTCTGCATGTAATAAACGGGAATTGGGGTAAAACTTCTGTCTGAGGTTTGTGTAACAGAGAATAGCTTTTAGTTCTGGGTATATGTTGAAGTTCTAGTCCTGTTGCTTTATTTTGTTAAACTGTGTGGTATATCTTTTCTTTAAATATTTCATTGTACCTATCTCAGATTGGCAGTCACTGTTCAGGTTTGTTTTTTTTTTCTCTGTACTAAATAGCTTAACCTGGCATAGAGGCTTCAAAGTAAATAGGTAGCTTATCACTCCTCAGCAGAAATCCCTCGTCTTAAGTAAAAATACTGTCTGTCTTCCTACCGAGCAAACACAGAGCTGGTGTGCTGGACTGTCGGAGACCTCTGAGACTCAGCCGGCAACTTACTTTTGATTATTGTTTAAACACAGAGAATTTAAATGCGAACGCTTTAACTTGCTGCCAGCCGCCGTGTTCTTGGGGAATGTACTTTGTGGTGTGGTTTCTTGGGTCCTCACTCGGTTATTTGTTCAGGAAGACGTCTGGTATTTTTAACCGGCTCAAAACACTTTGTGCTCTTTGCTTGTGTGAGCAGGGTGGTTGCAGAGCCGTGGAAGTTGGGCTCTTGCTGCACGTGATGCGTCCTCTGGGGCTTTTAATTCAAGTTAAATGTGAGTTATCTCTCAGTTGCAGAATCATTGATCTGGTTTATTAAAAGCTGATCCATGCAACGTGAGCAAAAAAATAACTGACAGCACTGAAGTAGCACCGGCAGCTCGCGTTGCACGCTTGGCTAAATGCGCGGTTCCTATCTGTGTCGCCCAGGTGAAATGGGCTTAATGGTTAAAAATAAATAAAAGCACATGGCCAGGAGCTGTAGTCCTGTCTGCATTCATCCTGCTGTCACTGTCACCGCAGTGTCACTGGTAACCTGCGCAGGTGGGACCTTTGGGAGCTGCAAGAAGGCTTTAAATAATTCTCTCCTCTAGCTTGGGTAAAACGCATCAGCCCTTATGCAAAATGTTGTGTCCCGTGTCAGCACGTGACGCGGTTTTAATAGTCTGTCTTTTTTCACCCTGAATGCCACGGAGACTTGAAAAACACCTGAAGATGTGAGGGGTTTTTTTGGAAGGTTTTTGGAAGCTCTGGGCAGCAGGGCTGTGCTGCTGCTTCGGGGTCCTCCTGGCAGCAGAGCCTTCCCATTCCGCTTGAAATACGTCCAGGCTGTGGAAGCCCAGACCCTGCGAGGACCGGCACAAGCGCTGGAGATAAAATGCTCTCGTGGGCAGAAGGACAGCAGCAGCACTGAAATCTCACCCCTCCGCAGAGACTAAATCTCACTTTCTAAAACACGACTGGGATGGTAAGTCCGAGGGTTGCTGCAGGTTACCCGCTTCCACGCCGCTTGGTTTAAAATGAATTCACCACATCGCATTGATTAAGACTGTGAAAGCAGAAATGGGAGCGCATCCTCCCTTTCCCCCCGGCCGGGAGGTGAGGATGATGCTGTGTCTTCCCACCTAGAAAATACCCCGAGGTCTTCCTGTGCTGGAGAGTATTGCTTACGAACACAACCGTGCACAAAACGACTGCAGCATTGCCCATTGGATTTACAAACGGACTGTGTCGATGATTATATCCAGGAGAGAAGCCTCCTGCTGCATCCTCGGCTTTGAAGCTGAGCAATGGCGAGTGAAGCACCGGGATGGTTCCTGTGCCGAGCGTTTCTGCCTGGGACTTGGTGCCCGTCCTCTCCTCCGCCCGCCCATCGCCCCCTGCTCTCCCACGAAGCGCGTCCAGTGTTTCTGTCACTGGCTTTATGAGCATTCAGCAGGAAAAGAAATTGCATTTTGTTCTTGTGTAAGGGCCACGAAAAGGCAAACTGCATAACTGGAATTGTACGTTAATTATTTTATCTCTGCTTTGAAAATACAATATGAAAATGAATTAGTCTTGGATGCATCCATCTCCGCTGCACTCGTGGAGGAGCGCAGGGGATCAAACCCATCCTGCTCACGCTACAGTAAGCTCCAAATGACGAGGATTCAACAGCAGCACTACTTTTGGGGGCTGGGAGGACAATACGCTAGCAGAGATCTGTTAAAACAGCTTAAATCGGGAATGGCTGATCTTGTAGGGAAAAGCC
This sequence comes from Phalacrocorax aristotelis, assembly GCF_949628215.1. Taxonomy (NCBI): domain Eukaryota; kingdom Metazoa; phylum Chordata; class Aves; order Suliformes; family Phalacrocoracidae; genus Phalacrocorax; species Phalacrocorax aristotelis. The sequence continues at coordinate 54,173,424 of NC_134282.1, forward strand.
CTTCAATAAAACCCTCACAAGTTGCCCAGAAGCAACAGAATCTTCCTTTTCCGAGGGACCACAGCTTCTTTGCTTCACCCTTTTGTAGGGTTTCCTAGAGAAGTTGTTGTTCTCCTGTTTCTCAATTATATTATGCTTTTTGCTTTTCCTTTTCTTCCAGAGCTGTTCAGACTAAGCCAGGGACTGTCCTGTTTCCTGGGTGGTTGGTATTTCATGTAGAGCACGGTGACGGTGGAGGAGAGGTGTCTTCGTTCCTGTGCTTGAAATTTTGCTCTGTCATCTCGGGATTTTCAGAAAGATAGAGGCCTCTTCCTGGTTTTTGGCAGTAAATACAATCGCTGTTACACTATATAAAATGCAGCATTTTATAATGCCAAAGGAAAACGCAATGTCGATAATATAAAATTTTAAAAAATAAAACCAAAGGACAGAAGTTAATCATAGAATCGTTAAGGTTGGAAAAGACCTCTCGGATCATCAGGTGCAACCACCAACCCAGATGAATTCAAGAAAAGGCTCTGCTGTTCAGTGAAAATTAGGTTCAGCTTAAGATCCTTGGCAGGTGCAGGTAGTGCGAGTGTCAACGGCACTACAGAAAAGTCAGGAGGATTCAGTGGACGCGTCTCTGCCTGGAAATGTTGCATCAATCTCGTCATCTGCTGCAAGGGAAAATTTATCTCTAACAGAGGAGGATGTGGGATACAGCATCTGCTGGGATGTAACGTTTCCAGATTCACACCTCTGTGTAACTCCCACTGAGGTGTCTTAAAGAAGCTGGAACGGGTTATTGAAACAGTTATATTTGATGGTTCTTGGAAAACCAAAGAAATGCTAAATATCGTGGTAGTTCTCCAGTTAATTCCCACACCTGGAGGGGAGCAAAGTGATGAACCGCAGAATTACTGTTTGGGCCGATGTTGGCGTTGATCTAAAGGAAATGGTGAAGCCATTGCTCACAATAGTCTGGATTTGAGAGAGATTCTTACTTTTAATATATTCAACACAGCTTTGCAGATCCAAAAAAAACCCTGTCATATGAGGGGTTTCCTAAGACAGACACACATATTTTTAGACCGCGAATAACGTGGTTTTATGTAAGAACTGGGTACCGGAACGGGATCTGTCGTTCTCAGATACACAGCTGCGGCTGTGGAGTCCTAATTCACAGCACGGAATACCCAGATTCGCCCTTTTTTCTAGGCATCATTAATAAAGCAGCACTATCAAGACTTTATTTTTATCTAACCCAGTTGTTCTTTGTATTAAAAACAGTGTTTCGGGAGCCTTGACACCTCACTTGAATTGGCAAAATGAGTTTCTCTAATTGCATCCCCGGTTTGGGATACGTTTGAAACGAGTCGCTCACTCTGTAAGGAATGGTATTTCGGTGTGTTTTAATTAGAATTTATATAACTTGTGCAGCGACTGCATAAGCGTAAACTGTGTAAAAACTAAACAAGTATTAATTTATAGATCATTTGCGCTGTCGCTGTGGGCCAGCTGTAAATACCAGCAGAGCATCGCTCTGCTGCAGCCGTTTCTGTAGCTCGCCGTAGTAATTCAGCAGGGGACTTAAAGGAGTTTTAGCCAGACTTCTCAGGAGTATCTGCCCTTTAAAACCTGTAGCTCCACCGTTGCTCGAGGGATCAGGATCGACTTTTACGATAAACAGCTTGCGCCTTCAGGTTTCGGTGGGAGATGTTTCGGTGCACAGCCTTGGAGAGGCAACGGGAGGAGAAAACAAACGTGGGTCTCGTGGTTATATTACTTCATACCTTAAAACTACTTTCCCGTGTTGTACTCCTTAAATCTTTTAAGTATGGTACGATGAAATCCTTTTCGTAAGAGCAGCGAGGGAATAAACCAATTTAACACGGCCCCTTTGTGGGTTTAAATTACCTCTTTCTACTGTTGGAATTCTGAATTCTTTTTTTTTTCTGCAGTTGAATAAAAATCCATCTATCCATTTAACATGTAATAAGCCTTTCTCCTCCACTGATATTTCTAGATTTATATATTTTTTTTTGGTGACTGGTGAGCCTTAATGCGATGACTCTCTGAAAATACTCCCCTTTTCTTTCCGAGTCCTCTTCAGTTCATTTATAGTTCATAAAAACTAAATATTTCAGCAGCGTTGCCAGGAAGCTGCGGATGCGGCTGGACTCGACCTGCAGCATCTCCTGCTCTTCCCTGGAGCTGCAAACCCTTTGTGCTGCTCCAAATGCCCTACTGTCCAAGGCAGCAGAACCCAAATGAAAGAAAAGCTGTGTATAATGACACAGCCAGGACCTTTTCGCAGTGACGGGCTCTGTTTAAAGCCATGGACTAACGGGCATGGGGTGGTAGGGATGTAAAAAGTGTGGTGATGGTGTTCCCCCTTCCCCTTCTCCCCATCCCCTGGTAATCCAGATGGCTTAATTAATTCTGAGTTTTATAGGTAGAGGTGAAGTGTGTCAGAAATGTCATTCCCCATTTAAAAGTGAATTATCCCTTTGTGTAAAAAGAGCAGAGCATATTTGTTGAGGTCATCCTGAAAGCATCATCACTAAAAATTATCTGCTGATGCAGAAAATTGGATTTATTCTTATGCTAGCATTTCCATAAAAATACAATTATATATAAATTTATGTTCCCTAAAAGCTTGTAGTAAACTAGGCTTTCAGAAAATAAGACACTTATCTTTTAAAGCCCAGTTTTAAATGACCAGATGGTGCTTACAGTATGGAAGCATAAAACTGGTGAGAGATAATTGATTATTTCCATTTAAAAAGGATTGGGGGGGTGGGGTGTGTGGAACTCGAGGTGAAACTCCTTTTAATTGCTATATGGTTTAACTCCTGCCGATCAGCAGAATATCTATAACATCTGCAGCCGTTTCTGGAGCACCCTGTTGAAATAGCCACTGGCCGGGCGCAGGAGCATCCCCGGGCATGCCGGGGCCCACGCGAGCCCCCCGGCTCATCGGCCGAGCGGTCCCTGGGGACGTCCAATGGGGCTGCAATTAAGCAAAGGGTTTAAAACTTAACTCAGCGGCTTTGGTACTGCGGCTTGCTAGGGAGGCGAAATTAAACTTGTGTTTTAATAAGGGTTTTATGAAGTGTATCTTAAATATTCCTGCACATTTGAAAAATGCACGTGTCATTTGTCTGAAGGTCTTCACTCCTCAGCAAAAGGAGGGTCTTCCGAGCAAACGTGCTTACATCTCATCAACTGCTGGATTTATTTCCGTGCTGCTCAGCCTTGCCCCTTTCCAGGGCTGTAACGGTGGGGTTGGGGTGCGCTTCGTACAAGCAGGAGGTTTATCTTCCAGAGACAAAAAAGAAAATCCCGAGAGAGAGGGTTTACATAGTTTCTGCTTTCTCCTGGGGGACCAGGACACGTGAGGCCCCGAGCGTGACCATGGAGGTCCTGTCCCCGGGGACGGTCCCGTGCTTTCCCAGTCCTTCCTTCGCTTCTTCAGGAGGCGGCTGGCTCAGGGCCGCGGGCACCGTCCCCGCCAGGGCTCGGGCTGTGAAGTCCTCGGTTCCCAGCCCGCTTGCTCCTCCTCGTACGTGTTATTGTTCTAAAAGCGTATTTGAGGCACGGTAACATCAAGAACTGATCCAGCCTTGAGTGTTGAGTTTTCATCTAGGAAAAACGCTTATAGTGTGTGCTTTAAAAAAAGAAAAAAAAAGGCAAAAATAGCCATCTGGTTTTAGTAGCTCTCTCAGTGATTTCAGCTGTGTGAACTGGGGATATTTCTAGCCTTTGGGTTTTGGTCATAGAGCTGTTTTGTTGGAAATCCCTCTTTCGTGGTGCTGGGTAGGTGGCGGTTATATTCTGCTGAGGATTTCTCTTCCTCCTGCGCACCGAGGCCAGTGAGAGTTTGTTCGCCAGTTCCCGGTGGCTGCTGAGCATCTCATTAACATCAAGCTTTTCATTTCATTTTCCCCCGCAATTGCCGCTGCTTCTTTGCGTTTGGTGAAACAACCTGTTGTCACAGCAGGGGGGTGAATCAGGGCTCGGTAGGTTTGATCTCGTTGCTTACGCAGAGCTGGAAGACCCCAAATTCTCTTCTAGGTGGCCCCTGCCTGTCCCCTTCCCACCGAAGACCATCATGGTGTGTGTGTGTGGCGATGCTCCCGACGGACAGGCTTTGGCTGGGGCTCTGAATGAGCAGAACCACCAGCTCCGGCTTTAAGCACTGCCACTTGAAAAGCTTTCCCCTCTCTGTGTTGCAGGTATGGTGTGAATATGCGTTGCTTGGCAGCTCGGGTCAACTACAAGACTCTGATCATCATCTGCGCCCTCTTCACCCTGGTGACGGTGCTGCTCTGGAACCGATGCTCCTCCGACAGAGCCGGCCCGTTCCCCCGCAGCCTCGCCGGCCCCGAGCGCCGAGCCGCCGCCGCCTCCGAGAGCGACCTGGCCCGGCAGCAGAGCGAGGAGGCATCGCCCCAGGAGCAGCAGAAGGCTCCCCCCGTCGCGGGAGGCTTCAACGGCAACAAAGCCCCGGGGCTGAAGTACGAGGAGATTGACTGTCTGATCAATGACGAGCACACCATTAAAGGGAGGAGGGAAGGCAACGAGGTCTTCCTGCCGTTCAGCTGGGTAGAGAAATACTTTGAGGTTTATGGGAAAATTGCTCAGTACGATGGTTATGACAGGTTTGAATTCTCTCATAGCTACTCCAAAGTATACACACAGCGAGCACCTTACCACCCCGACGGGGTCTTCATGTCCTTCGAGGGCTACAACGTAGAGGTTCGAGACAGAGTGAAGTGCATAAGTGGTGTTGAAGGTTTGTCGAGTATTTTTATTTTTAAGAGTTAAAATGCTTCTTAAAGTTTGCTGCCGTCGTTTGAGGTGCAAAGTGATCTTAATTCTGTTGCGACAGGCTCAAAAAAAAAAAAAAGGCAAACTTTGAGAAATGGTGCACAGTCTCTGCTTCAAACTATTCTATGATCTCTGTGATTCTATGATCTCTGGTTTTACTGGTTGCGGCAAACTCTGAAGGTGCCGGACGCTTCTCTTACGGTGCCGCTATCGGGTTTTGGCATTGTTGTTCACACTTGTCGTATCTGTCAGGGAGCCACAATTATTTTAAAATCTAAAATTAACTAAAAAAGCCTGGCTCTGCTGTCTGAGGAGGCTCCTGCTTCCCTGCAGGCACAGATACGGCCCCATGCCCCGAGGCAAACGGCGCTGCCAGCCCTGTGGAACAGCCTGGCCGCTCACAGGCAGCTTAATGTTCAGGTTTTTTGTCTTCAGCTTTAACAATATCCCACCTCCTCACGTTGCTGGGGCAGTGCTGGAGATGCAGCAGCCAAACCTTCACCGCTGGGCTGCTCCAGAGGAAGCGGGGAGGGTTTTGCTCAGCAGTGTGGGATTAGCTCTTACCAGCGCTCGTCCTGTGCCGGGTAAATCGGCGCCGCCGCGCCCGGGGCAGGCAGGGCATCGCCTCGCCTCGTCCTGCAAACGGTGCTGCTGCCCGCGGCAAGGCGAGGAGGTTTCGGAGAAATGCCGCAGGGTCAAAAAGCTCTCAGGCCATCGAAGCTGGATAAAATTAATTTATGGTGAAACCTTTCCAATTTGCACTTTTGCTAAACCGTGCAATCGGTAATTAGGACACAAGGTCTTCCCGCATCTCGGCAAAGACTTGATCGCAGAAAATTCTTGTCAGGTTTCATATTAAAAAATGAACGACTTTATAAAACTATTACGAAATGTGACACTGTGACCCCTCATAAATTAAAGACCCAACTTTTACTTAATAAAATACATTAATTTTCATGCGTCTCAGAGATCGGCGATGCTCTGCTATGTTGATGAGCTCTACCCATGGTACGGTCCCTGCAGAAAGCTGGCACGCCATGCCATTCATTTGGCTGTAAAGGATTCACATACACAAATGCATAGGGTAGGTCGGTCGGTTTGGGTTTTTTTGTTTTTAAGGTTGCTCTCACATTTTTATTAGTATTTTTTTTAACTTGTTATATCTGCCAAGGAAGGGAAACGAGGCTCTGAAACTCGGGGCTCTCCCAAAGGTGCGAATGCATCCTGGTAACGACACGTCCGCTACGTGTGAGCGTTGCCCGGCTCAGGGTTTACGCCGGCTGTGAGAGGCTGCGGAGATGGCTTTTCTTTCCAGTTGCTACAGTCATTGCTGATTAAATACAGCTTGTGAACATGAATAATAGCCACGGGTGCTGCTTTTGCTGTTGGGGGCGGGCTTGGACGTAGGTCTTGGAGCCCCACCAGTTTTCGTATGAAATGTGGAAGGTGCGCGAGATGCCCCTTGCAGCCGGACCCCGCGGTCTCCTGAGGTTTTTCAGCAAAAAGCTGAAATCCAGTAAGAACTAATTGAGAACCAGGCCAGGCTCGGCAGCCCCTTGCCTTGCCAGATGTGCGCGCGAGGTGCTGCGCGTAGCTGCTCTCCGCTTAAACCTCAAGAGACCAGCGAGTTTAATGCTCAACAACGTGGTTATTTATCTACAAGCCTTGCTTTTTCGCAGCATGTGATTTAAGACCCATCACTGCGAAAAGTGGTGCCAGAGCCAGGGTTTCGTAAAGGCAATAGAGTTATTGGCGTCCAGCAAACGGGTCAGAGAAGAGAAATAGTTGTAGTTTGTAGGGAAGGGGTTTTAATATTCAAATACATTCTCAGACAGTTTTAGGCTCTTGCCTTGCATCATTCCCGCCCTAGAGATTCTCATATTGCTGCATGATGGAAAAAAAACCTCATGTTATATTTTTACCTCCTCTCTTTCTGCAAGGTTAATGTGTTGTTATGTCCTATGACCTGGAGAATTTAATCTTGTCATCTTGTATAAATTTCAAGTAAAGCTCTTCGAGCGGATTTCTTCTTTTGCATTTTTCAGTCTCAGTGCATGCACCCTTAACAGAAAACGTTTAGCGTTGATAAGTGAGCTGGCTTCCAGGAGTTGAGATAATACAGGCTATTTAAATATTTCCCATGATGGTTTTCTCTTTAGGCAGCAGTAAGCCGTCACGTCTCCATCGGTAATATTTATTAGTAACACAAAACACCAAAATATGTATGAAAATGTCTCTTTTTACATTTAGTTTAAGTAATCTTTTCATTGTACCAGATTTCAGAAGAAATTGGTTTCTGAGCTTGACGTTGCCAAGGGGGAAAGTGGTGCAAATGCCAACTTGTTTATTTTCATCTTCTTTTTTCCTTTCTCGCCTGCATGCAAAGGTTTACAGTACGAAATATCCTTGCTTTCCTGCAAGAGGGTCACAGTGATATAGTCCCGCTTCGGATTCATGTTTAGAGGTTGGGAATTTGTTCCAAATAAAATCCAGGACTTTAGGAGGATCCTGGTTTTATCCGTATCTTAAACATCGTGTGTTTGCTTGCTTATGGAAGCACGGGCATAAATAAGTCTGCTCCACACAGTTCGCTTCCATTTCCCACGCAGCCGGTGATGCAATAGGCAGTTTATAGGGCGAAGGTTTTTCCACCCAAACCTTGGGGCTGCAGCTCCTGGGAGCTGGTGAAGGGCAGGCAGAGGAGAGCCTGGAGCTTGGCAGGGTTTTCTGCAGGTGTGTCTCTGCTAACGATCGTAACGGAGGGTGGAAGTTTTCTATTGAGCTGGGCTATGTGACATTGTCTGAGCTCATACGATGGGTTTTGCACGTGAAATCCAATCCGTCAGGCTACAGAAGATGTTCTCAGTGATCTTCCTGCTTCGAATCCTCAGAAGAGGTGGTGCTCCAGGGGGTTGCAGAATCCCAGACTGGTGGGGGTTGGAAGGGCCCTCTGGAGCTCACCCCGTCCCACCCCCTGCTGGAGCAGGCACCCCCAGAGCAGGGGCACAGGGCCGCGTCCAGGCGGGGGGTGAATGTCTCCAGGGAAGGGACCCCACAGCCTCTCTGGGCAGCCTGTGCCCCTGCTCCGGCACCCGCACAGCAAAGGGGTTTGTCCTCATGTTCAGGTGGAACTTGCCGTGTTCCAGCTTGTTCCCGTGGCCCCTTGGCCTGGCGTTGGGCACCACTGAAAAGAGCCCGGCCCCATCCCCCTGACACCCGCCCTTCAGATATTTATAGGCATTGATGAGATCCCCCCTCAGCCTTCTCTTCTCCAGGCTGAACAAGCCCAGGTCTCTCAGCCTTTCCTCATAAGGGAGATGCTCCAGTCCCCTCATCATCTCATAGCTCTCCGCTGGACTTGCTTGAGCAGTTCCACATCCTTCTTAAACTAGGGGGGCCCAGAACTGGACACAGCACTCCAGATGTGGCCTCAGATGGGATCTTCTGGTCAGTGCAGACTCTTAAATCTAAAATCACCCTACCCCTAAATGAAGCGTGCTCTCCTGCGAGGCTGCCAGCCTTTGGGTCAGGGAGTCGTGCGCGGACAGTTAATCCCAGGGATGGCTGGGCTGGAGCAGTAGCTCTGAAGACAAGGGACAGCTTTGGGTGGAAGAGCTGGGGCGTATTCTGCTGGTATTGCATGGAGAGCTCGGCTGGTTTCTGCAGGCATCACTTCAAACTGCGCTTGTAATGGTCTTGGGGGAGCCAAGGTAATTGGAGCAGATTTGTAGATCCTGGCTAAATTGCTCTTTTAGTATCAAGTAACTCTTACCAAAATCTAGGAACAACATGTACGCTAAACTTGCAAAGATTTGTGTGGCATTAAAGGGATTGTGCTAGATACAACATTGTTTGGAGAACTAGTGGTCTCTGGGGTAGGGGGGGAATATCGGTAGGGCATTGAAAATATATTATTTTAAAATAAGTACAATGTTTCAGTAAGCAATTAAATGAGCATGCATGGAAGACCACGATAAGGACTTCTCTGCCACTCAAGTCTGCCTAGTTTTGACTACTCATGGATCTCGGTGTAAATGGCAGCGATTCACTCCTTGAACGGGGCTTTCCTCAGGTCTAACGGTGAAGCCTAGAAATATCATTTGCTAGAAGGAAAGAAGTGATGGGGTAAGGAGGAGGTGTGTGCAGGGCTGCAGGCACTGGGGTTTTTTTGAAAATGTGCTGATAAAATACTCGCTGTTGTCCTCTCTCCCAGGTGTGCCGTTGTCCACGCAGTGGGGACCTCAAGGCTATTTCTACCCCATCCAGATTGCACAGTACGGGTTAAGTCACTACAGTAAAAACCTGACGGAGAAACCGCCTCACGTCGAGGTGTACGAAACGGCCGAAGAGAAGGACAAAGCCGGCCGGTCCGTGGACTGGACAGTGCCGAAAGGCTGTTCTCTGTCCACAGTATCTGATAAAGCCAAGTTCACGAGCGTCAAGCAGTTTGTCGCTCCAGGTGGGTTATCCTAAGTGCGTGGCAGCTAAGCCACGTCCCTTAATTTGCACAGATGTTATCAGGTGAGCTTTAACTCGCTGGGATTAACGTGTTTTCATTTATCCTGCGTGACTTTGCGTCCTTAGGATCTCAACCTGAGAATGTCATCTCGTTTCCGTACCTCTGGAGTTTTCCCTTTCTCCTGTTTTCTCTCCATCACTGCTTTTTCAACACTATTTTAGTGAGAACATGGGTGGCTGTATGCATGGAGGGCAACGAGAAGCTATGGTCACGCTTCCTGAGCCTTTCAGCTTCTGTCTTAAAATAGAAGCAAAGAAATATATATATATATGTATATATAAATGGAACCAGTCGTGGAGCCTGGGAAATAGCGCTGACGTGTGATAAGCAGGTGCTGACAGGCGATAGATAAGGTCTATTTTCAGCCCGGAGCAAGTGTAGCACGTGCTGCTCTCCAGTGGGACCCAGCAGCTTTCCCTTCATCGGGATGCAACTGTTTTTGCGAAATATGAGACCTTGGGTCGGGCTTAGCCAAGTTGCCTTAAAGAAGGCAGCGAGAGGGAGCGGCTGCCCACGTGCGGCGCAGGTATTTGCAGAGGGCTGGGGGAGGACAGTGACGATCTGGGTGCTCTCCTTCACCTGCAGACGCGCAAGATGCATTTTGTTGCCGTCTCTTCAATTTACCGCGTTCCGTTCCGTACTTAGCAGGGAAATTCATTATTTCATGCAAGAGTTTCCTTTGTGCTAGGACAGGCTCGTTAATAAGGACGTAATGTATTTTTCCTCAATCAATACCCATTAGAATTAATGAGTCCATTACTTAAAAAGACAATGAAGTAATTTTCAGTTGGCACCTTAGGCCTGGGTCTCTAGGGAAAAGATTGTCGAACACTCTTGTGTCTTTGTAGTAGATAAATACGGGGAGAGGAAAGGCTAAAAGACCTGTTATGTATTCTCTCCTCATCCTTTATTGATGGCAGAGTAATCTGTGGGGCTCGAAGGCCGTGATATGCATCCACTCGTCTTAGATGGCCTTAAGTAATGGCTTTGTAGGCGCTGAAGGCAGTGCAAACAACGGGCAGCCTTTAGTTCTCCTTTGCTGCTTAAAACTCTTCCCCCCACCCCTTCTGTTATAATTCATTTCATTATCACACAAGCGTTTATTTACAAGGAACCATAAAACTTACTTGACAGGGATTGCGAGGGGGGTTTTTTAATTAGATTTTTTTTCATAGGAGCAAAACGTTGTGTAACAAAGCGCTCGGTTTCTTCTCCCACAGCGGATGCTGATCTCCAAAACTCAAAGCAGTGAAGCTTTTGCTTTGAAAGACTGGAAAACGTGACGTTCAGTCAAAATACCAGGTCCCGTCCCATAGCACCTTAGAGCGCGAGGCATGGAAGCGGCCGCGACACAAAATGCCAGGGATTAGTTTGGGAGATGGGGAGAAGGCTCTGCCGTGCGGGGAGAGCGGACCGTGACTCGTTGGTTGCACGTAGAAATAGTTACAGGGCGTCTCACGTATCGAGAAGTAGCAGAAAGGAAGCAATCGCCTCGCGCGGGAGAATTTCGCTCCATAGAAAGCCGTTAATTTGAGATGACTTTCTTTAAGTGTTTGTCGTCCCTCCGTGCCTTCAAAGCTACGGGATTTGCACACAGCCTTACAAACTAATTAGCCCTTTGATCTTCTAGTATAGGTTTTTGGGGGAGGAGTTGATTTTACGTTTTAAAATCTAGCCTGCAAGAGAACACTGGATTTCATTATGTGGCACTGCCTAGGAGCTTTATTTAATATATCTTTTTAAAATTAAACAGAGTTTTGCCAATGGAGAGGTTAATAAATACTTTAACACGTTAGTCTCTGTATATTCTTTTCTTTTCTTCCCCCCATTAAACTAATCAGCGCACTGGTGTGTGGAACTGTCAGGTTGGGAAAGAGAAAAAGTCGCAGATTTAAATATTAGTCCCGGGGGAGGAATCCTAAATACCTGCTGCTCGGCACTCCCGGCTGGTGGTTTTTTTTTCTCTGAAAGTGGAGCTTTATGCAGGAATGCGACTGCTAAAGCGGCGCCGTGTTTTTGGTGTCTTTTCTGCCAAGTGAAATACTCAGTGGAGAACAAAAGGGTGGTTGTTGGTTTATATTTTGAATTACAGAAGAGGAGAATCACGCAGCATCTATGTTCTTGCAGCTCGGCTGCTGTGCCCCATCCTGTAGGACAAGCCCGGCTCTGCCAGACCCGCACGGTGCCAGCAGGCAGCTGCAGGCAGCAGTAAGACCCGCCGTTGGTGGCCCTTTCCCTTACCCCTGCTAGTGTCCGTTGCGCTCCGCCATCGATCAGCTACCAGAAGCGTCTGCTAAAGCCATCGATCGAGCCCCTGGCACCGCTGCTCCGCAGCGAAGGGCTGCAGCGTGTTACTGTACGATGCAAACGACTTCTCCCCGCTGCTGCGGGAGCCGGCCTTCGCCCACGGATTTACTTTTATCCTTAATTAAATAATATATGATAGTGCGCGGAAAGAATGATTGAATTATTGATGGGCTGCCCTAAAAGCTTTTGGATCCTGCCTGGTAAGAGGGCTTACCTCGGGAAACTGCACTTCGTAGCTTAAATGTTTCGGGCAACTGAGTGCTTCACCACTGAGCAAGGCTTTTTTTTGTTTGTTTTGCAGAAAATACCGAGGGGGTGTCTCTGCAGCTTGGGAACACGCGAGATTTTATTATTTCTTTTGATCTCAAATTCGTAACGAACGGGAGCGTTTCTGTGGTTCTCGAGACGACAGAGAAGAACCAGCTCTTCACCGTGCACTATGTCTCCAACACCCAGCTCATCGCTTTTAAGGACCGAGACATCTACTACGGCATCGGTCCCAGGACTAGCTGGAGCACCCTCACCAGGGACCTGGTGACCGACCTGCGGAAGGGCGTCGGCCTCTCGAACACGAAAGCCGTGAAGCAGACCAAAATCATGCCCAAGAGAGTGGTGAGGCTGGTAGCGAAGGGTAGAGGCTTCCTCGATAACGTCACCATCTCGGCCACCGCTCACATGGCGGCTTTTTTCGCTGCCAGCAACTGGCTGGTGAGGAACCAGGACGAGAGGGGCGGCTGGCCCATCATGGTGACGAGGAAGCTGGGGGAAGGATTTAAGTCCTTGGACCCGGGCTGGTACTCGGCCATGGCGCAAGGACAGGCCATCTCGACGCTGGTGCGGGCGTACCTGCTGACGAAGGACCACGCGTTCCTCAGCTCGGCTCTGCGGGCGACGGCGCCGTACAAGCTGCCGTCGGAGCAGCGCGGGGTGAAAGCCGTCTTCATGAACCGGCACGACTGGTACGAGGAGTACCCGACCTCGCCCAGCTCCTTCGTGCTCAACGGCTTCATGTACTCCTTAATCGGGCTGTATGACTTAAAAGAAACGGCTGGGGAGAAGCTGGGGAAGGAGGCGCGGGTCCTCTACGAGCGGGGCATGGAGTCCCTGAAGGCCATGCTTCCCCTCTACGACACCGGCTCAGGGACCATCTACGACCTTCGGCACTTCATGCTCGGCACCGCTCCCAACCTGGCCCGATGGGACTATCACACCACCCACATCAACCAGCTCCAGCTCCTCAGCACGATAGACGAGTCCCCCATCTTCAAAGAGTTCGTCAAGAGGTGGAAGAGCTACCTGCGAGGCGGCCGGGCAAAGCACAACTAGAGCTTACAACCAAACCCCTCGGTCCTGCTGCCTCGCAGAGGTACGGTTTCAAAGGTTGCATCCGAAATTTTTCTTTATGGACCGTTTCAAAGAAGTGATCCTTAAAACTGATCTCCTGAAATCATTGCATTCCAGTGTGAAAATATTTGGGTCTGGTGGGTAGGATTCGGGAACTTCACCTGTCCTTAGTGCTCCGCAGCGAAACTATCTGTACAAAGCAAAAACCCCTTTGTGCTCCTGAGTTTGGGGACATTTTGGGGTGGTTTTTTTTCCTTTTTGTAGGAAAATATTTGCAGAAGCCATACCGGTCTCTAAAGTCCAGCACTTGCCTGAAAAGTTAGTCTGTGGCCTCTTTTAAAATGGAGTTATATGTGTATATGTTGGAACAGCGTAACAGATCATGTGGTGTAACGCCGTAAACGTGTATTTCCTTGTAGCCTGGGTAGTGGACAGTGTGTCTTTTTAAAGGTTTTTTGTTTTCTTTTTTATATACGGATTCTTTTCTTGGGGTGAAAAATACACAATTTCTTTTCTTTTTTCCGTGGTTCTCTGTATGGAGATCATTTAGCTGTATGGTTTCTTTACAGACGTGCGGATGGAAAACACGCAGACAGAGCGCGGGCTCCGAAGTCACGTCACATAAGCACAACTCGGTGGGGCTCGCGGAGCTCACAAAGCCTGCAACTGTGCCACCCCCCTTCTAGAAAGCCAAACCTGCCATCGCCCGTCAGGTTTGCCGGTGCCGCCTCCTCCCTGGAGGCTGGAATCTCTTGTCGTGGAGCCTGATGTTTTGCACTGTGTTTTTTAATCACATCTGAGAGGTTTCTCTAAGCTTTGGCAACTTCGCTCTTTGGGAGACCTGTCTTGAATCCCTGACCGTGACGTGGAGCTCATTTTGAGTGGCGCACAGGAAATCCAATTGGAATTAATTAAGGTTTTCCTGTGGTGATTTTCATTTTTAACCTGCTTGAGTATATCAGGCATTTTAAAAATTAAAATGACCCCAGAGGGCTTTCCAGCTCCTCCTGCGCTTTAATACCAGGTGGCACCTCTGCCTACTGTCTTACTCGTCGTGTAAGGCGCTGTTACATCTCCAGCAGTGGCTTCTCGGGTGTGCTTTGTCTTCGTGGCTCTGCCAGGCGAGCAAGGGTACTCGTGCAATAACCGCCCGCCCGCGTCCGAACCCAAACGCTTTCACTGTACTGTTGTAATGCAGAAGAAACCAGGCGGTTTCTTTTCCCTGTGTATCAACCCTTTACACCCACCGTTATCTGCCTTCTCGGCGTGTAGCATCCTGGTTGATCCAGAAGAGTGTAACCCATCGGTTGCATCATTAGGTCAGGGGTGTTTAGTTCGGTAGCGTAGCACATACCGGGTTCTCAGCCCTGTTGAGGCACGCCGGTGTCTGCCGTAAGAGTCCCAGACTCGAAAGCTCCCGACTTACGCCGGCGTGGGAAGGACGCGTATTAGCTCTGGGGTTTTTCCACTGATCCCATAACATGTTGTACATGTAGGTGGGGGTTGAGCTTAAAGATGTTCATACTGAGGATAAAGTTCATTCAAATCACAAAAAGGCTGGGCACAAGGACAATATGTGTCTTGATTATTTTTTTTTTCCTTTATTTTTTGACTCTTTTTCTATTTCTTGCAGATATTTGAAAGAACTGTCTAATTACTTGATCTTTGCGAACACATACTACGATCATATCAATTAATGAGAAGTGGATGTCACAGGAGAAATTTCAATACCAAAGGTAGCAGAGGTGAATTTTTTTTTTACGTACACGTGTACACACACACGCGCGCGCACACGCGAAACCCAGACAGATGTGCTTCCTTTACGAACAGCTGGTCCTTCCTGCAGACACAGAAACATCTTTCTCCTGCGTGTTTCCTCCATCTTTTGCCCATTTGGGATTTGGAGAATCTAGAGAGACTCTTTAGGTACTGCTCGGGAGGTGGTATCGGTGCCTTACGGAGGCCACAATTTCCTCTTTTCTTTTTTTTTAATTAATGCCAGTTGAAAAAAAATCGCAGCGTCGCCGATCTTCCGGTGCTGCGCGAGAGTCGGCGGCAGCGGTGGCATAGGTGAGCTCACGAGCGTAGGCTGGCCGCGCCAACGCCGTCGGTCCTGGTCAGGCCACCTTGTCCTTACCATCGCCGGCGCGTTTTCGTTGGCCTTAGCCCACGCGTAAACCGAACCAACCACCATCGGAGGCCGTAGAACCGAGGAGAGGTAGCGCGGGGGCTTCTCCTGATATTTTTTTCAATTGAGTTGTGCAGCGGAAGAGGATTAGCAGATATTGGTGCCCGCAGCTTCATCAAACTCCCTTAAGCTGGGTTTTGTTCGCTTGGTTTCAGTCTTCAAACTGACAAAGGTCTTGGTCGCTAAGATCTGTTTAACCTTTCCACGAGGCTTCCTGTACATAGACTTCATCAGAAACATGGTGCGCGTGGGTATATGCAAACCGGCGACACAAGCACAACCGTACAAGCGTGGCAGTGCTGTTTTTCTCGGCCATTGTGCAAGACATTCACTGAAAGCTGCTATTTTCATTCACCTTGTAGTTGTACTTTTATTTTTTTCTACCTTTTTTTCTTTTTTTTTTTTTTTTTACATGTGGGATATACACCATGTGTTAAATATGCAATAAATTGTTTACAGGATGCTCTTGTGAAGGGTAGTCCTTTGTAAAGCTGTACAGACTTTGCAGTTTAAGCACAATGTGCACATGTTAGTTTTATATACAGCGAGACGTGACTTTTTGCAGAGGGAAAGGTTCTACTATGTTTATATACAAAAGTAAATGGATCAACGTTTGTGCTTAATGTAAAGCTGCTTTATAAGACTGTAAAATAAATTTTTTTATCTTAAGACAAACGTGGGGCGTTTTCGTTATTTCCCTCGGTACCTCCTGCCCTACGTGTAGTTGCGGGTGAGCCCTGACGAGCGTCTTCGTGGCCCTGAGACGCCTCCTTTTAGGGCGTTTTAGGAGGTTTTTATCCTAAGTAAGATAGAAAACGTTCTTTCTTCAACAGTTTGCTTATTTGGGGTAGGGACCGCAGATGTATAGTCTCTGCTCAGGGTCACGCAGGATGTCGCCGGTGTGAGTTATTTCTGCTAAAAGCACCTCATTTTCAGTTTGTGTGATTTTGGTTAAATAATTTGAACTAACCGGTCGCTAAAAACCGCCCTAATGAAGACGACAGGCGCTGTGCTGAGCTTGCTTGTAACCCGCAAGAAAGCGGGTCTCTTAACGCCCGTTGAGAGACTTAAGACTCAACCAGTCTCTTAACTCCTGTTTCCAGCTAAAAATCTGCGAGTCCTATCAAAATTCCCCCCCCAAACTGGGGCGGAGATCACCTCTGCCTTAGCCACTCCATGCCTGAAGTGCCGCTTCCCACCTGGATGCAGAAGTGCCCTTAAATCGGAGCTAACTTTTCCTGGTCAAGGGAAGCTGGGTGCCTCCTTGGCTGTAACGTTGACCAGCACCCAGGATGCCGCGTTCGACTTGGCCGTGTATAATTTGGCGCGACCGACGCGCGCAGAGCAAATCTTCCGCAGCCGGGCAGAGCTTCAGGGCGGTCTCGCCATGGCTTGGGTGAAAATACTGATTTCCGTTACTTAGCAGTTTGTTAAAAACGTATGAATTGAAAATAGAAGTGGTTTTAAATATGTTGTCTTGGTGATGAATTTGAACGTTTGCTGCTCAGTTTGTGGTGAAAGGAGATACATTTACCATCTGCCTGGAGTGACTGATAACTCCCATGTACGCGTTGCACTTCCTGAATGTTAAATAGCTGCTTCTATACTTCACTAATCTCGTCCAAAAACGGCAGGAGCTATTTAAATGCCAAGCGTTCAGCGTTCTGGCCTATTAAACAAGGTGGAGTTTTGCCACGGTGAAGTGCAAACGCTGAAAGGCATCCTGGCGCTCACCGGCTTCAGCCTTCAGGATGGCAAATATTTTAAGAGCTCATCTTCTTGAATTTATATCTCTTAAGCAACTCGCCGAGTCGCTCGCGTTGGCTTCAACTGAAGACCAACAGGACAGAGCGCCGCGTGCTGCGGTAATAACCCCTAACGAGCAGAGGGTTGCGGCGGGGAGCGGAGGGGTTCTGGTTTGGCTCTCATGGCCGCACGTGCGTTCCCCGCCTCAGAGGAGAGGGGTACACGTGCCTGCCTTGGTCTGGAAGGGGTCAAAGCTCGCCGTGCCCTTGGGCCTCGAGCGGAGGAGCCGTCCCGTGAGCGGCACACGCTCCAGAGTCGCTGCAGCCGAGGGGAGTCTGTCTGTCTGCACCCCCCCAGGACAGGTGGCTGCTGTGCATCTCCTGCCAGCTCCCCCAGAGGCCGTTCATCCGCGGGGCAGAGCAGTTACTGCTCCTTCCGAGGCATCACCAAGCCGTTAGACCCGGGCGTTGGCGCACCCTCGTGCTGCGGGTCCGCCGACAGTGCCTTAATCCTCGGTGCATTTGGGTGGCCGCAACCTGCCGCCGGGGCCTCGCTGTCCCTAAGGAGGCAGCGCGAAATGGCTGGCGGCTTAATTACACCAGGGTCAGGCGTCTCGTGCCAAGTATGGGAGGAAACAAGAGTACCGGCCCGGCCTCAAGCACCTGAGGTTCTGCTCTTGCCCTTGGCGTGCGCAAATGCCGGTACCAGGTCATGCTCTTGGTGGCGGTGGAGGTGAGGTGGCTGCTGGGTTTTTTCTTTTTCTAAATTAGTCTAGATTAATGGTATTTGCTAGTGGGAAAACACTCCCCGCACAGCCTCCCTTCTGCACCGTCCCGCTGCGGCTCCATCCCTCCCTCCATCCCGCACCCCCTGGGCCTCCCAGCCCCGCTCCCTCTGCAGAACCGCTGTGCTGAAGAGCTTCCCCAGTTTATAAGCCCAGTCCCATCGCCTTCCCGAGCTTAAGCGATGGCACCGTCTTAAGGCACTCCCTTCTAAAGAGATTCATCGTGGTTCAGCGGCTTTATGTCACCCCGACGAGGACATATGAGGTGGCGCTGACGTGCGGAGCGGCTTCCCCGCATGGCAGGGCTCCGGCAAAGGAGGCGGCTGCTCTTCACCGGCGCTGGGAGGCATAAATGGTGCACGGACACCTTTCCCGGGCCCTGTTTGCAAGCGAAATCTCTGCTGGACCTTTCTAGATGTGAAGGGAGGCTTTGAGGATGCTCAGGTAAGAGGCTGGTTGTGCAGGTGCTGGCTTCGGCGCCCGCCGAGGGTGCGGGGCTGGCTGTGTCCCACGGCTCTGCTGCCCCCCAGCACCCAGCTCTGCCCCCCTTCGGCACCCAGCTCTGCTCCCCCCCAGCACCCAGCTCTGCCCCCCAGCCCATCCGGAGGGACCCTGCGGGCCCTGGGCCGGCAGTTTCCTCCCTTCGCTGCCGTTTTCCAGGTGGGATATCAAACCGCCCTTTGCACGGGGGTCTCTGAGGTACCGAATCCGCCAGGGCACCCTCAGCCACCCGTGTGCAGGAATTACCTGCGAAGACGTGTTTCTGCAAAGCCTGTTACTGGGAGAGGAAAAAAAAGCAAAATCCAAATGGCATCGCTTGGGTGGTGAATACAAACCCATTAATTTGATCATAAAGAAGCCTTTTTATTAAAATCCCGTCTTTATCCCAAGCGCTCGCAGGGCTTGGCTGGATCTTATTAAATGCTCCGATATTTCACTGTAGCTTTTTGTTTTCCCTGGGCCTTGTTTGAACAATCAAATGTCAGCAGAAGCAGCTGGTGGTAAATGCCATTTCCCTCTGCCCAGGGACCGCGGGACTGGCTGCTGGGTGCTTCACCGAGAGATGAGCTGCTTAGAGAGAATTAAATATTAATACTGGGTATTGCTCTCTTTAACGCACTGGGCCCGGCTTGTGCGGAGCGGGGCCGCATCCAGCTGTGCCCGCGGGTGCCACGGGCAGGCAGGGCAGCGCGCGGAGCTCCAGGGAAGCGAGGAGGAGGATGGCGAGGAAGGGTCGGGGGTGGTTTTTCCCCATGGAGTCCCGGTGCTCCAGCGAGGGCTTGGCTCCTCTCCCACCATGCGGCTCCCTCCCCGCTGGTTTTCCGCAGCCGCCCTCCTCCTCCCGCTCCCCTCCGCATCCCCGCTCCCGGCTGGGGCGGCCGTAACCCCCACGTCCTCCAAAAATTTAACAGTAATGTCAGCACTGGCACATTCCTCCGTCTCACACGCCCCGTAAGCAGAATGTGTCAGCATATTCATTTTGTAATTAAAAATATTAATTAAGGCAGGCCCGTGCCAGAAATGTGTTGCATGAGCTGGGCTGTGCCAGCGGCCGGGGCTGGCTGCGTGCGGGGGCTGAGGGGCGGGTAGGGGGTCCCGGTCGCCCCCCCGCGGTGTGCCGGGGTGATGATTTTGGCCGCACCCCCTGTTTCCATCCAGGCTCGGCTGCCTCGGTGCTCCCCCCATGGCTTTGCAGGTGCGGGGGTCTCCGCCGGGATGCAGGAGGTGGGAATGGGCGCTGGTGGAGGAGGAGGAGAGGAAACGCTGGGGCGAAGCCAGGCGCCTCCGGCGCTCGGCGGTGGCCGGGGGGGCCAAGCCCACCCCACCCCGCTGCGGCGAGCCCCCCAGCTCCTCGGGGCGGGGGCGGCTGGGAGGCGGAGGGTCCGCAAACAGGGGCAGAGGGTGCTGGTCACCAGAGGCATTAAGGGGCTGCAGCGGGGCTTCTCCTCTGCTCACACAACGGGCGCTAGCAGCGACGATGGGGCTGCTGCTGATGTTCGTTTTCTCTCTGGTTTTTGTTGGATGAATTTTAAATTTTCTAAAGTTTGGTAGGTTTTTTTCCCTGAGTGCTGGTGCAGCACTGTTCCTGGAGCGACCCCATCCCATAGGAAAGCCCCTGATTGCTCCTGCCCGGCTTTCCCTGCCCGTTGCCGAAGCGGGTGAGGCAGGGATGCTGCTCGGCTTGCGAGTGCCGCCTGCTTTTAGCCATCCTGCCCTCTTATTTGCAACGATTTTTGTAAAGCCTTCTGTGGCCCTGACAGCAGCAGAGGTCTGCGGGTGCCGCTGCCAGCGGGGCTCGCGGTGCGCTCGGGGAGCCGCTCACCTGCGCCGGTGCCACCGGCAGCGCGTGGCGTTAATGCCCGCCGGAGCAGGGGGCCGTGCAATGCAACCCCCGCGCCAGCCCTGGGCCACCTGCGGACACTTTGCAGCTCTGCCAGTCAGGCACATTGCGAGCGCGGCTCCGCTTTGCTTTAAATGAGCACCGAGGTCTGGAACATCTGATTGTCTTCATTTCGAATAGCTCCAGCTCACAACAACAGGCTTTATAGACAACTAGCTCCCTTTTATGGGGAAAAAGCCATTTTGGACCAGCAGAATAAACCGTCGCGGTCGTATCCCGCGGTTGTCACCTTGTGGATCGCTCCGTGTCGGTGTTTGCACTGTGGTCGTGCCCAGCGGCGCCGGCTGGGGCTGCAGCAACGCCTGCCGCAAAGCTGCTGCCTCCGAAGCGCAGGCAGGGCAAGGCAGAGGTGCCAGCAGGAGCCCCCCTCCTCCTCTGTGGGCACCCACGAGGGCTGAGCCGCGCTCTGCCCGGCACTCCGGCACAGCAGGATCGGGCCCCGCGGGGCTGCGGGTGCTGGACGTGCCAGGGTTTGCGCTGAAGCAGCACTTGCAGCAGGCCATGAATAACACGGTGAAGAATTAAATGTGCATAATTAAATATGCAGGCTTAGGGCTAGATTAAATATTGACTAGTTGTCCCTTTGCACCTCCCTTCGGCGGCTCCACCGTGATGTTGGGGGGTTCAGAGGCCGCCTGGGGTGTCCCGTGGCTTCCCCAGGAAGGAAGGGATGAGCCGGGCTGCCTCGCTGAGGGCCCCTTTGTGAGAAGGATGGGAGGCCAGGCTCCCTCTGGGCGCAGTGAACCCCCAGAAGCCGGCACAGGGGCTCAGCACCAGCCCGTGGACCCGCTGTTGTGCTGGGCCCCATCGCCCGCGGGTGGTGGGGGACCAGTGGGGCCACACACCAGGCTTCGGGCAGGGGAAGGGCAAGAGACCCCGGAGGGTGGCCTCTGCCTGCGCTGGTTCCCGGCTCCGTGGGGAACCGTGTGCCCAGCCCGACCCTCATCTCCTGACAGCTGCGGGGCCAGGGATGCTCCTCTGTCCTCCCGTGGAATGGCTTTCACGTGCCCAGATGTTTCTGGGGTGGGGAGGACCCTTCCCACGCTTGGTCGTTGCCTCCACAGAAACTTCGGGAAGGTCCGCACCCAGACTCTCCAGTTAATTTAAGGAATAAATAAAGCAGAACAAATACTTGCTCAGAGCACGTTTCTATCAACTCCGTGTGCGTCAGACCCAGGCAGAGCTGGGTGGCGAGAGCGCAGTCCGTGCACAGCCTCGCAAGGGCCGGACTCTGCCTGCCCCGGGTGCTGCGGGCCGGCCGGAAAGCTAGGCTCAGCCTAAAACCTGGGCTCAGCCTAAAACCTGGGCTCAGCCTGAAACCTGGGCTCAGCCTGCAGCTTCCAGGGCTGTGTGGGGGCCTGGCGGCTGGGCAGGCAGCTGTGGGTCTCTCCAGGCTGGCAGGGCTTTATGGGCAGCTCCGAGCGTGATGCTGAACCCCACAGCTCCCAGTGAGTCATTTTTTTGAGGGCGGATGTTTGTCCGCAGTTCAGCAAACAGACGCTGCGCTCTGGGGTACGGCCAGCTGGGAGAAGTCACCTTTATGCTCCTGCAGCCCAGTTGTAAGTCAAATAAAAACCAGAGAGCGATTAAAACCAGAGTGTGTTGTGCTGCTGGGTGCGGTGGGATGGAGCCCAGACCCATGAGCTGTGACCACGGGTGGGATGAGCGCTGGCACCCACGGCACGGCCGCTGCTCCGTTCCCACGTGGGAGAGCCACCAGCCTCCCCAGGAGTTGGCTGTGCAGATCTGCAGGGGTGGGTGTGCACATCTGGGGTGGCCATACACATCTGGGGTGGCCATGCACAGCTGGAGTGGGTGTACGCTTCTGCACGGGGCTGTATCTGTGGAGGGGCGTGCGTGTGCCCAGCGCTCCCCAGGACGCGTGGTGCTCCAGGGCTGGCGGCAAAGCAGCTGCGGAGCCAGCGCTGTCCCCGTCCCCGAGCCGCGGGATGTCTCCACTGGCGCTGCCCAGCCCCCAGTTCCCAGCAGGCGCCCCAAAGCCCGCACTGGGTGCCCCGCCTGAGGCTTTCCTGCGGGCGCCCTTTGCCCACAGCGCACACCGAGAGCCGCTGTGACCCACCCCGGGTCAGCGGTGCTCCCTGCCCCCGGCCAGGCTCAGCTCATCCAGTCCTCTGTTAGAGCAGGGCAGCAGGATCCAGCCAACACTCAAATAC
The DNA here is from genome assembly GCF_949628215.1 of Phalacrocorax aristotelis. NCBI lineage: Eukaryota > Metazoa > Chordata > Aves > Suliformes > Phalacrocoracidae > Phalacrocorax > Phalacrocorax aristotelis. The sequence continues at coordinate 54,195,702 of NC_134282.1, forward strand.
CTATTTTTCATTTTTCACCCTCTCCGGCTTTTGTCACCCTCGGTAAAAGCGTGGGGAGCCGGGCTGCGGCGGCAGCTGTGAGCCTCGCTGTAGGCTGGAGCAGAGCTTGATGCTGCTGGGGTGGATCCTGGCCAGCGCTCAGCAAGTGCATGCCGGCGGCAAGGCTCGGGGAGAGTGGCCGGGATGCTCAGCTCCGCGGTTCCACCTCCCCTCTTAGGGCTGCCCAGGCATCTGCACCGATGCGGGGCTGGATGTCGCACTCGCCCCTCACCCCCACGGGGTTCCGGGCTGCACAGACCTTCGCCGAAGATGCGGGTGCTGTGGCAGCGCCCCGTCTCCCACCGGCTTTGTGCCGTGCCGGCAAGGCCTTTCCCCAGAGCACCGCGTCCTGGGAGGCAGCTGAGCCATGCGGCCGGGGCTTTCCCCCTGCAAGTGCCTTTTCCCAATGCTTTGACCCCAAGAACAAGAGCCAGGAGAAGCTCGCTGCTGGTTTCCAGACCCCCAGGATTTCCTGCTCGCACCGTTGTATTTCAGCTCAGTTCCTATTTTGCTGCAAAAACCGTAGCTGGGGCTCAGCCGTTCAGTGCTCAGAAGTTTCCACTGGTCTGAAACTCGTCGCACCAGCAGCTGAGGCACCGCAGGGCTGCCACAGCCTTTGCCAGCGCTGAAAATGCCGGTTCGGAAACACGAGGTTTCCCAGACTGCTTCTGCACGGTGCTGGGAAGAAAGTCCGGCCTCGGGCTGGGGATCGTGCCCAAAGCGGGGTCGAAGTACTCAGGTACCAACCTCCTCCTCTGCTGAGAGCACAAATAAATGTGGATGGATTATTTTCATGGGTTTCTGTCAATGATCATGTAAAAAAACGAGACATTTTAAAGTATTTCAAGGGTTTATTGCAGCGCAGCAGCAGACTTTATCCTTTCCATGTCATTTGACCAGCTGCGGCTCGTAAACCTGGGCAGGTGAGGGGGTAAGTGAGTAAATCTACCTCTTGGTCTCTGTGGGGCAATGGTTTGGGGGAAAAAAGAGCCCAGGAGATGGTTTAAAACAATTGCCCAATGCCAAAAGCTTGGGGTGTGCAGAAAGGCAGTGACCTCCTGCTCGCCGCCCTCCTGGCCCGCAGCCCTGCAGGGACGGGGCTGCGGGGGGATGAAGTCAGTGTCAGTCTCCCCGGGGAGCCGAGCTGTCCCCTGCCCCGCAGCGGGATGCAGACGTGCGTGTGTCCAGCCGTGGCCTTGCCGCGCCTGCAAAGCAAATCCTAATTTTGTGCCAATTTGCCAGCATGGGGCGGGGGGAAAAACCGCTGCAGGAGCTGCGGGTGACCCCGAGGCGCCTGGTTACCTGCGACACAGCTCCTCCGAGCAGCACTGTGGCGGAACCATCTTCCTGGGGACAGTTTTACTCTCTTCATCCAAATAAAAAGGCTGTTTATAACCCCAGCCCTGCGTGGGCTCACGCTGGAGCACGAGCACCGGCTTCCCCTGGCACGGTCTGTCCCCACACCCCTGGCTCATCCCTGCTCGGCTGAGGTCACCCCCTGTTTGCTGCCAGGGATGAGTTTCGTGGTGGCAGAGGTCGTGGCCACGGGGTCTGGGTCTTGCTGGCAGGATCCGGCCCTCTGCCCTGGGGGTCGCTTCGTTAAGGAACCCATTACTGGACCCATTGGTGCAAATCCCTGTGCCCGCCCCGTAGCTGCCCCTCGGCGGTGGGTCAGCCAGCGAGGCTCTGACATCGGGAAACGGGCACGGCCCCAGCCCCGGGGTATCCCTCCTGGTGGGCAGAGCGCCCGAGGGGAGATGGCAGAGCCCCGGGAAGCCGCCGTCCGAGGGGAAGCCGCGCTGCAGCGCCGGCAGGGGAGGGTTAACGCGCTCACACCCAGAAAGTGATCTCAAGAGCCTTTCCCTTGCAATTTAAAATGCAGGATAGTGCTGCACATTCACCAGCCCTGATTTCAAATGACCCTTATTGCTTCTCCCCACGACCTGTGAGCAGTGCATTACGCCTGACTCTGGTTCTTCCAACTGCTTAATAATAGAGGAGCAACGCTCCTGCATCCCTCTCCAGCAACTCCCAGTCCTCAAGCTACCGCTCTGTTCAAACATTGTGAAACACGTTACCAACGGCTGCAGTAAAAATAGAGGCTTTTAACGGGGAGGAGAAGGGGAAACGCGCTGGGTTTTGCAGCCGGCGCAGGCGTGGGGAGCGCCAGTGGCTCCTGCTCCGTGGTGGCCGAGGGGACCCCCATCGCCCGGGCAGCTGCGGTCCTCCGGCCAGCCGGGAACGATGTAAGAACTCCCTCCAGTTTGGGAGCGCCTCCCTCTTCATTTATGGGAGGGTTTTAACTTTACAGTCTCCTTGGAGACAGTTAAGCAAGTTTTGGGTTTTTCCAGTGCTACAGCAGAGGGCCTGGGAGCTGAAGATGCACAGGGAGGTCTGTGAGTTAATATTTTTTCCTGCCCTTATTGCACTTCCTTGCAGCCGGGCTGAAGCTAATCCAGAGCACGATCTGAGAGCGTTTGGCCACAGTTATTTCCGGTTTTATTTTGTTGCCTTTTTCCTGTTCTACTAAAAGACGAGCCAGAATTAATTTGCTCCTAATCTGGGAAAGCAGCCGGCGGGGCTGACCTCCGCCGCGTCCTTCCCCCCGAGCCCAGCCGGGGTGCGGGGAGCATCCCGCCGGGTGCCAGCAGCGAGCAGGGCTTTTGGCAGAGCCACCCTGCCCTTCCTGCAGGCTTTGGCAAACCTGCCCCAGCCCACTCGCTCGGCTGCCTACGCCCCAGCCGGGCTTCCAGCGCGGCTTGGCCATGTGGGCTGTGTTTGTACACAGATGAGTAATACGGTCGCCCGGAGCCAGCACCGGCGATAACGCAGCATCTGACCCAGCCCCGCTCCCGGGAGCAGCGCCGTAAGTACCGGCCGCTCTGCTTTTCCACCCCCCGCCCCCGCCCCTGAAATCATTTCAGCTCGCTGCTTTTCACGCTGCCCTGGGGATGCCGAGGGTTTGCACGGCATGAGCTCGCCTGCGGGGCCGCGATGGGAGGCTGGGAGCTCTTCAGACACGCCGTGAAAAGATGAAGGTGGGAAAGAGCTGCGTGCGATGGGGACAGTGCGGTGGGGCCGGCAGTAAGTTTCTTTTTCTCTGCCCTCCTACGGCACCGGCGGCTCGTGGCCGCGCTGATCCTTTGCTGAATTTATGGAAGTTTCACTTGGCAGCGTTGTAGGAGCGGGCCGGGGCGCTGAGACGCGGCCGTCCCCGGAGGAGGACGGATGAAAGCACTGGGTCTGGCAAAAAGCTCGAGCACGTGCCTGAAACGCACTGATTTTGGAGAGCCTTAAGCTCATGCGTATGCTCGGAGCTGCCTGCTCGTCTCAGATCCCGAGCAGATACCAGCAGCCACCCGCAGCAATAACAACCTCCTACAAAGCCTCTGTTGTTCTGCTGGAAAAGGTCTTGGCATGTCCCATGCTGCTGACTCCGGTGCCGAGCACTGAAAGGAGTCCAGCTGCTAGTTTTACAGTTCAACTCATCTCTCTCCTTGTGCCACCGTTAAGAAAGTCATAAAAGTTAATAATTAACAGCTAAAATGTTTTTCCCTCTTGTTGAAAGACGTCGGCTGCCGGCTGGGGCTGGCGGGGCCGGCTGTGCCATGGGAGAGCTGCTGCAGCCACGCTCCGCGCTCGCTGGAGCCCAGCCCGGACACGCGGCCGAGGGCCAGTGACAGGGGACGTGACAGGTCCCCTCTCGCTGGAGACAAACCGCAGCCTTTAAGGGCGAAAGCTGGTGCCAGGCAGGAACCTCCCCTGGGTGACCCTGGCACGAACCAAAGGCTCCCGGGCTGGACCTGCAGCCTGTGGTGCCTGATGTCCCCATGGGGCTTCGTGTGTGGCCGTGGCGGGAGGAGGAGGAGGAGGAGGAGGAGGAGGAAGAGGTGTGTTTGCAGCCAGCTGGGTGAGCCCCGTAGGGTTTGTAACCTGCTGGTTGCAAAGGAGCCGTTTGCAGAGGTCACGGCTGCGATGGGCGCCCGTCCCTCATCCCGCTCCGCTGCCCCCGGAGCACTGCTCCCCAGGTGGGAAAAGTCAGCCGAAAGAGGAGGAAAACACGGGACTGCAGGGTGTGCCCGGGCTGCTGCTGCACCCCGCAGCTCCGGTGACTCATTTCGCTCTTAAAAATACAAGTTCTTCGTTAAGCCTGGGCCTGCTGCTTCCCATGTCCCTCCGTGGAGGCAGCCCAGTGCAGGGTGCGTGCAGGGGACCAGCTCCCTGCTTCAGGCGTGGTCTGCCTGCGTTGCACCCGAGCCCACCCAGCGCGGGGCTCCCATCCAAGGGCACTTTGCAAATCAGGACTCCCACACCCCACGGCGTGCCTTTGTGAAGAGCTTGCGCGGCTTCCGCGGCTTCACCGAGATAAGAGACATTATTTTTGTTCCGTCCCATCATCGCCCTCATTTGTGTTTCCATGTGCGGTGGGGATCGGCAGAGCCCCGTGCCAGGCTGCCCTTTATTTCTGGGGCATGCAAATACCCAACGGCAGCCCTCGCTCCCTGCCCTCGCTCCCTGCCCTCCAGCTGGCTCCTGAGGCTCTGGAGGCCACCGCAGGGATAAAGTCCCCTTTCCATCACGGAGAGGTGCAGGAGGACCGAGGGGATCGCTGCGGGGCTGCAGGCTCCGCGTAGCTTTGAGGCGGCACACTCGAACGGCCAAGAAAAAGCTCCTGCTTTAAGCCTAATCTTTAACTAAAGGCATTTCCAATTTTATTTTAGGCCGGGTTTATTGCTCTTGCCTCATTAATTTTTTCCCTCCCTCCCAGCCACTCCCCCTCTCCGGGCACTCCCCGCGCACGGTGGCCCACGGCGTTTTGCCCGTGTGGGTTTGCACTGGAGCTGCTTGGCCACGCAGAGAGGTAGAGGATGGTCTGGGAGAAAGAACAGGGGAAGACAAAGGGTAACGCCAGGGACCTGGAAAGGGCAGCTAAAGGGGGTTTATTTGGGACTGGCAAGGCTCTGTGCAGCACCGGCAATGTGTGCTGATGGCTGAAGCTCAGTGTGTCCCAGTGTGAAGTTTTAGGATGACCGAAACAGCATCTCAGGAGCAGCTCTCGGGAAGCTGTGGAGGCTCTTTCTCATGGCTCTGTGGGCTGGAGGGTTGCAGACATCCCTCGTGAACCTGGAGGGACCGGCACGTTGGCTGTGCGACCAAGCTGACCCGGCACGCCGCGCCTCGGGCTCCCTTCTTGCCCAGCTGCCCCAGGACAGGGAGTCCCTTGCAGGACGGTGTAAGAAATCAGGTTTTTTCACTTTTATGTCACAGGCAGGAGGTGGAGGCGCAGAGGGGGAGAAGCGGCGCTGCCGAAGCCATCAGTGGGTAAGAGATGGAGGCGGTGGGGCCGGAGGGACCGCACCGCGACACTGGGACGTTTGATGGGGAGCAGACAGAAAGGAACCAGCCCGGGTGCTGCCTGCGACCCTGCGTCCTCCCCGCTTCCCTGAGGGGACCTGCCTGCACCCTGCAGCACCCCAGCCCCTGCCCAGGGCTTTCTGTGTGACCTCGAGGTGCTTGGGGGATGTGGGTGCTGTTCCTGCACCACCCCTTGCTCTCTTGGGGTGATAACGGGGTTTCAGTCCCTCTGGGTGGTGGGCACAGGGACATGCCGTGCTTCTCCCCCTGCCCCTTTTGGGTACGGGTGGTAGGGAGGGATCCCAACATCCCCGCAGGGATGGATGCCATTCCCCCTCCCCATGCTGCGGGAACCCCCCCAGGAAGCGTTTGCCACGGGTGGGTTTGGGACCCTGCATGGGAACACTGTGCCCATGGACTCTCGTCTCCCCCCAGGCTACGCATCCCGAGGCCGGGGAGCATCACTTCACCTGTCACGGGGCAGCCCCGTCCCAACACTTCCCCGGCGGGGTGTGAGATGCAGCCACGCAGGGTGTGAGGTACCGCCGGGGCTTGTCTCCGAACCAAAGACATCCCTCGGAGCTGGAGCCCCGACCTGCGCGATGCTGAGCCTCAAGTTACCCCGGCTGCTCAGCATCAACCAAGTGCCTAAGGTCAGAGAGGAGCTTTTCTTCCCTAAACCAGAGGCTCGGTGGGATTTTGGGAGGTGACAGGCGGTAGCAGCGTGCTGGGGTGGCCATCGCCCCTGGGGCTCATCTCCCATGGGGTGGGGACACGGCTCTGTCCTCGCAGCAGGGTCCTGGGGTCTGGAATCATGGGTGCCCTCCTTTTGGCACCCTGCCTTCCTTCTCCTCCAACTGCCACCAGTGCCAGTCCTTGCCTTGCAGGGGTACCAGGAGCAGGGGATCCTCTTCGGGTATCGCCCCCCCAGAAGCTCGGCAGCAGACTGCCTCCTCAGCGTCTTCCAAATGACGAACGAGACCCTAAATATCTGGACACATTTTGTGCCTACCTGGTGGGTACCTGCGGGTCCTCGGCATCCGAGGGAGGAGGTGGTGGGTCTCTGCGGTGGGAGCAGGGATGGGGGACACCCAAAGGTGCCATCCTTACCTTCCTCCACCCCACAGGTACTTCGTGTGGACGCTGGTGGGGCGGCTGCGGGGACCGGGGGGCCGGGAGGACCCCCACGCCTGGCCCCTCCTTGCCTACCTGCTGACCTGCTGCGTCTACCCCCTCGCCTCCAGCTGCGCCCACACCTTCAGCACCATGTCCACCCGCACCCGCCACATCTGCTACTTCTTCGATTACGCGGCGCTCAGCATGTACAGCTTGGGTAAGGACGGGCGAGTCTGCAGCGGTTTCGGTGCGGTGCCGGCCCCAGCACTCCCCCGAGGCAGCAGGAGCTGAAGCACAGGGAGGTGTCAGGGACGGGGCTGAACCCCCGGGTGCTCGGACGGCTTGTATCCATGGGACAAGCAGAAACGGCGGCTGCTTGTGTGTAGTTTCGCCTCTTCCTCCTCCTCCTCCTCCTCCTCCCTGCAGCCTGGCGCTTGGGAAGGACCGTGAAGCATCTCTGACCCCGCTACAAATAATTAGGGGCTGGGTTTTGTACCGGGTAGCCCTGGGACGGAGGCCTGGCTGTGTGACACTCTCCGGTATTTGTTGTAAATAGAATAAGAAGGAAGAAAAGCTCCCACATGAAAGGCAAATGCTGTCGATGAAGCGGGTGGCCCCTCGTGGGGGCAAGCCTGGGGTAAGCAGCAGCAGCAGCCAGGGTTTTCTCACGGCACAATGCACCTCCGGCTCCTCACGGAAGGGTGTTGGCAGGAGCTGGCCATCAGCGCCCTGCCTCATGCTCCCCTTCGCTATTTAGCTGCTCGTCTACCTTAATTCCTACCTCCCTTCCCTGAGGGTGCCCGATGCCAAGTGCCAGTGTGCAGGTCCGCAGCTGCGCCCAGGAGGATGCTGAGGGTCCCGGCGGGACTAACCGGGCACCTCCTGCCTTCCCAGGGTCGGCGCTGGCGTACTCGGCGTACGTTTTCCCAGCAGAATGGGTCGACAGCGCTTTCCACCACTGCTACGTCCCCATTGCGGCGCTTAACACTGTCGTTTGCACCAGTCTGTCCTGCTATTCCAGGTAAGCGTCTGTCTTATCTGCCGTATCATTAAGCATAATTAATTGGTATTATTAATAAAGCTTTTCAGTTACAGGCTGTGTTGTAACAATATGAGCTTAAGCTCAGGAAGGGGAAGAAGGGGACTTTTGGTTTGGGAAACGTGTTGCATGGCAGCACTAGGAGAGTTCCGTGATCAAAAATGCAAAATAATTGAAGTAGCTTTAATTTTTGCAAGGTCACAAGGTGATTCCGGGCAGCGCCTGCCTGGCAGGAGGAGACCCACTGCCAGCACCTTGTCTGGGCTCTGCAAAAAGGGGTGGGCTCCTACCCACCCAACGTTTAAGCGTGTGCTTAGGTTTAAGCACGAGCACGGTCCTGCCAAAGGCTGAAGCGCTCCGTGGGTGCGTTTATAGGCGTGTGCAACAGATTCGCCGAGGAGGAACCTCAGCACTGTCGCAGCCGATTGCGTCATTTTTAAAGCATAAACAGCATTGCGTGCATGGTATTTCGTTCCTGAATGGCATTAGACAGTTTGTTTGGAATAACTCAAACGTCTAAACTACTCGGCTGAGTTCCAGCGACACATGCCGTGCTCGATTTCTGGCTGGTTTGGTTTTTATTTAACTCATGGTAGATACCTCCCTGAAGGCTCTGTTTGTAGAGCACTCGTGTCTGTCGTTCCGATGACACGCAGTTTGCTTTGCAAAACATAGAATTCCTGATTGCACAAGCGGCGTGAATCCTTTGGTATTAGTCCTTCCTTGTATTTTGGGGTGTCTTTGTCCTGTGGTCACCTCTCGCAGCATCACGTAGCCCCGGGGGGGGCCTTTCCTCCCCCGCTGCCTCGGCCCGGGCAGCCCCCCAGGACCCCCTCCAGCACAGGGCTGTGTTTCGATGCTGCTGCCTCGGCAGGGAGGAAGATGCTCCCACGCCCTGGCAAACACAGCGGGAAGAAATCACGCTGCCCGCTGGCTCGGTCTGCGGCAGGGTGGGACGCAGCTGCGCATCGCCGCGTCTTCCCGAGAGGGAGTGCTGAGCTCTCGGTATTCCCTACGGATCCTGTAAATTTGGCTCCTTTCAGTGTCTGTCGAGTAGGGGAGGACTGACTCGCCTTTTGGTCTGTGGGTTAGTCACTGGAGTAGCTCCCTGGGGTGGAAGATTTGGACCTACCCTTGGTATTACTGAGCACTAACGCAAGCTCAAGGATGTCTCTTGGATCACTTGGTGGATGATGCCAGTTGGGGCTTGGGATTTTTCCCTTATATTCCTCATTTCTTTCTCTTTCTTTTTGTCTCTTTTCCCCCCTCTCATTTTTGTCTTGTGCGTCTCTTTATTGTCTCATTAGGTGGGCTTAGCAAACGAAGCTCACTGACCATGTGCTAATCCTAGTACTTACCACTTGAAGATAACACTTAGAAAATATCAGCAGCTTGAGTTCCAGATTAATTTGGATTGTTTAAAAAATTTCTTGATCTGCAAATTTAATTGTCAGCATCTCTCTACTACAAAACTGTAAGTACAGTTATGTGAAAAACATGCAACTATCGCTGTGGGATAGAATAGCAGTTCCTATCATCTCAGTAATTTCCATTAGAGAAGTAGTAAATATATCAAATGTCAGCCTAAAAAAAAAAAATATTAACAGAAGATCCCTGGGTGAGGAGGAATACCGACTATACCATACCAGTGTGGGCCCGCAGTGCTGCTGGTTCACCCCCACGGTGCTGAGCGGAGCCCCCGTAATTCATCGCCGCACCCCGTGCACGCCAGGTCACGTCCGGGGACCGCGTTAGCCCTGGGGCTGCCAGCACCCGTGCGTGGTTTTGCGCCCACCTCTGCCACGGTGCTTCCCCGGTTTGTGTAGGTGGCTTGTGTCGGGTTTGCACCCCGGGGTGCCTCAGCCACAGCCGGCGGCTTGGGGATGGGGAGGTGGCGAGGCTGGCCGCCCCCGAGACCCCAGCGAGGCCGCCGGCATCTGGGCCACCCCGTTTCCTACCGCAGGGTGCTGCTCACCCATTGTAGTCGCTTCAGCATCACCCCCGGCTGAGTCACGCCAGCCAAAATGTCCTCCGAGGCAGGGGGTGGATGGATGGGAGCGGACCCGAAACCGCATTGTGCAATGGGCGGTGATGCTCCCGAGCCAGGCGCGCTCGGAGGGGACCTGCCCGGGCGCTCCGGCTCCTGCCCGGCCCACCGAGGGCTCGGCAGCGGCACAGCAATGCTGTCGGGGCTGCTCCGCCAACCGCGCCCTGGGCAGGGCTGTCTCGAAGGGCCAGGAGGGTCCGTGGCTCCTGGGAGGGTCCGTGGCTCCCAGGAGGGTCCGTGGCTGCCCGGAGCCTGTGGTCACTCAAGGGGAGAGAGGCGAGCAGCATGCCTGGCCATTCCAAAGAGGTTCAGATGAGGGAAGCGCTCCAGACCCCGGCTGAGCTTCCACACCGTGGCTGAACGCAGCGGCAGAGTACCCTCAGCCTCTTGCATGCGCCCCGTGAAGGACGACGGCAGTATGGGTTGGTGCAGAGGAGGATGCAGCGATGTGATGAAGGCAGGGACTTGCAGTGGGGCACGTGGAGAAAGGCGTTTGCTAAGCTGCCAGCACCAAATTTCATCGACTTCTCAGGAAAATTTTACGATCCTAGATTTACAACGTTGATGAGTCAACAGCAAGAATTTTTGTTCGGTTGGTTTTTGCATCCCATGCCCTAGGAACATCGAATTGCCAAACAGGGGAACACATGCAGAGGGGCTGAAATAAGTGTGTTTATCCTTTATGTGAGACTAGATAACCCTGTCACGCTGAAATGGTGGTGTCCGACTCCACACACCCCTCCCCGTCCCCCAGTGCAGGATGAGCAGCCGCATGAAAGGCTTCTTTCATGCAGGAGGATTTGGCATCTCCCTGCAGAAATCCCCACGAAAGCAGAAAAACCAGTACGGGCTTTTCATGAGAACAGAGTACGCTCTAACCCTCCTGCGTCTCACGCCGTCCTCTGTGACCAGGGCACTGTCCCCCGGGGTTGCCGTGCGCCCGGGCTGCGCAATGGTGGCTCTGTTTTGGCAACAGAAGGGTGAGGGTTGGGCTGGTCCGCGGCTGAAGGAGTGGGAGGATGTGTGGCAAGGGTGAGCACAGCACCGCGCAGCAGCCCGTGAGCGGGACGGGAGTACAGCGCCGGGCAGGTGAACTCCCAGGACGGAAATACAGCGTGAGTCATGCAGAAACACAGGAGAAAAATAGAGCAGGAGGCATCTTCAGCATCATCGTGATGGCTTCAAGCCACAAGACATGGTGGAAAGCCAAACCACGGAGGAGCAAGACGCAAGCTCTTATGCAGCTAGTGGTTCTTGAGCATCAGTTGAATTTTTGGGGTTTCAACCCATATTTTGGGTCATAGAGACAGATCCCTTCTGCTTTGCAGGCAGGTCTGTTGCAGTTCTGCTCACGTTAACCCCCCTGTTTCCACATTGGGCTAAAACCCTACAAAAGCCCGTCTTTCCCAGCAGGGAGGCATCGGAGAGAGGGGGTTTCTGCTCCCAGTGTGGAGCTCCCGTGGCTGCAGCGGGAGGGCAGGGTGACGGGCTGGCTGCTGGAGCCTTCCCCGTGGTAGGGAGCATCCTGACACCCACGGCCGAGGGGCAGGAGGAGGTGTGGGGTGTGCCGGGCATGCCGCCTCCCTGGGGGCAGGTGGAGACACTGCATGGAGCAGGCGGGCTGGCGGCTGTGCCAGCGCATGGTGCGGCTCCCCTGGGCTTTCCATCTCCAGTTTTGTCTGAGTTGTGTTCCCTGTGCGGGAAGAGCAGGGTGGGGGGCTCGGCACACGGCTTGCGACCCAGCTCCAGGTTTTAGAATGGGGTTTTTGGGACCTGGGTGGTCAATTCTTTCATGATTTTGGCTATGAAGTATGTCCTATATTTCAGCAGCGTGATTTCCTGGAGAATAAAATGCAGAATATTACTCCCCATACAGTCACAGGCTTTCCTCCTCATATATAGAACAGTTATAGCCAACGGGCTGCTTCTTCCATTGTAATGGTGATGTCGTTAAAAAGTAACTTGTTAAATTAATTTACTCTGCATTTTCAGTAACCCTCTCCGTGCATTCTCTGAAATGACAATTGCAAAGTCTTGGCCAGATGTAAAAAAAAAAGACGCTGCGACATGTCGTGCGTTTCAGATGGGAGCTGCGAAACAGCTTAATGAACAAAGAGGGGCGATGACAGCCTGAATGCTGCACTACCTACAAAGCCTTCCAAGCCAAGGCAGATGTGTTCTCCTTGATGGCTGTGCTCAGAAAGCTTGGTTTCGAAACCGAGAGCGAAAACTCAGTTAAAAACAACTGCAGGGGCAGCAGCTGTTTAAAGCCCAGCTCTGTTCCTAGCTGCTGATGGGTAATGGCTGACAGGCAATGGTTAAAGAAGCAAAATCAGCCACGCCGGGATGGTGTAAAAAAGGTTCTTTTCAGGGCGGCAGAGATGCACCTGCGACAGCCAGAGCATGTAACAGGGGAGGGTGGCCCCTAAATCCTTTCTCCCCCAGCTCAGGGCTCAGCCAGGGAAGGTTCAGCCACGTGAGCTCAGGGAGGTCGCAGCTTTAATACTCTCAGCACACAAAAACCACGTTGCTGTGGCTGAATTCACGGCTGTCCAAGGGGAAATGTATGTGCAGCCTATATACTGCAGGGCACGGCCCCCAGCAAACTGCTGGCAAACAGGATCCAGCCCTTACGTTGGCCTAATCAGCCGTGCTGTGCCATGTGAAATACCTTCTCTGTTTTCCTCTAGGTTTCTGGAGGTGGAGCAGCCCACGTTCAGCAAGGCTTCCCGCATGCTGGCCTTCGTGTACCCGTACCTCTTCGACAGCATCCCTCTCTTCTACAGGGTATGCCTCCCGCAGCCCACAGTCACAGCACCGAGACATTTGCGTGCTGCAGGGTGGGAAATATCAGCTGCTTCATCTTTGTCTGAAAATATTTGGGAAAATATGCCAGCCCTTTTATTTTTTTCTTCTTAAAGGAAAACAAACTCCGGCAGGAAAAGAGATTTGGTTATTTTTTCCTGCACCTATTGACAGGCAGATTCCTTCCACTTCAAAGCACCGCGCTCAAACTTATCCCGTGCTGGAAAGTTACTGCCTTTGAAAGCTTCCTAAACTGGAGCAGGGTGGGAATGTTGCTGCAGGGAGGTCTAAGGACAGGAGGTGCAGGGCTGGGATTTGCACGAAATGGAGGCGGCAGCTCTTGTACTGAGCCTTGGGTCCTGCACCGCTTGCCCTGGTGTTGGGTGAGGGGCAGCCAGAGACGATGGGGGCTCGGGGAACGGCGCCGCCTCCTTCAGAAACGTGTTGTTCCCCTCTTTCCCTTGCACGGTACCCCTGCGTGGACACGTCTCTGCTGCTGCAGTTCTACCTGTGCACTGTGGAGAGCTGCACGGAGGCCGCGATCCTGGTCCACTACAAGCACACCGTCTTTGCCTTCCTCACTTGCTTCATCTTCGCTAGCCATCTGCCAGAAAGACTTGCGCCAGGTCACTTCGACTATATTGGTAAGTGCCAAAAGGCATTGTCTTGTTATTTTCAGGAAGAAAGCGCATTAAAGCAAGGGTGACTCCCAGAGGTTATAATATATTCCCTTCTGGAAATTCAAAACGTAGTTTTACACACAAGATGGAGCAGTCCTGCCTCGGTAAAGTGGGAATAGCTCTGGAAGCGTGCTGTTCCCAAAATGCTTCACAGAGAGTTTCATGACCACAAATCACTCGTTTCTCATGCAAAAACCCTCACATGTGGCACCGTGGCGCTTCACAGTGCCACGTCAGGGCACTGCTGGGCAGCCACCAAGCAGACTGGGTGGCAGTGCCGGCCGTATCGGGGTTTTCCTGGCTCCCCCCCTCCACGCCGTGCACAAGCGCAGTGCTCGAGTGTGCCAGGATCGCAGCAGCGAGCTGCGCGCCACTCGCTTCCATTACAGCCGGCTGCCTTTTGGAACGGAAGATTTCTGTGCTCTGGTGGTGCAACGATAAAAGCCACAGAAATTAGTAGAATAAATATTTAAAAACGCGATGCCTGGAGGCAATGGATGCTATGCAGCAGGTCCGCTGAGCCCTCACAGCGGTGCTTTAATGAAGCCCAAGGAGTTTCTCGGTGAGCGCTTTTGGCTTTGTTGCAGGGCACAGCCACCAAGTTTTCCACGTGTGTGGGATCATCAGCACACACTTCCAGATGGAGGCCATCACGATGGACATGGCCGAGCGCCGCGACCGGTTCCTGCCCACCTCGCTGCTTCCTTCCTCCCTGCAGACCCTCGGGTCGATGGGCATCTGCCTGGCCGTCAGCCTGGCTGTCATCGGGCTCTGCTCCATGTCCCTGCGCTTCATGCCAGAGCCTCTGCAGAGAGAAAAGCCACACGGGCATTAGGCTTCGGGTCTACACAGTATTTATGCTGCTCCATGGGAGAGACCCTGAACAGTACGTGTGTGGTGTGGATGAGGAGGGGTTTATTCGCCTACGCTCTCTGAGAAAATGTTTATTTAAGATTTTCTCGAGAGCGAAATATATTGCACTGGTTTTTGTACATATAGCTTTAAAGCTGGGAACAGATTATGACACACTTTTAATCAAGTTGCTCTTTCACCACAAGAAATATTTAAAATAATCTTAACTTTTTCTGTAAAAGGGAGATAAGTGCTAATACTTTCCAAAGCAATAGGCATTCATCAGGTCTGCCTTATGGAGGAATCAGGGAGGCAAGTGAACATGGCTAACTCCGGTACTCTGGTGCACAGGTGTCCTTGCCATCTTTAGACTGATAGCCAAGACTCCTTGGCAAAGACACGAGCAAAGGCTCTCCCAGGAGCTCTCTAACTAAGGTTTTCACCTTGAAAGTGGCATTATTTTGGAGATTAAAACCTCAAATATCCATGTTACACAGCCTTACACTAAACCCAAGTGCCTGGCAGATGTGGGATTGGGAGAGACTGGAGTTTGCCTGTTTAAAATTCAGCTATTTTTAATCATTACCCGGAAGGAGTTATTCTAGAAGAACTCTCCAGGGGACATTCCTCCAGAATAGCTTTGTTTTGGGTCTGGTTCCGGTGCGTAGGTTAGTCCTGGGAAATTAATTCCTATGGGAGAGCTGAGCTCTCCCTGCGTGGGCGACGCGACCGGCCGGCAGCTGACGCAGCCCCAGGCGCAGAGCACGGGAGGCACTGTCCCCCCCTCCTTGCACCGGTCACCTCCGTCCTGCTCTCACAGCGGGGCTCCTTCTCTAACCTCATTTGTGGCATCAAATGGAAATGGAGGAAGAAATACCTGCGAGGGGAGGACGCGGACTTCCTTACAAGCACCGTGCTGGTGCTGAGTGTTTAACACGGGAGTGAAGCCGCGCTGTTTAGAAACGGTGTTTGACACCTTGTCGAGGGTGATGGCTGAGGAATTCGTGACTGCCAGGTCGAGGCATCCTCTCCCAGGTGTCTCTGGAGGCACAATACTGGGCTAGACAGACCCTTGGCCTGAGGATGTGAGTGATGGTAGAGCCATCGCCTCCGAACCACTCTAGCTTCTGGTCCCACTCGCATAGAAGAATGTTTTTCTTTTCATGAGTCAACAGGACGGGGGTGTTTGGGGAGAATAAAACATCCGCTGAGCAGGAGGTGGGAGTCTGTACGGCACAGAGTCGTGAGCACTGTCGGGTGAAAGGCAGGAGTTAGAACAGCTCAGCTGGTGATGCACGGGGAGGGTCAAACCCTGTAGTTTGAAAGCATTTCTAGAGTTAGACCTCCGCTCGCCCGGCAACAGCCTTTTGCTCAGGCTGGTGCTCCTTGCCTTCCTTTGCTGCTGCGCCTGGATTTTACAGGCAGAAGCAGGGAGCTCTGGAGAGAGCCTGGAGGTCCCAGCCTGGGCCGGGGCGAGGGGGAGCAGCCGCGGGGAGAGCTCGGCCGGTGGCTCCCGCGGTGGGGGTTGTCATGCTGGGTTTACCTTACGCAGGAGGTACAGGAACATGTGATGCAGAGATTACTGCTAGGGAATATTATCAACCTTCTTGATAATCATACGGGTGTATAATTTGTTTTGTGTATAATTACCTCTACCAAGGTATAATTGATGCACTTTTGAGTGACAATACAATGGCTTGTTACATATATTGTGGGAGAAATAAGTCTTTCGAAAAATAGCTTCCTTTTGAAAGCTGACCAAGATTTATATTAATATTTATAAGCACTGGAACATAATTGTTTGTTCAACAGTTTTATTTCATTAAAAGAGAAAACTAATATAACTATCGCACTGATGTATGCTAACCTGATTTGTATAGTTTCATAAAAATACCGTCTGTGAAAATTAATCACTTCAGAGATAATTGCTGATAATTGCAAAGCTTATTTACCTTGTGTACTCGTGTGACTGGAAAGGAATCTGGCTCTGCGTGTGAGACACGACTTCAGAGTCTGTAAAATTTACACGAATCATCATAATTTTTTCTTTTTTGTTTAACTTCTGAATTTGGGAAGTCCTCTCGTCCTCTTCAGGTGAAATTATTTGTAGGAAAACTACATTTAAAAATATAGCACCGTGTTATACATTACCATCGTCCCTCTGGATCCTGCAGTGCTTTGCAGGGACCCTTTGTCTGGCGCATACTTTACATACTCCGTGAGTGAATGTTTGACCTGGAGGCAGCACAGGCCAGCCAGATTCCTTGTTCAGCTGGAGACGGGCCTTCAGAAAACTATTCAATATACTAAATTTTATTCCCATAAAGAAATAAAATCTCTGTGTCAAACTGATACGAGTAAATAATACAGGATATTTATTTGTTGGAACGTGTTGTTTCGTCGTGTGTCTGCACCCAGTCCAGAGCAAATCTCAAACAAAACGATTACCTTTATGGCCAAATCCCAGAGAATGTCACTCATCTGCTCTTCAGCCAAGTGGATTTTACTGCGCTGACAAGCTGTGCAGATACAGCAGATTTTTAGGTCTAACGAGTTCATTTGGGTTAAGATAAAAGGTGAATCTGAATATTCCTGAATAACGCTTAATCCAAAAGGTCCATGTCTTTTTCCAGAGTAATATAATGCACAGCGGGGATTTAAATGAGCTGTAATGAGGGTACGAACGTGACTGCGGCAGGAGTGAGGACTGTCTTCTGGAACACCTCCCCAGGCGAGGCAGGCGTTGCCCTTGGGCTCGCTGCACCTTCGTGCAGCGTGGTGTGCGAATCGTCGGCTCGTTTGTTAAACCACCTTTCCTCCTGCGATGATACTCAATTGTGCTCTCATCCATCCCGCGTGCTTCACTTCTCAGGCAGGTATCAGTACGCTGGGGTTAATTTATTAAGTCCTAAGCGGTCTGGGATCAACGAGAAGCGAGACGCTGCTGTGGCAGTCAGCGGAAGCGTGAGTGGAGTTTTTTGCTGCAAGCGCAGCTTTGGGTTCTTTTATCTGTTAGTTCCCAGGGCTTTGGGAATTCAGTCCGGTTTTTAGAGTGGCAGCCCCACCTTGCCAGTCTTCAGGTGCAGGGCGAGGATGGTGATGGCTTGCGAGGTGCTCCGTGATGGTGGGACAGCATGTGGGGCTCTCGTTCTGCTCCTGGGGAGGTCAGTTCAATTTTGACCGTTGGTACCCTTGATGTGTGTTATGAGAACACTAAGAAATGTGTCTGTTTCAATGCATTTTAAAACACCGTTTAAGAAGTGAAGATTGGCCTGGGACAGTGGCTTGTTCTGACAGAGGTCACAGTAAATCAGACAAGACAGCTTGTCGGGACTTCCTTGCACTTTTTTAAAAAAAAATTTTCCCCTTAAGGGCGTAACTAACAATGTAGTTAAACTGGACTAAAATAAGAATTGACTGTGGTTAGGCAAGATCGAGTTCAACCCGCTGGAGGCCTTCATTGCTGCTTAAACCCGAGTTAAACCCCCAAGTTACTTCATCTTTTCATCCATTCAACCCCAGTTTCCCCATTTGAATTAGAGCTACATTTCCTCCACAGAAAGAAGGTCTTGCAATGGGGCTTTCTATGCGTGCCTTAACTTCACATTTTAGGTTTTGTTTTCCACCATTAATAATTTCCTATGGGTTAGGAATTAAGTAATTTGCCTCCAGGCAGGTAGCGGCTCAGCCACAGGGAGGGCCTGGCACAGGGAACTGGCTGGATTACACCTCTCTCCCTGAACCCCAACCTTTATTTACACTAAGTGGATAAAACAGGCAAAGACAAGACGCAGCCTGGGCAGCCTCCCAGGGAGAGCCCTGTGCTGGGCACTGGTGAGGCCCCACCTTGAATGCTGGGCTCAGGTTTGGGCCCCTCGGGACAAGAAGGGCCTTGAGGGGCTGGAGCGTGTCCGGAGAAGGGCAGCGGGGCTGGGGCAGGGTCTGGAGCACAAGTGTGCTGGGGGGCGGCTGAGGGGGCTTGGGGGGGTTTAGCCTGGAGAAGAGGGGGCTGAGGGGAGCCCTTCTCGCTCTCTGCAGCTGCCTGAGAGGGGCTGGAGTGAGGGGGGGACTGGTCTCTGCTCCCAAGTCACCAGTGACAGGACGAGAGGAAACGGCCTCAAGCTGCATCAGGGGAGGTTTAGGTTGGAGGTGAGGGAAAATGCCTTCCCTGCCAGAGCGGTCAGGCCCTGGCACAGGCTGCCCAGAGAGGTGGGGGAGTCACCGTCCCTGGGGGGGTTCAAACAACGTGTAGACGTGGCGCTTCAGGACATGGTTTAGGAGACCTGGGGGTGTTGGGTTGATTGTTGGACTTGATGATCCTGGAGGTCTTTTCCAACCTTAATGATTCTGTGATTCTATGAGAGGCTCCCCCAGCCTAGCCTTAAGCCCGGGCCTTGAGCCACAGTGACATCTAGTCTCCCTCCCTGCTCCACCAGCTGGCCGATGGGGAGGCGGCCGCGGGGCGGGAAGGCGGGGCGTGGAGCGGCACCCCAGCCTTTTCCCTGGGCCAGGGCCTGGCTCCGGCCTCTAGGCCCGGCTCAGGGTCTAGCTAGGCGGGACCACACCCTGCCCGGCCGCGGGGATCGGCTCAGCGGGGCCGCCGCGTCCAGCAGGGGGCGCCCTCGCTCCGGGCCGCGCCCGTCGCCGTCGCCATGGCAACGCTTCCCCCCCCCCGCCTGGGCGTTGGTAGCGTCGCCTTAACGTAACGGCGCGCTGCGCGGTGACGCTCCCGGAGGCGCGCGCGCTGATTGGTTAGATTTGAATCGCAGCGTAGCGCGCGAGGGCCGCTGGTCAGAGGCGACTCTGGAGCTGCGGGAGGCTGCGCCCTCCTCGATCGCGATAGCTGGCCCCGCCCGTCCGCGGGCCCCTCGCGATATGAAGTCGGCGTAAGGCGCCCCCCACCCTCACCCCCGACCCCCCTCTCCCCCCCTCCCCCTGGCCGGCCGCGGGCCCCGCGCCCGCCCCTCAGCCTCCCTCCCTCCCTCTCCCAGTAGGGCCAAGACGCCGCGGAGGCCGGCGCCGAAGAAGCCGCCCAACTCCAGCCTGAAGGATCCCGTGGGGGTGAGTGCGGGGGCGCCGGGCCCGGGGGCGCGGGAGGGACCTCCCCCGGGGCTGCTCGGGGCGGCGACGGGCCCTCTGTCCGTCTGTCCGTCCCCCCAACGCCGCCCATTCCCCAGGTGTACTGCAGGGTGAGGCCGCTCAGCCGCCCGGACCAGGAGTGCTGCATCGAGGTGATCAACGAGACCACGGTGCAGATCCACCCGCCCGAGGGATACAGGATATTCCGCAACGGGGAGTACCGGGAGGTAACGGCCCGCGGGGCGGCGGGGGAGTCCCTGCCTCTGCCCTCCGCCCCCAGCCTGCGGCTCACGGAATCACGGAGGGTCCTGAGTGTGAAGGGACCCGCAGCGATCATCGAGTCCAGCTCCTGTCCCTGCACAGGACAGCCCCAAATTCTTACTATGTCTCTGAGTGTCCGAGTGGTTCCTGAATATTGCCAGCCGTGATGCCTCCCTGGGGAGCCTGTGCTCCACCACCCTGTGGGGGAAGAACCTTTTCCTAATACCCAACCTAAACCTACCCTGACTGGAATCATTAAGGTTGGAAAAGACCTCCAGGATCGTCAAGTCCAACCCCCAACCCAACACCCCCAGGCTTCCTAAACCATGCCCTGAAGTGCTGCATCTACATGTTGTTTGAACTCCCCCAGGGACGGCGACTCCCCCACCTCTCTGGGCAGCCTGTGCCAGTGCCTGACTGCTCTTTCACTAAAGTCATTTTCCCTAATATCCAACCTAAACCTGCCCTGACACAGCTTTAGCCTGTTGCCTCTCATCCTCGTTAGGCATCGAGGGCCTCTTCCCTGCTGTTGATGTTTTCCGTTGGCTTGCAGTGTCTCTGGCTCTGTGTGAATCAGCAGTTTGTGCCTTTAGAGAAGCAAGTTTTCAAAACCAGAAAACAATTGCAACAAAGATGCCCCCTTAGCCGTGGAATATGGTCTCTGTATAGGAAAAGGCTTCTTTAGGGTTGAGGAGGAGGGTGAAAGGAACAAAAGCAAAGCTGGAGGACATTTAGACTGCCTGAAGGACTCTTTCATGTAGGACTAATTAAGCAAAACCAGCTCTGAGCTAAACCAGTCACAAATGAATTAATGGTTGATTTATCCCAAACTTAAGCTGGGTAAAAAAAGCTGTTTCTCTGTTTATATAACACATATGGGGGGAAAGCTGTAGGTTATATATATAAAGTGGGGAAACGTCACAAAATGTGGGAAAGTGGGTAGCAGGTCACCAAGCGGTTTGTACTGTTACGTGATCAACAGAAATGTTTCCTAGGAGAGCTGGGCTTAGGTGGTGCATACAGACTGAGGAGCCAGAGTGCTGTAGCACTGAACGCGATTTGGTAGTGAAAGAGTTAACTGCAGGTTCCCTACACAGCCCTGTAACTATGAGAGGAGGTCATAGTGTTCTAAGAAAAAAAAGAATGTTAGTTGGGCTGTAGAATACTTTGTTTCTGATTTCAGGATGGGAAATTCTTATATGTAGCACAGAAAGTGATCTTCAAAGGCTTAAATGAAATAGGTAAAGATAAATTACAAGTTTGGTCAACAATGCTTTGCACAAAAGCTCTAAGATTCAAATGTTTACATAAGCAGGTGTTTTGACTGAAAAGTGACCAGATCGATATACTTTTTTAATTAAAAACCTGTGACTGGAAACTGAGCCTAGACTGCAAAAAGACACAGGCTTAAACCAAAGTGATTTACGCGCTGGAATGACTTGACTTTGGCTATTGTGGGTGTTCCTTTGCTCAGCGCTCGCATAGATGGTGGTTATAGCCCAAAAAGAGCTGGGGAGTTGGGCTTTGTGATCGTCCTGGTTAGTTCTGGGCTTCAGCCCTGTGAAAATGAGGCGGCTGCTGTCCTTCGTGATGCACAGCTTATTCTGAGAATGGTTATATTGGAGCAGCTGCCCGTGTTTGAACATTGGTATAATCCTAAATTAGAATCTTTATCATTCCGGTAAACTGATGGAAAGTGGTTCGAAGGTATGAAGGGCTTTGAAGCAATGGCCTTCTGGACTGGGAAATGTCAGGCTTAGGAGGGCGTGTGTTCTCTTCTTCAGACGCAGTATTCATTTAAAGAAGTGTTTGGCACCCTTGTTGTTCAGAAGGAGCTTTTTGACGTGGTGGCCAAGCCTCTAGTGGAAGATCTCATTCGTGGGAAAAATGGTGAGTACTTGTTCCCTACCACTTTTCTGCCTGACTGCCATGCAGGATTTTTTTTATATCACTATGATTTCACAAGCCTCAAGGTTTCTTAGCTTACCTAGGTGAAAACATGTGCACCTTGTCTGCAATGGGAATAGCTCCCCTGTGCAACATCATTGGAGGCTGCTCTTGCCTTTTGTTACTTCTAAACATATTTACCTTTGTTACAATGCACGTCTTACTTGTGTCAAGGTCTAGCCTTTTAGTACACGGTTAACTGGAGAAGCTTTTTTTCTGCAGAAAGGGATGGTTTATCCACCTAAAGAACGACTACAGAAGTAAATCAGTTTGTAGGGCTTGATCTCCTGGGTGTGGTTTGATATCACGGTATTGGTTCTTGAGCTGTCTGGCTTACGCCAGACTCCTCAGTAGCAGCCATAACACATCGTCCCTCTGCACCAGGGACTGGGTGGCTTCCTTCCATTTTGGGCTCTCCCCAGAGAGGGTGATAGGTACTGTCAGTTGTAGCTGAAGCGGCCGTCAGTGAGAGATGCAAACGCTAGCAATGACGGTGGCTTTTGATGGGCTGGAATCGTTTATTGTAACTGTTCAAAAGGAGTAGTTTTTCCCCAGATAAATTTGACCAGGGAAAGGCAGGGTGTGTCATTATAACTGAGATTTTTTGAGATAGCAAGGATGATTCTGTAACTTTCCTGTCCCTCCTAGGTCTCCTTTTTACATACGGCGTGACAGGCAGTGGGAAAACACACACCATGACAGGATCACCTGGTGATGGAGGACTTCTCCCACGGTGTTTGGATATGATCTTCAACAGCATAGGACCTTTCCAGGCCAAGCGATTTGTGAGTAGTTTTGCACTGAATTTTCTGCACTGTTGCTTGTAACAGCCTAAAAAGACTCAAAGTATTTGCCTCCTGTCAGTCATGTGGCTGGAACACTTTAAAAAGGAAACCAACTGAAAAAATCCCACCCCTTGGAGATTCAAAGAGCAGGGCCAAGGAGGAAGGCTTAGTAGCTAGGATGGACATTTCATGAAGATGTATGATCTGGCTATCCTTAAAATTGTTGCTCATTCTCTAATTAACTTGTTTAAAACAATAAGAACAGAAAGAGGAAGCTTTCTGAGTGATGGAATGAAATCCAGCCACAAGATACAAAACCCACAGGAAACCATATCTAAAACAATATAGGGTGTGATGTGAGGCTTTTCTTGTGGTCAAACATCCTGGAGTTTTGGTATCTAAATATATTTGAAATGATACTGGAAGTCTTTTCCTTGGTAGCATGCTGGCTTGGAAGCTTTTATGAAATATTGTTAGCTTGAAAATATCTGTTTTCTGTCAGATCTACTTTGCCTTAGCCAGCAGATCGAGTGTTAGCGAGGGGCGTGGTGCGTGCCGGTTGCCAGGCAGCTCCATCAAATAACTTGTTTTGCTGGCCAACGCCTTATGTTCTCTAGTGTTTATTATTGTATTGGCTAAACGTACTCTACTCACTGCTCAGGTTTTTAAGCTTGATGACAAGAATGGCGTGGATGTTCAGTGTGAAGTAGACGCTCTATTAGAGCGCCAGAAAAGAGACGCCATGCCTGTTCCAAAAACTCCATCTGGCAAGTAAGTAGCTATTGTAACATGCAGAATGAATTTAGTTAATGTAACTGTTGCTCTGAAAGTGTGGTTTTAACTTCCCTCGCTCTCTTTATCCTTCTCTTGGAGAAAGGAAAGAAAAAACTAATGGAAAGCTAGTACATCTCTTGAGGTTTGAGCAGCTGTGTAATTAAGTATTTAGATTAGAAGACTTAGAATCATGCAGCAGAAGTCGGTTTTGTGGGTTTTTTGTACCTGTTAACTCACGAGTAAAATGCTGTGACATCACCTTGCAGGAACGCTGTGAGTGAAGCTAACCTTGGGGATATTTTGCAACATAGTGAGATTGCTGGGTGGAGGGTAGATGTGCTGACTATCCAGGAACTTTGCAAGGCATTTCTTACTGCAGCCAAGTACAGGGGAAAGTTTATCTATTTAAACTTTTCAGAGTGCTTTTTTTTTTTTAATCTAACGTGACCGGGTGTGTTGTCATTAGTTGCTGGTGTGAGCACTTCCATACTCGAGTCGTGAGGCTTGTCAGTAGACTTGCTTTTTAATTGTACAGTCACCCCCTGACACGCTAGCTGGCTGTGTGGCTCCGCGACAGTCGCTTGCTGTGTGTATTCAACAGGCGACAGATAGACCCAGAATTTGCTGACATGATCAATGTGCAAGATCACTGCAAAGTGGAAGAAGTTGATGAAGATAACGTCTACAGTGTCTTTGTCTCCTATATCGAGATCTACAACAACTACATCTATGACCTCTTGGAGGAAGCTCCCTTTGATCCTATAAAACCAAAGTGAGTTTTATTAAATACCATTACTCCTACTTGAGTTATGCTTTTGTGGGAACCCCAATATGTCTTTGTGGCTGGAGTCTTTGCGAGTCTGGCTTAATTCAAAAATCACATGGAAAAGGGGATGCCTGAGGAGAGCAGATGATAGTACTTAAGCGTGCCAAGTACTGATGGTTGTTCTGCTGCTGCTAAGAATTGGTGCTCCCTTCCTCGTTATAATGGGGCATTAATAAGCACACATTTAATTCGTGAGGCAGTGTGTTACATCCCGCTGAAATTCTAAGTCTATTCATGCTATCCTGCAAGTACTGCTCCTGGCAGGTGACTGCAACTTGAAGAGTAAGCCATGCCGTAGCTGACGTTTTGCTCCTGCAAACAGTGTGTTGCTGTGTTGTTGTTGCTTTACAGTTAACGCAAGCTTGCATATTATTTCACTTGATGCCAGTAATTTCCATAAAACCAGAAATGAGTTGTCTCATAAATGAAATTCTGGGTATTTTTTGGAAAGGTGCGTACTTGGCCGATGTCTAAAATCGGTAAATCTCGAGTCTGTCAGAAAAACAGCCTGCCAATTAAACTTTGAATAGACTTCTAAAATTCTAAATCAGTTAAAGAAAACTTTACACCCATCCGTCGGTACAGGTGTTAGCTAAAGAGTTGGCTGACTTACAAAGACTAACTCGGGCAAAACAAGCCATTTGCCACAAGCAAAACAAGGGCCGTCACCAGGGTACTGTTGTGGAATGAGTTTGAATGTCTGTGAATGCTTTTTAAAGAATAAAAAAATTATTGGTTTAGGATTCTGCCTATGTCCAAAAATCAGCCGGTGAAGAATCTTGGATTGTTTCTATTTATGGAAACTACATTGTATTATATATAAAAAGATTTTAGACGCAAGCTGAATGACTTAATATTTTTCAACCCTGTTTTTTTGGTAGGTGGAACAATTGCAACACTCCTGTGCGAAATGGTGACTTTATGTATGTGCATAAGCATATTATTCCAAATACTGAAAAGTGACATTTTAGTAGAAGCAGAAATAAACCCACCTCAGACTGACTCCCTGTCTCTTCTTGCTTTACTAGCAAATATAGAACGCTGTTGAAGCCATCTTGCTTCTGTATGCATGTAGAAAAACAATAGCTGCCACCCAAAACCGTGATTTCCAGTAGGAATTGCAATTAAACATAGCTTCTAAATTAAAGCAGTAGCTGACACGTAACTAATCTTGGCTGAATGTGTGTCTGTGTACTTGTACTTCCTCTTCCATCTGCTGTAGGGATAATTGACGTAGTCAGCCTGAATTTTGTACTTAAACAAAAGACAATTTGCATGATGCAATGTATTGTTGTACAGAAACCCCCACTCAATTTTAGTGGGGCTCTTTTGTTTTGTTTCCTCCCTGTCCTGAAGACCTCCACAATCCAAAATACTTCGCGAGGACCAGAATCACAACATGTACGTCACGGGATGCACAGAAGTAGAGGTGAAATCTACGGAGGAAGCTTTTGAAGTGTTTTGGAGAGGTAAATCTTAGAGTGTAACTTCTTTAAATTCAGTACAGATGCATAATCCTTTACACTATCATGGTGAAAAGAGAACTGGCTTTGCCAGGTGGCAGGTCTGATAAATAAAACAGGTTTTTGGAGGGATCGTTTTTGTTCTTTTAAACAGGCCAAAAGAAGAGGCGTATTGCAAACACTCAGCTGAATCGAGAATCTAGTCGCTCTCACAGTGTTTTTATAATCAAGCTGGCTCAGGCACCCCTGGATGCAGACGGAGATAATGTGCTACAGGTGAATTCTGGGGCTGGCTATAAAAGGAGAACCGTGCGCACGTATGCATGGGTTAGAAAACGTGGTGAACCTTGCAGCACGGCCTGCTGAAACGGTTCCCGTGTCTCGGGCGTACACATCTTGCCCGTTAGCAATTTCTTTTTGAAGAAACTCAAAATTATTTCTGTCAAAGGCTAGAATTAGTCTCCTTTTTGTAATGAAGGTAAAGCGTTAACCTGAGTGCGAAGCTGCTTATTCCTTTGTTCTTTACGTCTGCTTCTTTTGAGCAGAAACCCTTAAGAATCTAAAATGGGGGGAATTTGAATGAGTGCGGTTGTTACATCTATCTTGTAGCTCGAGACGGAAGGGATCTGCTAAATTTACACAAAAAGCTAGTGGCACACAGCTTCTTGCACTAAGAGCTATAAAACCACCCTTTATTTAAAGGCGCAACGTACGCTTTTTAAGCGTGCATGCCGGTTTAGGTTTGGGAGGGGTGGGGTGTCCCCCTTTGGAAGGAATATAGAGCTAATCATTAGCCTGACATAATTTGTTTTCTGTAATAGGAGAAAGAACAGATCACTTTAAGCCAGCTCTCTTTAGTTGACCTGGCTGGAAGTGAAAGAACTAATAGAACAAAAGCTGAAGGGAACAGGCTGCGAGAAGCAGGTATGTATCACCTTTAGACAGCCTGGTAACTTTATGTGCTAGAATACGCTCGTGTTAGTCTTGTCCCGTAGTAGAGAAATCATAGGAAGAATTGAAGTGTTCTGTTATGTTCAGTTGTCTGATTTGGTGACCTTAAGTCCTCCAGTTTGGAAACCAGTAGTTTTTAGTAGCATGTGTTCTGATACTTGAGTTAATTTGAGCAGTTATCAAATAAATTGATAGATATCAGAGCAGTAACAAATATAACTTAAGTCCAGGCAATTTATTCTGAAGTAAACTGCTAAACAACTTGCGCACGTGATCCAAATGGCTGCTTACAGACTTTTTTGTCTTGTGGTTTTTTGTTGTTTTATTTTTTTCAAGGTAATATTAATCAGTCACTAATGACATTAAGAACATGTATTGAAGTTCTACGAGAAAACCAGATGTATGGAACAAATAAGGTATGCAACCCGTTAGCCAATTGTCCTTGTTTTGGTGAAGACCTGATGTAACGAAAGCTTTACTAGCCCTTCCGTGTACTTTTATTTTAAGATGGTCCCGTACCGAGATTCCAAACTGACTCATCTCTTCAAGAACTATTTTGATGGTGAAGGAAAAGTGCGTATGATTGTGTGCGTTAATCCCAAAGCTGAGGACTACGAGGAAAGCTTGGTAACTTGCTTGCAGATCATTCCCTCCTACTCTTTTATTTTTTTCATGTTTATCACTGATTACTGTACTTGTCTAGTAGGCGACAGGAATGATATTTTTAGTTGCTTGGACACCAGTAATCCAATATAATACAAAGCAAATGTGCCCTCCAAGTCTTATTTTTCCTCTTAAAAACGACAACTGCTACTTGCCTGGAAAATAGGAAAAGTTTCTCTTATTTACAGAAGCCCCGGTACTCCGCTGTAGTTAGGTGCTAACCGTACTGCGACAGTACCTGCACAAGCTTTGGCTGTCTGCGTGGTCGCTGTCACGGTTCCTGGGGGCGGGGGTCTGGGAGGTGTTGCTAGGAAGGTTTCCGGATGCTCTGCTTCAGCACCGCAAGCTCTCTAGCTGGGAACTACTTGAGATTATAGCTTGATAATGCTTCCTCTAATGCTTTTATTGACCTAAGGTATCGCTTTGACTTACATTGGAGTGCTTCTGGTTAGTTCTGTGGTTAAGCTTGCTTTTGTTCTGTTGTAGCAAGTCATGCGCTTTGCAGAAATGACCCAGGAAGTTGAAGTTGCAAGACCTGTTGATAGACCGCTCTGCGGCTTAACGCCCGGACGGCGCTTTAGGAACGCAGCCTTCAGAGAGGAGCTCTCCCGGAAACTGGAGATGCGGGGTGGCCCAATAAATGGAGGTAAACACTGGAATGCTAGGTGATTACAGCACAGGCTTTTTTTCTGTTGGGAGTTGAAGGCTATTTTAACACAAATCATTTGAGCTTTGAAAGTGCAAAGCGAGCTTCGTTCAACTGCTAGTTGTGAGCCTTCTCTGCAATAGGAACTGCTCTCTTCGTACTTGCTACTTGTGGTATAAACCCAGTCACTCTGTAAGTCTCAATTCTTTTGTTATTGGTGGTGAGTTAAATTCCCGTTATTGCAGCTCCTGAAAGGAAACTGCTAGAGGATGATACTTTGATGTTCTTGTGTGCTTAGGGCCCACTTTAGAAATCAAGAGTTGCCTGGAGGTATTATAAAGCAGCAAATCGAGAATGTCACATTTAATCTTTTCTCAACACTGTCATCCCTTCTGAAAACTTCTAGTTCTCATTAATTATTCTAAGTTCTGTCTGCTTCGCGATACTGCGGGATGAGTGATCTGTGGCTGTGCGTTGTCAAATGGAATTCTTCTGTTCTGTAGCTTCCTAACAGACTTTCTTGGCTTTAAACCTTACAGAAACAGAAGAGCAATCTGTTTCAGAAATGTTTTTGCAGAACTTACCTCCGTTGCCTTCATGCGAGCTATTGGATGTTAATGATGATCAAACACTTCCAAAGCTTATTGAAGTCCTGGAAAAACGCCATAAACTACGACAAATGTTGTCAGAGGAGTTTGCCAAAAACGGTAAGGATTTGAATGTCGGTGTGGAGCTAGATTTATTTGGTGCCCTTAGCACTGCTCAAGGCATCTGTACCAACAGGAAATAAGTATCTTGTCTAGACCGATCGTTTAAAAAACCTTGTAGTAATGGAATAGCTGGTAGCGTTAAATTGGTAGGAGAAAACCAGGACTGCTTTTGATATTGCAGAGATATGGTGAGAAGACACAATATATCGATTCTCTTGCAGTGCTTGCATTTAAAACAATGCTGCAAGACTTTGACTCCAGTGTTGTATCCAAGGAAAACTATATTCAGGGAAAACTGTCTGAGAAAGAGAAAACAATAGCAGGACAGAAAATGGAGCTGGAACGCCTGGAGAAGAAAATTAAAACTTTGGAATACAAGGTCAGTTTTCTTCATTGTCTAAAGCTAAGCACAAAATGCATTTTCTATGTACCATTTGACAAGTTCCTCGACGTCAGAAGTTGCCTGCAAGATGGATATTAGGAACAAGATGGGAAGTGTTTTGTGGGGAACTTCACTGAATCCTTTTAGCTTTTTGGCTTTCTTATGAGGTGAGGCTTTTCTTAATGCATTGAAGGTGGGCAGCTTATAAGAAAGTTGTAAAATCTCTGAAATTCCAATCCGAAACTCTGAATTCCAGTCTCTTGGGAATATGGACCCTTTATCTGGGTATATTTGTACAACAGCTAATACATTCTAGTGTAAGTTAACAGTCAAATATAACTAGCAATTCTGGGCTTAGATGGTTGTGCTTCTAAGAAGCATAGCCAAGTCCTTCCTCTCTTCTTCTAGATCGAGATTTTAGAGAAAACTGCGACAATTTATGAAGAAGACAAGCGTAATCTTCAGCAAGAACTAGAAAGCCAGAGCCAGAAATTGCAACGTCAGGCTTCTGACAAGCGTAGGTTGGAGGCACGATTGCAAGGCATGGTGGCAGAAACAACCATGAAATGGGAGAAGGAGTGTGTAAGTACACTACCATATCTATTAGAAGTGTGTAATGGCGCAGTGCTGGGGGGAGCTGGGCGGCCTGTTTTTGTGTTTGTTTTTTTTTACATATAGTAGTAGCATTAAGAATGGAGATGTTTGGCTTTTAATTATGGACTTGAACAGTCATTTTGAGCCGAACTTTTGTGTCACGCTACACTTAAATTCCTCAAGGACTTTTGATGTAGCTAGAGTAGCACTCCCGAGCTCTGTGGCACTTCATCTCAATATCTAGAATTTATTCTTTTGGGTTTGTGGCACTCTAAGGAGATGATTCTCTTGTTCTGTTGAGTGTTGGTAGAAGCCTAATGTCAGGGTTTCCCCTTTATCCTCATGTAAACTCTTGCTCAGCTATGCACTTGACAAGCAATAAGGAAAGAATCCGAGGGATTAATTTTTTCTACAGCAGGACTCTACTACTTTAGGACCATTGAGGGAACTATAGTTAGACATAGCCCCATTTGTCATAATTTAGGAAGCAAAATTATTGTGGCATTAAGCATGGTACTGGCAAGTCTTTCTTTATCTTGATATGTCATTGTTTCCAACAGCTTGTATCTCAGTGGGGAAGAACTTCATTCCACGTGGAACATGCAATTCCCTTCAAACTTTCAGCACAATTACTTGTGCTTTCGTGTAAGGTACTTAACGCTTTTCCTCACGTGTCTCTGTAGGAGCGTCGCGTAGCGGCCAAGCAGCTGGAAATGCAGAACAAACTTTGGGTCAAAGATGAAAAACTGAAGCAGCTGAAGGCTATTGTTACTGAACCAAAAAATGAGAAGCCAGAGAGGCCTTCTCGGGAGAGAGACAGAGAGAAGCCTGTTCAGAGATCAGTGTCTCCTTCACCGGTACCTGTAAGTTGCCCTAAACCACTTCTTACTACAGGGAAAAGCATATTTATAAGAACGTACTAAAGTGCAGGCCAAGCCTCTTTAGTGGCTAGAAAATAGTTCCCAAGCACAGAATTTGGGTAACTTAAACTTGCTTTGAATTCTTTGTCTCCTGTTGTATTTATTGGTGCTCCTTATTTGTGCTCCTACCTTCTCATGCTAATACTATTGGAAGAATACGTCATTCTTAATGCTGTCACCGCAACACAATACTTATCCAAAACCATAAGCTTGAACTGCTGAATTGTCACTCTGCGCGTTGTCGGCGTTCATTGTTTTTATTGCCTTGTAAGTTGACAGTTCTGTATGCTCACTAACTTCTTTCCCGTTCTCTCTAGCCTCCTAGTAACTTTACTACTCAGGTCGCTGAAAGCCAGCGGCTTGCGAGCAACCCGCAGGTGCACAGACGTTCTAATTCTTGTAGCAGCATTTCTGTGGCGTCCTGTGTTATGGAATGGGAGCAGAAAACCCCTTCGCACAAGCATACCAGTGGCACTCCTAATGCAAGGAGTAGACAACAAGAACCAGGACAAAATAGAGACTATAATGCCTCAGACAGAAGGCGAGGGATGTGCTGGACTGGAGTCATTGAGGTTCCCAGGCGTAGAGATGAGCTAGAAATAGAAGAGGATCAATGCTGCAGGGTTAGTGCTGCTCCTGTCAAAAGTTAAACGTAGTGTTGCTTAGTCTGGCTCAAAAGCTCGTTACAGCTGCTCTCTTACATTGAGCACACCTAACGCGGGTTGGAGTTCCCCCTAAATCTATTTCTCATAGAACTGAGTTGAGTCTCACTACTCGTTCTATTTGACTTCTTAACTTGACCTTTAAAAACTCCTTAAAAGCAGCGTGTGTGTTTCTTGCTGGCGCATAGATAGCTCTTGTAAGGAACTCCTAACTAGCTAGACCTCTCTAGCTGTAAACGTCCTTGTGTTTTAACTTGTGTCTGTCTCCTCAAATCTGTCTTGCAGCCTGCAATTTACCGTAGTCTGTCTGGGCAGCTTAAAAGGTGGTCTTATGAGCTGTATCTGCAAATGGCTACTGGAAATTGTGCTTGGACAAACATCTCGCTGTGTGACTGTTAACTTTAACTCGCTTAGAATAGCCTTCCCTAATTTTCACATCTGCGTTAAAACTGGGGGCTTCGCTTACAAGTGGGAGACTTTCCCCCCCCCCCTTAAACTGCTGCGTGCAAATGTTGGTCTCGATGGTGTCTCTGTCGCGTTACGGCACTGTCGCAGTGGCTCAGGTAAATCGCAGAGAATTGTACGACCCCAGCCTCTTGAGAGAGCTTCTCGAGAGGAGGAAAGTTCATCGTGGTATGATTCCTTTTGCAATAGCGTTCTCAATTTCTGTTACTTGCTGGCTGTTTGAAGTCAGGGACATGCTTTTAAGCAAGTGCTGTTCCAATTAAGTAATACACGGACCACTGTCAGCAGAGGAAGGGATGTGCTCTCTGCTGAGTAAAATGCGACCAAGAATTGTTTACCCTCTCCTTGGAACGTAACTTCTAAGACACCTTGGCAGAATTGTTTCAAAAAACTATCAACAGAAATAAGTACTTGCCCACTAAAAGGGGAGGAAAAAGTCTTGAAATGCTTTCTCCTCTTAATTTTAATGGAAGATTTTTGCTGACAGCTGCATTTTCCATATATGTTTAATTTTTAAGGGCTGCTTTAGACTTGTAGGAGGTTTTATCTGCAAAGGGTACAGCCAAACTCATGTCTGTTGGTCAAAGAAATCCTAATTGATGCTCATCACCTGAAAATACAGGGGATACAATTTGCATTCATAGGTTTGGGGTACATAACCTCACCGTGATTGAGGCCTCTAGAATTAGTATGGAAATGGAACAGAGAGAGTCTGCAAATACTCTTTCAAAAGCCTGTTCAGAGATCTTGAGGCACCCAGGTTTTTAACTAAGTTTCCAGATTTTTTTTTTTCTGATTTCCCTGAGCAACTGACAACAACGTTCATAAAAAAAAGTATGAACTTCACTCACTTCTCGTGGGTTTCCAACAGCTGAGTTCAGAAGCGATAGCGCTAGGACAGGGGATGCTGCTTCTGCTCTATTTACTCAGAAGCGTTATGAGATCTTGCATCCTTTAGAGATGTTGGAAATCCATACCCGGTCTGCTTGCTTTGCTGCCTCAAAAATACATTTTGATCCATGAATGTATCCATGGAAACATAAATGTCTCTTTTGGGGTTGGTTAATATGTTCATAACAATCCCTTTTGATTTGGGAACTCGGGAGGAGCATTACCAAACATAAGATGTCCTCCGTGCCGATATGTTACTAGGTATGGAATGTAACAGATTGGATAAAGCTTAGCTAAAATTTACCAAAAAAAAAAAAAAAACAAAACCAACCAGGAATTGGCACAGAAATAATCCATTAACAATTTTACACGAGGCTCTTGGTAACGGTGCCTTTCAGGATGCGCTCTGCAAAGCACGTTAGGAACGAAGCTTTGATCTTCATACAAACGCATCTTAACCAGACCTGCAAAGTTCAGTTCTGCTAATGATACCCTTGGAGAGGTTGACTCTGTGCTGATTTCTTCTGATTCTCTTCCACTCTGATCAGAATGCACCTCCAGTTCGCCTCAGACACAGACGGTCGCGCTCGGCTGGGGAGAGATGGGTAGATCATAAGCCACCTTCTAATCTGCCCACTGAAACAGTCATGCAGCCGCACGTCCCTCATGCCATCACGGTCGCGGCTGCAAGCGAAAAGGCGCTAGCTAAGTGTGACAAGTATATGCTGACGCATCAGGAGCTAGCCTCCGATGGGGAGATTGAAACCAAGCTAATTAAGGTAAAGCAAACGCCTTCCTCGTTAACTTGTGATAACCCTGACGAAACCTATTTCTGGCAGTGCGTTGGTGCTACGGGCTCACTGGCTTGCGAAAGGGCACCTTTGGCTTGGTCTGCTGAGGGGTTTGATTTGAAATTTCTGTGCAGCCGGATTCAAGCGAGCTTTTAGAGTCGGAAAATACTTTTCTTGAGCTTTGTCATTGCTTCCTATGAACCATTACAGGCTTGGTTATCTAAGTCGTCGTTCTCCTTGAAAGTAATTAAGGTTGTTTTTTCTTTAGTAAAATGCAATAATCCATTTGTAGTGGAAGTTTCTTAGAGTTGTGGCTGCAGCTAATCTTGTGGAGTCGGTCTTGTTGGAGTGATGTTATTGGATTCCCACTAGCGGTATGAGTAAGCCTGCTGCAGTGATGGATGCTCGAATGCTCCAGGACATAATTTCTAGTAGTTGACTGACAAACAAATTGGTGAGACAGCCTAGGCTTTGAACGCTTGCAATGTTTGTGTCCCAGAACGCTGACTGTACTGGCCTACGGCAAACCGAGAGCTCTCTGTAATTCGTAGCAAGAAGCTTTTGGTGCATTTTTCCTACAGTCATGGGCCTTCCAATATTGCCTTTTTTTCTTTGAGTTTTAAAAAAGGTCTCACTCCTCTCGGGTAACCTTTTAGTTTCCAGCAAAGTTTTCAAAAGCAAAGTCTTGCATAACTGACAACGTACCTGTTCGAGCTGTGGAACTATTGAAACTAAGCCTGTGACACGATTTCCCTGGTATTACATAGTCGTCGTTATCATACAGAAATCTTTGCCAGCGTAGTGACGGCTCTATGGGTATCTTGCATGGTCATCAGGGTGGAGGGTGTTTGCTCTTCATTGTCCTGTGTATAAGAAGAGAAGATAATAATGGGGGAGAGTGTATTTGTGCACATACGCTTGCTGGCTACTAACCTGCAAGGAAATAACCTTTATAAGCACTTAAGTTTTGAGGTGAAAGCTGGCACTGTGGCCACCAAACTGACCTCGTGACTGTACCTTGTTTTAACTGCTTTTGGTTTCCAGGGTGATGTTTTCAAAACCAGGGGTGGCGGACAGGCTGTGCAGTTCACAGAGATAGAGACTCTGAAGCAAGAATCTCCAACAGGGTGAGTTGTCTTAATTTTAGGTTCTGGCGCCCTTGGCGGTATGTAATTCCAACAGCAGCTGATTCTGGTCTAAATGATTGAACAAAACATTGTTGCATCTAACCTGAAATAATATAAAAGTAACTTGGAGAAGCTTATAGGCACTGTAGCTGCTTTTAAGGCTGGTCTGTTGCTGAGAGCAAAGTATTTATTGAGACTGTATGAAATGTATTCTCTTGTGTCTGAGAATCTGCCAAAATACATGATGCTAGTAACTTTTTCCCACATACTCCTCTTTCAGTCGAAAGCGAAGATCATCGCCTTCCGATCCTGACCCACCCAAGGATGCTGCAGACTCTGAATGGACTGATGTAGAAACCAGAGTAAGCTATAGACAAAGGAGGGGGACATCTCGTGCTTGATCTGGATGAGAATTTGGGGTAATGATGATAGCTGGGTGGGGGGT
The DNA here is from genome assembly GCF_949628215.1 of Phalacrocorax aristotelis. Classification (NCBI taxonomy): domain Eukaryota; kingdom Metazoa; phylum Chordata; class Aves; order Suliformes; family Phalacrocoracidae; genus Phalacrocorax; species Phalacrocorax aristotelis. The sequence continues at coordinate 54,230,017 of NC_134282.1, forward strand.
TAGCAATAGAGACTGATGTTTCTGTCTCTCCTCAGTGTTCTGTGGCAGTGGAGATGAGGGCGGGATCAACTCTTGGACCTGGATATCAGCATCATGCTCAGCCCAAGTAAGTGTATCTCTCCTTGTAGCTGGGGTGTTACATTCTCTTTCCTGGTAACATCTAAGGTGAGGTAACTTCCCCCCGCCCTTGACCTCGCTGCCCTTCCCACTTCAGGTTTGGGGCGCACACCTCCGTTACTCTGTAAGATAAGCGGGCTTATTCGGTGCTGGAAACCGGTGACAGGATAGGTCTGTAGGAGACTCTGAGCAGAACTGCTGACTTGTCTTCTGGGTAAAACTCTGGCATTCAGCGCAGTGAGCAGGATGTCAGGTCTGATCTTGCGCTATCCTGACTGTAAAAAGCTGGGAACTGTAGGATGCCGGCAGCTCCAGAGCGCAACAGGGTTAGGGATGGCAGTGACAAAGCATTAAGCTGCATCCCTCTTCTGTCCACCTAGCCTTTATCAGATGCCAACATAGTAAAGAATATTCATTTTTGTAACCTTAGATAAATTTAAATTAAACAGGGTTACAATTTCAGTATGGCACAGGGAGGAGGGACTGAGGCGACCCTAGGCTATACCTAATGGTATACCTGAACGTAGCTCCAGGCGCTACCTGCTGTGTAACTGCCAAGGCACCTGCTAGGGAAGCAAGGGCTCTAGTCATGCTAGAAGAAACTTTCCTCTTTTCCAAACACACAGATAACAGTCTGAATTCTTCAGGGCTGTCTTATTCTTTAACGTGCTGGGATCAGCGGCGGTTGCACACATAAACGCGAGCTTACCAAGTCAGAAGTCCCAATTTCCAGCAAAAAGTCCAAACGATCCTGCAGTTTGTAAGGCTAGCGCCCAACATTTGAGCCCCACGTCTAACAGAACCGCGCCACTGACAAAAAAAAAATCCTTTAGAGAAGGTAGTTTTGTTAAACTAGGTGTTGCGGAACAGAATTCGATATCCAGATTTGGCCTCTTGCAGATAGGTGCTGGCAGTGCTGTGGAAGTCACCTGTTCAGCTCAGGGGAAGAAAATTTGCAGTTTTGCAAGCCATATTTACAGGCAGGAGAGAGGGCTGGAGAGGTAAAGAGGCTTCTGTGAAGCCAAAACGAACGGAACTTACTGCTGTTTAGAATCCAAAAAGTTTAGAGCTGTGGTGGAAGAAGGGTATTTTGGAAGGTATGTGAAATTTTCAGATACGGTGATAAATAAGTGCCTTTCATCGTGTTAGTGTAATACTTTATTGCATCTCTTGTTAGAAACTGGGAACTGCTCGAGCTGGCTGCTGCCACTTGCAGCCTTGCCACAGCCTTGGAATATTGTAGTAGATGCTCTAGTTTGCCTGTGCATTGAGTTGGAGCTTGTATTTATTTGAACTTAATAAATAATTTAAATAAAACTTTGTTTTGCTCTCACGGCTGTCTGAAAAAAGAAAGCAAAATACAAGCACTTCTTGGTAAATAAGCTCTTTGGTTTTCTTGTGTCGATTGTTGCATTTCTTAGCATAGGAGGAGTGGGGGACCTACGTACACATCAGAATAGGTAAATAGGCTGCTGGCTGCTGTGAAGGAAAACTGCTGCCGTGTGAAATCTGAAAGTTGTTTGGGGCTTTTTTTTTTCTTTCCTTAGGCGAAGAAAGCCATGAACGTAACGTACTACTGCGTTGGAATCCCCTTGACTTTTATCAGACTGATGTAATATCTGCCGCCAATGATAAGCTTGATAAAAACCGCTTTGTTATCACTACAGGCTTATATTTTTGTAATGGCCTCTGCCAGGCATTGGTTAAGTGGGAGGTACCTCTTGCGATCCCAAAGAAGCGTATGTGTGGGTGTGTATATGATCAATAGATGTAGGGGAGGTTCTGCCATTGTGTCCCCAGGACTTCTTCAGAACGCCTTCTCTCTTGTATGTATGAAACCCTTGTTATTAAGCTGTATCTTTATAGACTAATGACACAAGGCTTTTGCCTTGCATATTTTTTTCAGCTTTTTCTAGTGCAAAATACTTCTGTTCTGGTCACTATCCCTTCCTTGTCAGGTCCTCTGTTTTGAAGAGGCATAAATGCTGCTATTTATTTAGATGCAGTAACGCACTTTAAGAGTGTTTCTATGCCATTTCATGTTTTATTGTTACTAGCAACAGCTTGGTAATATGGATTTCTTCTGGAAGAATTACCTGAATTACCTTTGGTTATTTAATATGCAAATCAGCTTGTGAAAACATTTCGATCTTCAAACCGTCAGAAGCAAGAACACTGATACGATTGGTGACTTGACAGCGGACCTATTTTTTGTAGTGCAAGTAAATAATTTTTTTACATCTGTACATATGGGGTAAAAGGGTAACTTGCTCACAGACACGGTGAGAACTTTATATGTGTGGCTCCGCAAACCTGTTAAAATAAATACTTTTATTCAATGGCTCTTACAAACCATGTTCTGGTTACTTAGGGATATGCTAAGCTACAGAAACCGGGGTAAGCATCGCAGCATCTTGACTGTGCCTTGTGCACAGAACTGTGAGTGAATGCACCTCTGGGGATGCTTCTGAAGTTTAAAATAAGGAATCTGCGTGGATCCCAAGTTCTGGTTTGGACAGCCTTATCTTCGCGTCTGCACATCGCTTCAAGGGGGTTGATTCCCTTTTGAGTGCGCAAGTGACGTGGCCTTGTTAAAAGATGTTAAAGATTTCAGCTTTTTCCAGCAGAAGAAAAAGCTTTTCTAAGTAGTTTATAAAGAAAATGTTTAAAGCCTAGGTGCCTGTTTGTAGCTGGTATAAGCAAATTTATTTTCAGGTGGTCCATGAAAATGCTTATATTCTGAAGAAGCACCGTCGTTTCCACAGGTCTCGTAGGCCCGCTGCCGGCGCAGGCTGCCGTGCAACAGCAGCAATGGCAAGCGCTAACGCTGTCCTCTGTGGTAGCCTTGGCGTTCACCTAGCTAAGAGCAGGCTTGATCATAATCCCTCTGAGGAAGCAGGAGGCAGAACACGATTATTTTGTTGTCTTGAGCAGGCGGCGCTGCTTTGTGGCTCCAGAGGGTTTCTGCCTTGGACAGGGATACACGACGTCCTGCTTCAACAAGCTACAAGCAGAGACAGCTCTGTGTGCGGGCGGGCGTTTAAGTGTGTGTTCGGGATGCTAGTTGGACTACAGTATTATTTACTGCCTGATTAGTTAAATGCAATGTCTTAAAATACAGCTAATAAGTCATAAGTGGCAAACGGAAGAAAAAACAGCTGGGGAGGAAAAAACCAGCCTGAAGAAAAGTGTGGGTTTAAAAGAGGCGTCAGTGAACTTGGGCTCGACAGGCAAAAGCCGTGCTGTGTGGTGATGGAGCGGTGGGGAGCAGCGCTGCTGTAGCTGCATGGTGAGCTAATGCCACTAGATGGTGCGAAATAACCGTCAGGGGCCGGTGGCTGGGCCCCTCTTACCCCTGCCCTGCAGGGAGAGGGGCTTTGCCCGGGGCAGGGGGCAGGAATCCCCCCTTTTGGGATACCCCTAACCCGTGCAGTGTGTTCCTGCTGCCACCCATCTTCCTGCCTTTGCGGTTGCCCTGTGGGAGGATAAGGATAGGAGGGGCAGCCAACAGAAAGAACGATTAAAGAAACTTAAATAAGGCCCGTGCTCCTATTTCTGGCATTTAAATTAACTCCTTCACATGCACTAAAATAATTAATCTGCTATTAACGACGAGCAAGCTGTCAAACGCATTATCTCTTTGATTTGATTTCAATCATCCTGTCAGAGTAAGTCATATTGCAAGTGTTACTGGGGAAACCTGGGAGGGAAACATGAGAAACTGATATTCAGGTCTCTGTAAAGGGAAGGATTTAGCTGCAGAATACGGCTTCATCTGGGTCCCTTCAAAACAATGCGAAAGGCGTTCTGGACTGGCTCTCGGGATGCTGGGGTTTGCATCACCGGGTGGCCGCGTGGCCAAAGCGTTTATTTCTCAGTCCGTGCCGAGTTCTGTATTTCGATGTGTGACGTTTTACAAGAGCTTTCCTCAGAAATTTCTTGTTTTGAAGGAGAAAGCTGTTAAGCGCAAAGAAAACAGCCGCTGCATCCACTTTATCCTGTTATAAAGGTTAATCAAAAGCACAAATACAAGCCCTTGCTAAGGAGGATGTCCGTCCCTGCTGGTGCCGTGGGGAAGGTGGCAGCACGGTAACGCCTCGTCTGGAGTCGGTGACTTGCTTTTCATGTGCCTCAACTGCCCTTGGAGGCCTGTTGCTGAGCTGACCGTGCTGCTTTGTGCCTCTGAGCAGAATTTAAGGGTAGGGCGAAGGCTGGGCTGCTCTTCCTGGCTTGAAGGCTTGACTAGTCATCACCCCTGTGCAGCCAACACAGCCATACTGCGCCGCCTCCTATCTTAGTTACATCTTTAATTACTGAAATTACCTCCTGTGATGGGCACCGTAGATAGCTTTAAAGACTGAAACGTAACGAGTGAGAAGGAGCTTTGCACACTACCCCGGGTTCGTGTTTGGAAAGAAAAAGGACTTGGGTGAAAAGCCAGGCTTATCTTGTGAAGGCTGTTAGCTTGGGGCAGGAGGGGGCTCGCGGCCTCTCGTGGCAGCAATGGCAGGAGGAGCTCAGCGTGCCCGTCAGGCTCAGTTTCCTAGGTCAGGTCTAGCAACGCTCTTCCATCAGCAGAGTTGCGTTCGGTGCCACTCCATCGCATTCCTCTGAAGTCGTTCTTCATGTCTTTGCGTCGTCTTCACATATTTACTCTCTCACATAGTCCTGGCGGTGTTTACTCTGCAAAGATTCCTCTAAGACTCAGCTAAGCACACAATTTACTCAGCTAACAAGGGCTGGCATTTATTGCGGGTATCTCTGTGTACTTGTCGTTCTTTAGCCTCCGTTGACATTCAGTGGGAAGCGTTAAAACAAACAGCAGCGCGCAGTAGGAGGGTTGCCCGTACCAACGCTCCCGTGGAACAGCCGAAGGAGGCCGCCTGCTTGGTGTTGGCCACAGCCGGCTCCCACCGGTCTGCTGTCAGTGAGGATGGAGAAGCCTTGCTGAAGCAAGTGGGCTTTTGGGAAAAATTTTCATCTTTGGAAATTCAGCTGCTTTTTCTTTGCGGTGCACGTGTATCTTCCTTTATTTTCCCTTTGAGCTTTGCACTGATTGCAGCTAACCTTTCCCGAGAGCGGATAAGGAAGTAGCCCTACAGAGTAACTCAAAGTTCAAGTCTCCAGCGGGCAAGCTTTCATGGCAGTTAGCCCTGCGTTTGTTATTGCCCAATAATAGAGCAATTTAATGGGCCTAGAGCAATTTATAGGGCCTAGAGCAATTTATGGAGCAGGGGCTTTCAACCCAGGGCACCTTGGGGTCTCGCTGTCAGCAGCAGGAATGTTTGCCCAGAGGGTGGAGAGCTGGGACTCTGCTCAGTGCTTGGAAGAGGCAGCTGCCCACTCGCCTCCCTGTTGGGATGCTTGAACACGTTGCTGAGGAGGGCTCGGTTATACACGTAAAGAGAGTAACCAGAGGCACGATAACGTATGTGATTAGCGCTGTTCTTCATTTAAACAGCATTCCTTGCAGGTCCTTGTTTCTGCCAGTCCTCCCCTCGGCCAAGAGGATCCTACCGTGCTCCAGCGTGATGCATCGCGCTGTTTTGCAAAGGCTTGGAGCCTGCCGGTGAAAAACAGCTTTTCGGAGCCTTTGTTCTGAGGCTTGTTTCTGTGATTTCTGGTTCATGTAGCTGGAAGCCTGCAGAATTTCAGCACATCCAGTCAGCTGCTTCTCTCTGGAAGCCAGCTGACGAGCAGTGGGTGCCCTGCTCGGTGAGCAAGCCTGGCGTCAGAAGAATCGCAGTCAGTTTGCTTGTCCTTTAGTGTCGTAGCGAGCCAGCAGTCGTCAGGAATATTGAACTCAATTAATATTTACCTTTTGAGGTAACAAATTCCTACCGCAACAGGCCAGAGTCTGCAGCTAACGCTGCCCGATCTTCCTGCCAGTTCTGAATTGTCAGAGTTTCCTACTGGCAAAAGGTGAAGGCTCTGGACTCTGTTGCCTGTGTTGCTTGGATGTTTTTGGCATTAATTGGCTGCAGCCTCTGCTGAGTAATGAAAAGCAGAAGAATAATATGCAGGCTCAACCCTGAAATTGCAGACACAGTGAGCTGGAGCAGAAGCTGCTCTTGAACTGGGGCTGTTCCAAAGTCTGCCGCCTAAAACGGGTCAGGATAAGGCACAAAAGTTCAGGACACCGATCTTCTTCCATGTCTTGTTCCGCCCCTCTGCGTCAGTGAATCATTCTTAAGGATATAAGTACCAGAAGCCCGTAGGATTAGCTGAACTCTTCCCAGTGAAGTTAACGGGGTTGTACTGCCTACCTCCCTAGCCTGCCTGCTCTTCTTGCCAACTGCTTTGCAAAATAAAAAGGTGCCTGCACCCTGCCGCTGCGAAAAGCGTTCTGGCTGACCCCTGGCTGTGCGTGAGGCAGGCTGCCAGAGAGCAGGGGAGGAAAAAGCTGATACAGAGGAGCCTGTTTGCTTTTGGACCTGGCAGCTCCCGTGTGTGCTTCACACTTGCATGCTGATGTGCTCTGACCCTGACCCGAATGGCTACAGCCGTTCTCAGCTTGGCCTCTCAGTCTGGGACCATCAGTCTCCTGATCCTCCCCTGCTGCCTGGTGGAAGCTATTTGCAGAGAGGGATCAAAGGCATGGCCAAAAAAACCTGACTATCCAGGGGGTAATGGGAGCTGCCTGGGATAAAAGCTGACTTTTGCTTTGAAGGCATTGCAGAACATCTCTGCTCTGGCTGTGTCTGCCAGGTATTGCTGCCTGCAGGCGTGCGAGCCGCGCTGGCAGCAGGCAGAGTCGGGCACTTGGTGCTGCTGCGTCGTCCTCGCTGCATGACGGGGAGGCAGAACGGGCCCCAGGGGCAGGGGTTGTTCTGAGACGTATGAACCTCGGCTCCCGGTGCTGTCCCTTCTCCATCAGACCTTCATGTTGCTGCTCCATGTATAGCAGGGCCGTGGGAATTCATCAGGCTCTGAACAACTCATCCCCCAAACAGAGGCTGGGCTCAGAGGGCGGCTGGTGCTGGGTGCTTGGGATACGCTCACTTTTTAGTGCTTATCGTTGCTTTTAATACCCTTTCTCACAGTGAACTGTTCTCTCTTTTTCCACCGCCTTTTGTGGTCCCCTCTCTCGTGTCCAGCTGATCATCGCGGGGCGTATGTGGCCTGTATTGCAGCCACGTGGTGTGGGCAGTGCTTGCTGGGGTGGTCCGTGGGGGGGTGGCCTCCATCTCCCCCCCCGGCTCCATCCACGGCTGGGCCCAGCCTGCCAGTGACGGGCTGAGGGTGGTACTCGGGGCTGGGTACCAAGGCCGAAAGCTGACTCTTAAGAGTTTGCAGGAATAAGCTTTAGATTGCCTGAAGGAATCTAAATTGGAGTTGCTATTCCTCTGAGAGGCTTGCTGTTCATGGCGTATAATTCTAAGCAATAACCCTGGCAGGCACAAGCAACCCTCACGAAATCATGGCAGCAGATGAAGCGCTGGCACGTGGCAAAGCTTGTGTTGGCAGAGTGGCGTGGTGCTGCGTGGGGACGGCGCTGGGAGCAGCATCCGAGGGCTTGCAGATGGTGGAAACCACCTCGGATCTTAGTACTTCAGGCAAAAACATTTACCTTACTGGGGAGGGCAGCTGATATGAAAAACAGCTGGTGTCTGTGACAGCTCGGCGTCCCAAGGACGGGGTTTTATCCCTCCTTATAAACAGGGCAGATGTTTACGTGCAGTCATCCCCTGGCAGCGCTGGTGGCCATCCTCCTTCAGGCGGGACCTGCCCCAGCAGCCTCAGTGACATACAAGTAATCATCTTTTCCAACGAGCTGCTCCCCGCTTCCCAGAAATAGTGGTTGTCTCCAATGTCTGCCTTGATTTATGTTGAGTTCAGATGCTGTTAAAAATAATCCACCCACACGCTAAAATTATATTGTCTCTGGTTAGAGTCAGCTTTGTGGACGAAGTAAAAGGGTGCTCGGGGTGGGGTGCAACAAACTGTTTTCTGTAAGGAAGATGTTTGTCCTCTGCCTTGACCGGAGCTGCTCTCCGGAGGCAGGGGTAGCACTGGCACAGTGGGACCGCCCCGAGTTAGCTCCCGGGGCAAGGCAGAGGCCCCTGCAAAGAGCTCCTGTCAGCTCCCCGAGGCTGGGCGTGCAAGAGTTAAACACATCGTTTAACCTGCGGTTCAGACGAGAACTCTTTAATTGGTGAGCGAGGAGTTGTAGCTGGTGGTGGGGAAGCCTCCTGCTGCCCCACAGCTCGGTTGTTCTGGAGCTTTGGATACTTGGATTTATTTTAAAAATACCACAAGCTGCTCTTGTTGTTTTATCAAGAAAAAAACCTTAGTGCCTGTAAAACACAATTCCCTAGGATAGAAGGCTAATCCTCTTATTTCTACACATTTCTGGATGATTAAATGGCTGGATTATTTAAGTAGTGATTTGTTACTAGATTGCATCATCAAGGAGATCTAAGGCATAAATATTAGCTTTGGGCTTTTGGCTCTTTAGTGCTGAAAGGGGTAGAAGGTGTTCTGCAGACAAAAGCCAGAGAAATTAAATTAAATGAGCATGTGGAGCCAGCGGGTCATGGCGAAGCCCCTAAACCCGTATTGGCTCGCAGAGCTTTAACCTTTGCAGAGAACACGTACTGTAAGTAACATCAGCTTTGCCTAGTAAATCTTGTATCCTACTGTGTTTCGAAGTGAACTAGCCCTTCTGCTCTACTTGGAGATGTTTGGAAACGATTTGTTAGCTTCTCGGGCCTGGATTAGCCTTTCCCTTGCGCTGGTCCCAAGTCCTGGCAGCTCTTTGTGCAGCCTCTGTCCGGCAAGGGGAGTGCAGGGGGGCTCGGGGTCCCCGGGGGGTTCGCATCAGCACCAGCGGGGCTGCCTCCCTGTCCCACGTGGTCGCCGATCCGTGCACGAGCAGCACGCGGTGGCAAATGGTGCTCGGCCGTGTGGCGCTAGCTCTGCTCCCACTGCTGCCCCTCTGCCTGCCCTGAAATGCCTCTGGGACCCCCACAGCAGGGGCTGCAGCCTTTGAAGGACAGCTAGAAAAATATTGGGAGCGGTTAATGAGGGCACTGTTGGGTTCTGGAGATGGGTGGCTGCGTGGAGCACCCTGCCTTCTCATGGCACACGGGGGGGAAAACGAACAGAGGAAGACTTCCCATGCTGTGCTTCATCATTTACTGGCAGTGCTCTCGACCCATGAATTCCCCAGGACATGGGTGCGGGAAAGGTCTAGCCGTGCTGCTGGGAAATGCACGGCTCCTGCAGGTTAAACAGTGTTTGATGCTCCCACCTGGCTGGTGCAAGAAGAGACAAGCCTGCGCTTGTAAAGAGCTGCGAGGCCGAAGGTGGCCGGAGAGAAGAGCATCACCTTGGCGTCCGCAGCGAAGCCTGCTCCCGGCGGCTTCCGCAGCCTCGGCAGCACACCGCCGCAGGGTGGCTGGGGCAGAGGATGGTCTCACGTTTTCCTCCATCAGCGGTTAAAAAGCATGACAGCGAGAACAAGGAGAAACACGGGAGCAAAGGGAAGTGGCTCCGCACCCAGCTAGCTTGAGTTTGGGGTTTTTTTTGCCCAAATTTGCCTGATGAGACATGGGTGGAGCTCGTGTGCCAGCGAGCTGCCCAAACACAGCCTCCCTCCTGCGCAAAGCAAGCCGAGGTAAGCTTTGAGGCCCCGAGCGCGGCTCGCGGCACCCTTTGCTGACAGCACCCCTCAAGTCTGACGTTCCTCGGGGTGGGGATGAGGAGAGAGAAGGAAAAGGGGAAACTTCTCTAGCGGACAATGGGAGAGAAGCGCGGGGTCCCTGGATGCGCATCCTCCTCCTCTGGGCCCCTGGCCGGGCTCTGGCGATGAATGAGGTGCTGTGAAGCGTCTCGTACCTTCTCCCTAGTATGGCTGCACCTTTCCCCAAGTTCAGCGTTAACTGGAACACGCCTCATTAAGTGTGGTTCTTCTGCACTTGTTGGTTGTTAAACCTTGTGCTTGTGTAGCTTGTTCTAACAAGTTACAGACTAAATGCTACAAGGTGAAAGGGTCTTGGCGTGGAGTTACAGCCTAAAAGCTACAATGCAGAAGGGTGAGGAGATAAAGGGAAAATAGGATGGTTTAAACATCAGTGGCGATCGCTTTGACGACAAACCCTGCGTAACGGTGGCTTGGAGCCTGCCCGTGCGAGGTGACAAGAGCATTTGGGACGCCGAGGTGGTTAATGCGCCGTGCAACGTGCCTGTACCGCTGGGGTTTTAGTGCTTTCAGAGGAAGTTGAAGGTGAAACGAGCCTCCCGCTGCTCGGGACCGTGGCTGCAGCCGCTCCCAGTGGCCCCTGGGCTCGGTGAGGTCCTGCTGAGACGCCCGGTGAGTTTTGGAGAGGCGCCTGGTATCTGGTGGTGGATTTGGGGCTTCGCTGCTCTGGTTTTGTGTTGTATCCTCCAGCTGGCATCCCCCAAGCCACTCCTGGCCAGCCGCGTAAGGAGAGATGGGTGCTAAGCAGTGGTTTGGTAGATGCTCTGCGGACTTCAGGAACGGGATCAGAGCGGCACAGAGGGAAGGAAAGGGAGAATTCGGAAGAAAATTTGTTCACTAGGAAACACGTTTTTGTCTCTGGATTAGGAGAGGAAGGTGGGGGCGTGTGGCTTTGGCTCTGGATTAGGGGCCAGCAGGTCTGGGGCTTGCTTTCTGTCTGTGTTGTGCTAAAATCGACTGGTATGAATATTTTCTGGGGTATTGGAAGGAGGCATGGTAGGTGGCTGAAAATAAAGGAGCGCAGTTGGCAGGGTGGGCCTTCTGCAAGATTTCGGGTTTCCAAGGCTTAGAAGAAATGCTGTTGGAATGAACCAATGCAAAAAAAAAAAAAAAAAAGTTGTAATAATAAAAGTATTTTAGACATAATACTGATATTAAATTAGTATGAGCAGGAAGGGTGTTTTGCCGTGGACTTGAAACCGGAGCAGAGCTGGAAAGCACAATTCCTCAGCCGCTTTAAGAAATTCAGTTGAAAAATAAGACAAAGTAAATATTTACTTGAGCTTGGACCATCCGAATGCATTATTGCATTGGGAATTCTCAGCTCTGGCGCGTTAATACTTTCATCTGTTGTGTTAATAAACCCTCTGACAGCGGGGCCGGAGCACACCCCGCCGACCCCGGCACGCGCGGGGAGCTGCCCGTCGCCGGCCCTGGGCCAGCCCGCTCCCGCGCCCCCCCCGCGGCTTCTGCCGCCTCTCCTTTCAACGTAAGTTCTGCTTTTTTTAATGAATTCAACCTTCAATGCAAATTAGATTCTAAATAATAAGTAATTAACTTTATCAAATTGACATTACCGTCTATAACAAAATGTCAACATTGCCTTTATAAACAAGGCAGAGCTGCTATTTGCAGAGCCGAGGGGAGACTGACGCCGCAGGAAAATGCAGCAAAGCCCAGGCAAGAACAAACGAGCCTTTTCTCGGGCTGTGGTTTCTCACCCACCGCCTCTCGGCGGGGCTCCCTGCACCCCCGCAGCCCAGAGACCCCGGCGCCCTTTGCTGCAGTGAAGCCAGCCCCTGATAGCCGAGGTGGCCCGCTCAGAGGATGGCGGGCTGGGATGCCTCCAGCCACCCCCAGACCGGCTTTAGCACCGCGAAAGCCTTGGTGCTATTCTAGGCGAAGCTTATAGATAGTTTCGTCTTTAAACGGCGCTTAAGTGGAAAAGCGGGGTTTAGCTGATGGTAATTCCAGAGGTGTAAAATACAGGCGAAGATGTCAGGCTGCGGTATTAGGATTCAAGCCTAGATTTCCACCTTCCTCTCAAGGTCTGGGTTTGACACCTCCGGTTTTATAAAGAGGAAAAAAAATAATAGATTAGAAAACATGGCTCTGGATCTGGAGTGGAGGCTAAGCCCCTGGTGGATGCACAGGCCTAATAAAAATGTGAAAATTTGCAAACCAGAAAAGTCCTTTAAAAAAACCTAATTCAGTGTGTTTCAAAAATCCAGTGCGTTTGCTCTCACACATGGAAAGAAAATCGCTTCTCCGTGTGCACCGGTGACAGTATTATATATTTTCTTGTTACCCAAGAACTGAAGTTACTCATTTACCTCCAGTGTCCTCGCAGGCAGAGGTTAATAGCTGCAATAAGGATAAATTTAATCCTCCCTCCTGAAAGCACAAATCTGGGGCTGCGGCATCAGGGCAGAATTTAAACACGTCAAACGCGAAGGGCTCTGCCCCAGCGGTTCCCGTGAAGGAAGCAGGAAACGTGGGACGTGCTTCTTTTTATTTTTTATTATTTCAAGATATTGTGCAACGGTTCCAGGTTAAACGCGGGGAACTGGCGGGGTTCGGAGCAGGAGCCTTGCCTGGGGGGGATGCAGCTGGGCCGGGGGGGGGGGCAGATTTCTTCCACGTGATTTGTGTCGTAATTTTATAAGGAATTCTTTTTATAATGGAAAATATCCATTTTATTCGCATGGGTGTTTCTGGGATATGTCTTTTTGGTTTTGTTTTTTTTTTTTTTTAACTGTGATTCAACATTTCTGGCAAAGGCCACCAATAATTTGGCAGTAGAAAAGCAAGTATTAAAATAAAACTCTCCGTGGACTAGCAGCTCGGAGGTGTCTGCCCCAGGGATGGATGTATGGGTAATTAAAAGCTTTAACGTTCTAATGATCCAGGTGCAAAAAAGTATTACTATTTTTTATTTATTTTTCCAAAGGTTGCTATTCAGAGTCCAGCCATTCAAGCAGATGTCAATGGGAGCTGCGGCCTTTCCTTTCAATACACCTCTTGGCAACAACAAACAGGATAAATTTCAATTTAAAGGATAATTTCTTAGGATTGGAGGAAAAAAAAATGGGATGGGGGGGGAGAAGGTCCCCACCTGAAGCTGGGCTGCGGCTTTGGGGAATGTGAAACCATTTTGAAAATAAGCTTTTGATTCAATCCAAAAATCCATCTTCTAGTTAAGATTAAAAAAAAAAACAACCCCAAACCAAAACCCCAAAGCCACACATTAATCTCATCAGTGGGAATAAGCATGTTGGGTCTATGATCTTAATCTTTTATGTCATACACATCTGGAAAAGTAATTCGGGGGCAATAATATAAACTTCAGCTAAGCTGTATAAACCCAATAGGAGAGTGATTTCGCGGAGCTGCAGCTCGGTGGCCCTTTGTCACACGCCTCCTTGTAACAATATTGACTTTATAACACCTCCACTTTGTTCTCTTCCTTAACAGGACAGCTGCTAAGTGCTGGTAAAACAAACATCACATGCTCCGTGGGGCTCCTACAAGGTTTGCAATCAAGCGCTCTCTAATAACCGCTTAAATACTCTCATCAAGCTTGTCCTTGCTGTTTGCTTTAGGACACGGTGTTTTTCTCTCCCCTCTGTATTTATTCTCCGCCAGTGATAGTCGGAGCTAGAGGTCACGCAAAGTAAATGCAGGTGGCGGGTTGGTTTTTTTTTTTTTCTTCCCTTTCCCTGGGTTGTCTCTCATTGTTGAGTTTGCCTTTCTCCATCAGCGGAGTGGATGTGGCTCGAAAAGCATCGCCTTGTTTTTTCTGGGGTTGGGTAATCTGCCCTGAATGCAGCTCCTTATTCTCTCCTGGCAGGTTTTCAAAACCAAACGGAGCAAATCAAAGGTGGCAAGAGAAATAAGAGCTCGTTTAGCAAGGAGAGGGGAATCCACACCGTCCACACAAAATTACATTCCCCCCTTTGCACGGCCTCCAAGGTCAGCAGAAACCAGACCCGTTGCTTGTGAGAGGCTGGAGAGGGAGCCAGAAAAAAAACCCAGTGGCCGATTACCCCTGCCCCAGCCCGGGGCTGCAGCTTTCCTTCGCGGCTCCCCGTCTCTTCCCGGGGAAGCTGAGGGCTGATGATGCTGCCTGTTGGTTTCTGGCTTTGCTTGAAGCCGCCTCTGATTTCTGTGCATCTGCAGCTCACGCCTTCAAAGCCACTGCTGTAACGTACCGCTGTAGCCTAGCTGAGTTACCCGAACGGGAGCACGGCCCCCTTCTCCTCGGGGTGGCTGGCCTGTGTTCGGAGGACACACACCCATTATTTAGCAGCATGCCTGGAAAAGCACCCTGGGATGACACGCTGGGTACCGCGGGGGCTGGGAGGGCGGTGGAGGCAGACGCCTGTGCACGGGAAAGCACCGGGAGCGGGGCCGGAGCGGGGGACCGGTAGCGTTTCCAAAAGCAATGGCTCTTTACAGCGTGTTGCACCAGCCCCGATGACAAGTCTAATACAGCCCGTTGCATTCTTGGCTCCCTTACCTCTGGCAAGCGCGCAGCCTGAGCGCCTCGGCTGCAGGGGCTGGCTCTCCCGACGCCTTTCCAGCCGTTTCCCCACAAAGCTGCTATTATACCCTAACGAGGCTCCTCGAATCCGCTCACCCTGGAGCAGCCCTATTCCGTACGACCCAGCGAGCCGTGCCGTGAGCGCTGCACCCAGCTGCTTCCACGTTAGCGTTGGAAACTGGAGCTTTATGGTCAAATTACATTTTGTCTGATTTTGCAGCTCGCGGGGCTTTGCAAAAATCTGGCCCTCGTTGGCCCGAACGGTGCTGTGCTCCTGTAGCTCGTGTTTTGGTGGGGATGGCAAAAGAAAGCAGCCTGTGCAGCAGCCCGTCCGACCCAGAGCTGGGGTCAGCACGGGCGCATGTGCAGGGCTGTGCCTCTTGCAAACCCACCGGAGCCCAGCAGTTATTCTCCCTTGCAGAGCCAGGCTTGCCACCCCGTGTGCGTGGCCTAAAACTCAAATAAATGGTTATTTTACTGAGCTAACCTATTGCTGGGGTGGGGATGGGGGAGGAGGATGCTCTGCTCAAAGGCACCCTGCCTATAGAGTTGTGCAGAAGTCCGTGAAGGGTGCAAATCCGGCACCCGGGGTGATTTGTGCCAGTAGGGGTGTGCGGTAGAGCCGACCCCTCTCTCCGCCGCTGTAGTGGTGCCGCTCGGCCCCGCGTCCTGCCAGGATGGGGAGCGGGCGGCCAGGCGAGGGGCGCTCCCTGCAAGAGCCTCCCGCGTGGCACAGCAAAAAGAGTCGGTGCCGGGACTTCAAAAATCCGTAATTACTGTGCAGGCAGGGGGACTGTCCCCCTTTCTCCCCCCAAATGCGTGCTACAAATTAAAATAACCCTAATGAAGCTGTATAGGTTTATCCTGACAGACCAGGAAGGCCACGCTGAGGCTGCCACAACTTCTGTTCCTTCTGTGGAAGATGGGCCAGTAACGCCGGCTTCTCGGACTTGCTTGTTTTGCCGCCTTTGTCCTTTTCCATGCAAAGGTTACCTGCTCCTGCGCCGAGCGCTCGCTCTGCGTGCCTGCAAGGCAAGCTGCTTCCCCGTGCCGCGGTCCCCCGGGGCTTCCATTTGATGCCAAGGTGCCTTTTCTGTTGTTAGGTGGGACGCACCTCCTGGGCGATCCCTGGTCCCAGCGAGGGCTGTCTGCCCGCGGCGGCCGCCCGGGAGGGTCTCTTTGGTGATGGGAAAGCAGAGCAAGTGCCTTGGGGAGGCAGCTGGAGCTGCCCTCACTGCCTCCCTTGCCAGAAGGGATTTCTGCAAGCCCTGAGTCTTGGCCAGACAGCGGCTTGTCCCCTGGCCAGCCTGGGGTGACAGAAGCGGTGGCACCGCTCCCACCGAGCTGCAGGTGGGAGGTGCCCATGGTGAAGGGTGCAGGTGGGACATGCCCCTAACACACCAACAGCAGAGGGGAAAGAGCTCGAGAGCAAAGATGAGAGGTCTCAAAACAGCCCTAATAATGCCTGGCTCCCTGGCAGCGCCCCTGGAGCAGGTGAGTTTATCGCTCCCCTCCTGCCTAGTTGCTCCTCCAGCCCTCAGCAAAGCCAGAGGGAGCAGCAGGGGCCGGGAAGCATTCCCGCCGCTGCCGCCGGGAGCGGGGTCTGGCTTTCCGTCGGGTTACGCCGTGGCGTCCCAGCTGAATGCGGCCCTTCAGCTGCTGCAGGTTTTCTCAGCTTTCTGGTTTCCTCTAGGAAAAATAGAGCTGGTCAAAACATACGTGAGGCTCTTGGCGTAGGAAAGGGGGGGGGTGGGTTCGTCTGGGGTCCGGGCTGCTTGCTCCTGGCTTGGCTCAGGTAGGCGGAATGGCAGGAGCGAGCGGTTTTGGGTTTAGAGACTGTGGGTTTTGCTCTACGTGCCTCCTGTGGCCAGCCTCACTCAAAATAATCAGGTTACGCGTTCCCTTTAAAAACAAGGGAAAACGCTGCATATTTTCTCATTTTCAAAGAAAGGATTTGCTCATGCCGAAGTCCTTGTTTAATACGCAGAGCCCCTGCACGCTGGATGCTTTCCAGGGATCGCAGCCCGGCCGAGGCCAGCGGCACTCTTGTAACGCAGGAGGTCCTCGGGTGATGCTGCGTGAGCCTCCCCGGCGCACGTGGCGGGGGTCCGGGCACTGCTGCGATGGAAAGCGACGGGCGGCTGGTGCTTTTGTGCAAGGGGGATCAGCCCCCGGACACAGAGCCTGGGCGAGACCCTGCTCCAGACTGAGCCCTCCCGCTCTTTGGGTGATGCTTAAACGTTGCTGGAGGCAGGGAGCAAGCGCTGCCAGGCTGCGCCTGGATTCCCCATCGTCTTACCCCCTCGAGGATTGGCTTCCCATGGGGTTGCTGCCTTGTTCTGGAGGGGCTTCGCATCCCTGTGCCCCCTCTCCCGAGCGAGCGGGGCCACCAGCCGCTCCGCTTTCAGGCTGGTGTCGGAGCCAGAGGCTGGTTCTCTCCATTGGGTCATAAATTTACGTCCAGCCAAACACAGTCGTTACCTCAATGCTGTTGGTTTTCTCAGCTCCCAGTTTCCAACTGGAGCTGACCAAGTGCACTGGCAGCACTGGGGAAGGGGTTTTTAGGTAAGAGGGGTGGTAAAACATGGGTGCTGACTCCCCAGCACTGTAGGAAATCCACCCCCAAACCAGCTTCCAGGGCCGAACGCTGTAGCAGCTACTCTGGAGGTGACCCAAACCCCGCTGCGCAGGGCACACATGGCTCCCCGGGGAGCATCCATCTCTCCTCCAACCTGCACCTCCATTCGGAGGTCGAAGCCCTGCTATAACATCTCTGAATAAACCTTCCCTCTGTTTTAATTTGAAAAAAAACCACCTGCTTACACCCTATAGGAAAGCTGCCACCTCAGGGGGACAAGTCCCGGGAGTCCCCGTGCCTCCCCGGCGAGCCGGCGTGTGCCGGGGCACGCTCTGCCCGGCACGGGGACCACTCCATCCGAGCGGCAGATCGACACGGGGGCCTGGGCGAGGACGCAGTATTTAAATCATCTGGGAGCCCGTTTAAATGGGAAATCAGTAAGTGAAGCATGAGAGATTGATTTATATAAATTTTATGGCCAGGGACTTCAAGCTGGTGTCAATATTTCTGCATAAATAATGAAAAACATTAAAAAGGGGGAGACGTGACCGACAGCATGCCTAGATAAACCTCGGGGCTGGCGGGGTTGCAAGGTGTGGGGAGCGCTGCAAATCACGCTGCTGGCAGGTGAAGCTGCTGACACACCATTTATTTTCCTGTGCTGACAGCATGAGCCCCTTCCTCACTGGCACTACCAGCAGCACGGCGCTTATTAGAGCAGCGCTGATTTAAAAGGAAGGGGGGGGGGGTAGGAAAAAAGAGGTTATGATAGGAAATGATGAGGTGGGCAGGTTTTATATCCCATCCCTAAGCGGCATTTGTTGATTTGCAGCAGCAGCAGGCACGGCTGCTCCTCCGGCTGCAGAAAGGCGATGGGGCCGGCATAAGGCAGCGCTGGGTGTCCATGGGCAGGTTGGGATGGTCATTCACCCTAGTGCTTTCATTTCTTAACAGGACCCTCCTGCCGTGAGGGCTCCTCCTGAAACCCCCCTGCAGTCAGAGGGGGCTCTGGTGCCTTCCCCAAGAAGCTTTCAGCAGCACCCGTGGGTGCCGCCCCCCACCCCAGGGTCTCTTTATAAATCATTTAGTTGTTTTCCCACCTCCATCTTCCTGGCCAGGACGACGCCCGCTCTCACCTCGTCCTTGGTCCTGTTGCAATGCCTCTGAAACAATAACCAGGCGGGAGCTGGCACCCGCTCGCAAAACATCCATTACCTTGGTCTCTGCAATCAAAAGCCATTTATAGTAAATGTGTTTGCTTTGTACTGAATTACTCACAATGCTGCCAAGTACAACCACACCAGCTGTTAATTAGAGTTTAGCTTTTATTACCAAAAAGTCTGCTCTGTTGATATGGAAAATGGGAATAAAAAGTCATTTAACCTATTGTGATGTGAAAATAAACGATGACTTGTTGGTTTAATTAAATAGTCTATTTATCTAGCCGTCAAAGTGTTTGAACATACGCGGGATTATGAGCAGCGTTACCCTGGCTTGGTCTCCTGTTGTCTGAATAATCCATGTTGTTTGAGGTGACAGTTACCTGCTAAATGGCCCATTGAACTCAACGTGAATCTTTCAGCAGAAAAGTCCGACGCATCGCTTTGCTTCCCGCGCTCTCCGACGTTTGCTCGCTTTCCTTTCCTTCCACGCACCAAGGGACTGCCGCCTCCTTCCCACCGCGTCCACGCGATTAGTCCTGCCGCACAGCGAAGGGCGTCGGCGTCAGCCCCGTCCCTGCATCCGTGTGCGTGTGCGCACGCGGTCTCTGCTTCCCAAAAACATTCCCGCCGGGCTCGTTTTGGGACGTCGCTGTGGGTTGCACCGAGGAAGCAGTGCTGGGCTTTCCAGTACGGGCTCTGTCTTCGTGTTTTGCATCCTGCTCTTTAGGATAAAGCTGATAACGGAGATTCTCCGTGCTCGGATCTGATGGTCTTTATGTTTCGCGCCTTTTCTTTGTCCCTGCGGCTGTCTGTCTTGCATCGCCAAGAAAAATACAGCAAACAGGAGGACGGGGCTACGGCTCGTGATGATCCAGCATGGTGGGACCTCCACATGGCGAGGCTTGGCTGGCAGGCGCGGGGAGCGGGCTGTGCTGGATGGAGCAGCTCCAGGGCTTCTCCTGGGGGGGCAAAAAAAGGCAAGGAGTTCTTCAGATGTTGAAGGGAAAAATTGATTTCAAGTCCTAAAGGGAAATCTGGTGATGGGAAAGGTACCGAGGATTGCCTTTGTGCTCCCGGGAGGGCGAGCAGCTCAGCACGGCGGCTCCGGGGACAAAATGGCATCTCCGTGCCGGGATACTGAGCGAGGCAGGGATGTAAATCCTGGAGTTTCCAGGGCACAGCTCTCAATTACAAAACGAGACAGGGAGCAAGGGAGCTGGTGCTAATGCGATTCAGATGATTCAGGAGCTGGCTCTGAGTTCAGCTGCCAGGCAGAGCATTGCAAGCTGCCCTGGAGGACACGATGCCTCTTTCTGGAGGGAGTTCAAGGATCTTTACTCATCTGTGGCAGAAATGGCTTTGTTATTGCTTTTTTTTTCCCTTCTTCCTCTTATAGAGTATTTCACCATCTGCCAAAGCTGGAGGGGAGATTTCTTCCTCACCGGGCTGGGGAGGAGAGTGGTGGGGTCCCACCAGGGCTGTGTGGGAGTTGTGCACACGTTTCTGTCTCAGGTGCCTGTTTGTTTAATACAAAACAGACCAACCAGTGCCACTGGGAACGTACTTTATTACTGGGACATGGGGTTGTGCTCCTGGCACAGGTCAGGGACTTCTGCCTGTCCCTCCCACCACATCTCCTCCTGTCCGTCCGTCCTCCGCCGGACTTGCCTGGCTTGCCATGCTGTTGCTGGATTGCGAAGGCGACGAGCAGCCTCGGCGGCCGCTTTGCAAACTGTGCCGATGCATCTGCACGTTGCAGCTCTGCCGTCGCGCTCCCATCGAAGGGAGGACGTGCTGCTGGCCACCTGCCTTACCTCCTGCCTTCCAGCCCCATGCCAGGCTTGGTGCAGCCCACGGCTCGGGGCAAATGTCCCCGCCGTGGCGGCAGGAGGCACCAGATAGAGACGGCTTCTCTCTGTCACCCTGGTCCTGGTTTTATCACCGGCAGAGTAAAACTAGTGCTGGCAAGAGCTGGAGCAGGGTGTTTGCTGGGTGGATTTGCAAGAAGAAGCTGGCAAATGACAGCAAAGACTCTTTGGGCAGAAGTTCCACTAATCTGGGCATTGCAGCATTTTCCCTGGGGAGCTGGGAGAGGAACCTGCTGTGCCGTGAGCTGGGTGCACCCTGCCACCGCCGACCGTCTCCCCCAGGCACATACGGAAGCCGTGTGCCTGCCGACAGCTCGCCAACCTTTCCAACGAGCAGGGGTGTTGCTGCTCTGCCTGCTTCTTGCTGGAAACCACCTTCAGCTGCTCTGCCGCCCCAGACCCTGGGAAGAGCAGGGTGCTCTGACCCTGCGTGGGTCGGCTGGCTAAGGGAAAACTTAATTGCACGTTCCTCTTTTTGGTCTCAGCCTGATGCTTCCCCTTGAAATCCTGCAGCCGTGGCACGGAGCACATGCATCCTCTGCAGAACTCGGTCTCCACGAGAGCGCTAAACTTGTCGCAGCTGTTTACTTATGCTTTCACACTGTTTGTGTAGTCAGAAGTCTTGATCTCTTATTTATCTCCTCTTGAAACAGCTACAGTTTAGAGTTTAAACACATTAATCATTTCCAAGCCTTTAAAGGGCTTTTAAGTGGAGACACTGGTTTTGTTTGCCTTTTAATTTTTATTTCGAGTCTCCCTTCTGAATCAGAAGGCAAGTGCTTTAAAGACCATTGAAGGAGCTCACTCCCATACAAACTGCAAGCTGTGTGCCCCCCTGCTGAAAAAATATCCGGCGGGGAGCTGTGCTTTGGGGGGACGCCTCTGCGTGGGAGCAGCAGCCGGGTCCCATTGCCTGGGCTGGTTGGCCTCTGCTGCAGCCTGCCCTTGGCGGCAGGTCCCCTCCGCGGGGCGCAGGGCTCCTCGGGGTGCTCCTGGCTTCAGGGTGCTGCATCTCCAGCGCAGGGGAGCGATCCGTGCCCTGCAGCCGGCGTGGCCTTTCAGGTGGTGCGTGCGGTCGGCGCGTTACGGGCCGGGGAAACGCTGCCAGCCTGGGTTTGTGTGGTCTGGCTGCGAGGGAGGTGCTAATGCATTCGGTGGTTGGCTTGGCTGAGCTGCTCCGGGGCTTGAATTTAGGATTTTTACAGTCCCTGGGTCTTATAAATAGATGTTACAGTGGTTTAGCTGGAGGTTAGAGGTGATTTGAAGAGCTGGCAAAGCACAGCCTACCTAAGGAGGTAACTAATGTCTATTTGGGGTCTGCGTTGCCGTTTGGGTTATAACTCTCCCGTGCTGCTCCCGCCCCATCCCCGGCAGAGGGGTTGCAGGCTCCGTGGCCGCCCATACCAGGGCAGCTCATGATCGTGGGGTTTGAGCTAAAAACCTCTCCCAGGGTTTTTGGGGAAGAGAGACAGAGCATCCCGCGAAGGAGCGGTGCTGGCTCTCCTTCAAGGCACTGCCACAGCCCTGCTGGGGGCACAGCGCTCAGGAACTGGTGTTTTGATAAATACCAGCACGCTTATTTACTTTGCAGGGGGGAAATTCTGCCAAAAGAAAGCAAACTCATGCAGCATCCATTTCATATAGAAATAGTAAGCATTGTGAGGGACTAATTGCTTCGGGGCATCAGTCAAGCACCCAAAGCCTCTCGTTAGCAAGGGGTTGTGACCTCAAGTCATCAGCATCTTGCTAAAATGCATGAAATAAGGTTTCTGCTAATCACCTGCAGCCAGGTGTCAGTGGCTGGGAGCTGCCAGCTGGAAAGGCAGGATTTGGGCAGCCGCCCTGTCCTCCCCGGCCGCTTCGGGCTCGGGCTCGGCACGGCTGCACCGTGGCAGCTGCAAAGCTCTTTGCCCCCGGTCCTCGCCAGCCTCGGCGGGTGCAGAGCTCGGTGCTGTTAATCCAGCGCCTTGCACAAGCGAAACCTGCAAAAAGCAAACAGGGGGAAGGGAGCGCTTGGCCTGTCGCCTCCCGAACCACTTCCCGAGCCAGCACATTAACAGCGACCCTCGCCCCTCGTGTCCCCCACCCTGGGAGGCACCCGGGCGCTCCGGCAAGGGAGGGATGCTGGAGACGTGCTCGTAAATAAGGGCATACTTTCCACGGCTCCCTCAGCGCAGCCGAGGTGTGAGATGCTGCTTTTTAATCGGGGTGTTGGCATTTCTCCCGCGGTGGGATGGGAGCGGGACCCTCCGTGCAGACCCGTTTCCTGCCCGCGAGCAGCTGTAAGGGTGGGTTTGCCAGAGCCCGTCCCTGTGCCGTGCCGAATTACTGTTGTTATCCTTGGAGTCCCGTCTAGGTGCTGCAAACGGCTCCAGGTGTGTCACCACTGAGCCCGTCTAGATCTGCCAAGAGGCCCGGACGAAGCAACGTGTCGCTGTAAAGGGATCCGCGCCGGCGGGGGCCAGGACCCGTCTGCACATAGAGAGGTGGAAACCTGGATGTGTTTTATTTCCTCCCACCTCTCGGTATGGGTGAGTGCCTGCATCCCCCATCGCCAGGGCTGGAGCCGAGGCCTGAGGAGAATTGCCAGGTGGGGATAAACATGGATTTACCATCTCATTGACTTGGGAAAGGGAATTGTGTCAGTGCTGGACGGGCTGCAGGGCTGCGGGTGTTATAGCAGTGGCTCATCATCTCCATGGCAGCCCTAGGAATGAGGCGTTTCTCCCCAAAACTCAGCATCCTGCACGAAGCTGGTGTCCTGCCGGCTGTGCTGCAGCTGGAGGGCAGCAGGAGAGCTGCCCTGATGCCCTGGGGGTGTTGTGGGAGCTCCATCACTTCCCAGCTGGTGAGCTGGACACGCAAAGACCTTCTCCTTCGCAGCAGCCGGTGCAAAGCGGTGTGCGAAGGGCCGTCGGTGTTCATAGGACACCCCGAAAGAAGGAAAGTCCACATGTGCTTCATGCAGGACCTGGAAATTCCCCAGCGATGGTCAGGAATCAGCCTCAAACCGGCCCACCTCAGCCCGCGAGGTGGGTTAACTGGTGGGCAGGGGGATGCTGGGGGGGAATGGAGTGAGCAGCGATCCCAGCAGGGACCCAGTGGTGAGATCTGGCACTCGGGCAGATGATGTGGATTTGATACACTCTCCCTCGAGGGCTGTGGGTTCCCAAACCAGCACATAAATTACAGCGAGGCTTCGCTAACCCGGCACTCGCATCTGCTGGAGGCAGCCCCGTGCCAGGGCTCGCTGCTATGTAAAACCAAAACCAGACCCGTTTGCTCAGCACTCTGAAATTCCCAGCGAGAACAAGATCCCGCTGAGCTGAGGGCGAAACCCAACAGAAACCCACGGCGTGGAGCTTGGCATGGCTCGCTCCACCCCATGTAGCCACCAGCAAAGTCTTTAAATTTCTTATTAAAAATACAATTGCCTAATTATGCCTTTGCACCGGTGTTTCTGTGCTCCTTTGGTGCTCTGCAGGGAACGTGACCCCAGCTCTGAGGCTGTGGCTCGTATGAGCCCCGTGGGAGGTGGGAGCAGCCTTTGCTCCCAGTGAACGGGGCTCCCTCGAGAAAGATTTATACACGTGGGAAAATGAGAGTCGGTGAGTTTGTCCCAGATATTCCCTTTTGGGCCAAAGCAGGGGAAAAGCCCAGATTTCTCACCATCCTGGTTTGTGCTCCAGCCGTGTGACCGCTGTTACTCAGGGATTTTGCACGTTTGTCTCTCTTTCTGTTGCGCTCTCTGCAATTCGGGTGATGCTACGGGTATCTTTAATAACTGCCTTACCCTAAGCAGCTTTTCTCTAAAGTCTTTAGAGTCTCCTCGAGTTTTCGCCTGCAATGTTATCGTGGCAATAGTGAAAGGAAAGGCAAGAAATGGCTTGGGGACTATCCATGGGTGCAGGAAGCACCCGAGGGCTGCAGCAGTGACGGGCCGGTGGGGAGGAACAGCCGGTGCCGTGGGAGGAGAGCATGTCCTCGCGCACAAGAGGGCTGGTGCTGCCCACCCTCCGCTCCTTTCTTCCTCGTGTTTGGCAGGATCGGCCCCTAAATGAAGTACTAACCGGTGTACCGGTACCGGTCGGTGCTGCTGATGGGATTTGCGCCGTGGGTCCCGGGCTGGGGGCAGCCCGGGGCTCAGTGCCATCGCTCCGGGAATGAGCTGCTGTGGCCGACGGGGCTGGGAGGTGCGGTAGGCGTTCACAGCTCTCCTCGCCCGAGGAGACGCCGCATCCACAGGGCATCAGGATGTGGCATCCCTCTGCCGGGCCTGGTGCGGCGGGCTGATGAGAGATGAACCCCCTCTGCACCCTCCTGCCTTCGAGCTGCATCCTCCTCCTCAGCATCATCTTCTGTTTCTCTAAGGCAGAGCCCAAAGGTGTCTCTGGAAATGCAGCAGGTGCCTGAGCAGCGGTGCTGAGCAGATGAAGTGCCTCGCTAAGCCTGTGTTTAATCTGCCCTTGTCCCCTTTAGTCTTTGAAAGACGAGCCCCGGGTCTGCTGGGAGCAGCTGGGCAGAGCCTCTGCAGAGGACACGTGTGTAATTTCTGCAGGTGACTTTGTGCTGGGAGAGCCCGCTGGCCCTGCGCCCTGCCCGGGCAGTACCGCTGCCGGCAGGCAGCACAGCCACCCGCCGTTCCTCTCGTGCCGCAGCCGAGCAGGGACGGATCACCTCCCACCTAATAGCGATGCTTAGCACCGAGGAAGCTGTCTACATCTTCCCTCCGCTGCTGTGCAAATATTAGCTAATTAAGTGGCAGCAACCTTATCTAAAGGACACTTGTGATGGCCTTGTTTGTGGCTACAGCAGGTAACAGGGAGGATTCATTCCCAGCAGTCATTTGCAAAGAAAGGAAAAAAGAAAAAGGTGGTCTTGGAGCTGGCTGAGGATTTTAGCAAAGCTTTTACTGTCAGCTCTCGTTGGGAGGAGGGTCTGTCAAGGGACGACTCCAAGGTGCCTGGTGGGGGGTGGCTTGGGGGTGCGTGGTCCTGGGGGAGAGCCCAGGACCCATCTCCTGTGAATGTGGGGTTGGCTGCAGAGGCCAGGCTTGCTCCAGGAGGAGGGCTGCAGACACCAGCTCCGCAACAGCCGGTGATGGTGCAGGGGGGTGCGGGCAGCGCTGAGGTGGGATGCGAAGGCTCTGGTGTCCCACCGGCGGTTGTGAGGCTGCGGGGTTCGGAGGAAAGGCCGGAGCTGTCTCCTTTTACTGCGCAAAAAGAAGCGATGCCTGAAACCTCAGCGCTTTGAAGGAAGGGAAAAACCATTTCAGGACCCCTCCAGACCTCGCCGCCGTCACCCCCTCCGGGGTTTGCTGCGTGCAGGTGGGAGGCTCGTCCCCGCTCCCACCGCACCTCCGTGCCCGGCTGCTGGTGCGGGACTTCGAGGTAAAAGGCGTTAAAGCTTGTGAGCACTTGGGTCTGACAGTAACGAGGGCTGGCTAAGTGCTGCGGCAGGGCTCCCCTGAGGGTGGTGCACCCTTGTTTTAGCTGTGAACCGCGCGGCTGCTCTCTGTGATGTTTATTTTAAGCAATTTTGCTAAATACTGAGAATTATTCCTGTTTACTCATGAGCGCTGATCCTGAAAGCAACCTAAGAGGTTCGGATAAGCTTCCCAATAACTTGCAGTGAGATTATTTCGGCTCCCCTGCAAAAAATGTCTTGGCTATCAAGCGTGATGGGCGAACTGGCAGCCCGGTGGTGCTCAGCTCTCCCCTGTGCTGGCGATGCTGCTTGCACATATTCTTCTTTTTCCGGAGCGAAGGACACAGTGGCCGTTTGCCAGCAGGCTTTAGTGCGCTGAAGGCCCATGTGCATGTTGTTATCTTGTGCCCAGCAACTCAGGATTCCCTCTTGCTTCCTTCATTAACTTCTAGCAAATTCATTTTGTATCTTGCTGCAGACGTCAGTGCACTGAAAGTATTTTATATATCTATAAAATCATTGGAAACAAGCGAGGCTGGAGGTTAAGTGTTAGCTTTGCAGCTCCAAGACCTCCCTCCCATTGTGCCAAGCAGCGAGAGGCCTCACGGGCTCCCTTATATTGCTTTAATTGCAGAGAAATTCCATTGATTTTTCTACTGCTTATACCATGGCAGACAGAAAGTTTTGTTAAGGACACAGTGGGCAGCAAAATTTGGGGAATTTATATTGAAAACCTGTCCTTTAGGCGCCACTCTCCAGCTTCTGCAGCTCCGCGACTGTAACAAATGCTTTTTCCATAAGATGTCAGTGTGGCACAGGAGTTTAGATGCTTGTTTGTTAGTTGTGGGAGTAATCCATCACAGGCAAACGATGGAAAACCATCTTCTGGACCACCACCAAGTTTCAGCTCAATTACAGCTCACAGCATTAATTTTTTCACTGGCGGAGAGGTGAATTGCGGCGCTGATCCGGTGCCACGAAGGGACGATCACTCACCTCCAGTGTTAAAATGGGCGCAAGACGTGCCCCGCAGCCCGGGTCTCTCCTCCTGCCTCTGCATGCTCAGTGCTTTCATCCTACAGGCTCCACTGGGCTTCTTTCACACCCCAAAAAATCTGGCCTCGAAAGCTCTCTCTCCTCCCTTCTGCGTGTTTGAAACAATAAGCAGGGAAAAAATGTTGGTGTATTAATAATATTCTGGATATCTTTTATGCACCAGATGTAACCAAAATAGGGAGCCGAAAAAAATCCCCCACTTAGTGATGCTTGTGGCTACCATATGACTTTAATGGTGTGTGAGGAAAGGAAGGCAGGAGTCCATAAACGTGGGCAAATGTGGATATCTGGGCAGTCCTTTCTCTGACCCTTTCCTGGGATATTCTTCCCCCAGAAGCCAACGTGTGGGGGGAGCTGGAGGTGGCTCCACGTTGGGCTGGCCACGTGCCCGGAGCCAGGTGCTTCGCTGGCGGAGCCATCGGTGAGCCCAGAGGAGGGAATAAGACATATTAGGAGAAATACAGTCTTTCAGCAAATGAGAAAACCAGCCATGGCTCTAAGCCACGAAACGCAAGGAATAAACCCACAAGAGTGCGGCTTTAACGCAGCGGGGAGTTTTATTTAACTCGGGGCTGCATCGTGCTGGTTTTGCGCTAGAAGATTTTTTCAGTATCAAGATTTGGCTCCTAATGTGGGACCGAGCTGTAACTAGGGCCCTGCGCCAGGTCCTCCTGCTTGCCCCGCACCCGTCCTCCCGCAGAGCTGCCACAATGCTCCCCCTGGTGCTCTTCCTGATACTATCCGTGATGCTCTCCCTGATGCTCCCCCGGTGCTCCCCCTGATGCTCCCCCCGATGCTCTCCCCGATGGTCCCCCAATGCTCCCCCTGATACTATCCGTGATGCTCCCCCTTATGCTCCCCCTGATGCTCCCCATGATGCTCTCCCTGATGCTCTCCCTGATACTATCTGTGATGCTCTCCCTGATGCTCCCCCAATGCTCCCCCTGATACTATCCGTGATGCTCCCCCTGATGCTCCCCCTGATGCTCCCCCTGATGCTCCCCCTGATGCTTTCCCTGATGCTCTCCCTGATACTATCCGTGATGCTCCCCCTGATGCTCCCCCTGATGCTCTCCCTGATGCTCTCCCTGATACTATCTGTGATGCTCCCCCTGATGCTCCCCCAATGCTCCCCCTGACACTATCCGTGATGCTCTCCCTGATGCTCTCCCTGGTACTATCCGTGATTCTCCCCCTGATGCTCCCCCTGATACTATCCGTGATGCTCCCCCTGATGCTCCCCCCGATGCTCTCCCTGATGCTCTCCCTGATACTCTCTGTGATGCTCCCCCCGATGCTCCCCCCGATGCTCCCCCCGATGCTTCCCCTGATGCTCTCCGCGGCTGCCAGCTCCAGCAAAGGGCGGAAGGATGCTTGTCCTCCCCGGCTTGGCCATCTGCAGGGAGCTGTGCTGGTGGCAGCAGCCGGTGCAGTGCTCCTCTGCTCCCGCCGTGGCTTTAATTGCCCTGCTGACGAAGCTGTGCTTGTCTAAGGGTTCTTAGTTTTGGATTTGTTAGGAAGGAGCAGCTCCAAAGGCTGCTGAAGCCCATGGAAAGCCTCCTGTTGACCTCATTAAGGGCTGGATCGATGCCTAGTGGCAGACAAAGGGCTCTCCCTGTGCAGCGCTGGCTACGAGCGCAGCGCTACGGCCCCCGCTCTTCCAGCGGCAACGACTTCGGGGGCCGAGGGGATTTATTTCCTCTCCGGCTAATGGGCACGCTTGGATAGTTCAGATATTGCATAGCCCTTTTCCTTCTCTAGTTTCAATTCGATATTTAAATCCAGTAAGATGTGTAATAATCTGCGTGTCTGGGATTAATATAATGTTATATGTTTCTTGAAAGCCTCGCTGATCCCGTAGTGAACTTAATCTTTTATTAACATTAACTAGCTCATGTGGTGTCCAGCAAGCCCAGGGAGTACGCTTTCCAATACCAACAGATGACAAAGAGATGAAAATATAATAGCAGATGAATTCCTCCTTTACCACAAAAGCAGCAACGACAACAAGACTCCAGCAAAGAGCCTTCTCCTGCTCGGAGAGTATTGTCTCACAGGCAGAGCACGTACCGCGCCG
The DNA here is from genome assembly GCF_949628215.1 of Phalacrocorax aristotelis. Classification (NCBI taxonomy): domain Eukaryota; kingdom Metazoa; phylum Chordata; class Aves; order Suliformes; family Phalacrocoracidae; genus Phalacrocorax; species Phalacrocorax aristotelis. Next base: position 54,258,549 of record NC_134282.1, read on the forward strand.
CTAACGGGAATTGCCAGGAAGTAATACTTATTGTCGAGGCTTTGAAATGGTAAAGGAAGAGATTATTGAAAGGCGTATCTCTGGCCTAGGAGCAGCCTGCACTTAACAGCTATCAATGCACAAGTGCCAAGAGGAAAATGTTAACCTCCCTGGTGCCAAAGAGACTCCGCGGATCCATTCTTTGGCTGCTGTGCAACATTATAAAATAGAAATAATGGCATGCTGGAAAATGGCCATTTCGCTGCTAGAAACGCTGCTCTTGTGTGAATGCCAAGGCTCTGTCTCTGGCAGAGGCATGCCTTTGCCCGGATCGTGAGTGTCAGCGCGGCAGCGTGCCGGTCCCTGCCCGCCTGGGTGGTGCGGGGAGCACGCACCCCACCGTGCTGCAGTTCGGGGTGGGGGGGGCTCCAGCACCCAGGCGGCTGTGGCCAGCCCTGAAGCACCCCTCTCACTGTAGGCATCCCCTTCAGGTGCCACTTCAGCCCAGAGCCCGGGCTCTGGGAGCATGAGGGTGGCTGGAATTCCCTGCTGCCGATGCCCCGCTGCTGACCCGCGGCGCTCGGCCGGCTCGGCATGTCCGCCCGCGAGCTGCAGTTAAACTTGGAGAGATCCAGCAGTATCATTAATTTCCGATTGAATTTTTGCTGGTGCAGCTCACTTCTCTGGCTAAACCAAAGCGGTTCGGCGCAGTTTGCTGCCTCTGACACATACCCGTGCTGGGATAACACTGGCATTGGATCCAGATGGGGAGAGGCTCTGCTCCGGTGGTGCAGAGGGAACCCATTAGCAGCACGCCGTATTCCAAGGAATTCCTTTCCAATTTCCTTCCCGATTATACTGCTTATCCCCAAGCATGAACCCTCCCCTGGTCTCCCTTTGGTTTATCTCCACACTAACTCGCCTGAACTTGCATATTTTCTTTTAACTTCATCCGATTTTGGCAGTTTTGTTGGAGCTGGGCAGCCTGGAAGGTCGGTGCCGGTGGGGAGCAGGTCTGCACGGGGCGGTCGGGTGCATCGTCTGGGAGGCGCTGGAAGATGGGCTGTGGGCTACGTGGCTCAGGGGGGCATTTGGGGCTGATTTGTCACCAGTGCGGGGTCCTACAAAACCACGGCACCTGCACGGTGCTCACTTCTCAGGAGAGACTTTTAGTTGCAGCTTCTCTGAGCTGCTTCGGATGGGATGAGCTCTCCAGTCCGTGATGGAACGTGCTTCACTTCTGTCTCTCCAAGTCTCTGAAGATCACCATGCTATTTTGAAGTTGTTCAGCGCAACAGCAACTAGGCTTTGAGGGAGCAGGGCTGAGTGGGGTGGGTTTTTTTAACCGTGGGAGCGTGGGGAAAGGCTTGGAGAGGGCTGCCCTTGCGCAGAGCTTCGGGCGAGCTCCCCTGTGTGCATGCACGGAGAGGTGCGTGACCTTGCTCGCCTTCTCCCGCGCAGCAGCAGGACCTGCCCGCTTCCCTTGCACCCAGCCCGACAGCTCACCGCGGCTGTGCCGCCTCCGTCTTTCTGCCCCACAGCTGCACATTTGCCATTTCTCACCCGAAATGCCGCGCACGTAAGGAACAGCACATCCCTGCTGTGCTGCGGCCCTTGTGCACCGGGGCTACTCCCTCCCCAGCCCCACCTCGGGGCGCAGGGTGGACTTGGGCAGGTGGGTGGGTGGGCAGGTGACTTCTCGTTTCCCGCGGGATGGGGTGCCTGTTTATGTATCACCATATGATATTTGTTTGTGCTTGCGTCTACAGGCCACTGATGACTTGGGTTCAGCTGGTCTCCGTTATAACCTCAGATTTGTTCCTGCAAGCACTCGGCAGCTTCCTATCGGACCCCAGAGCACCTTCCGCAGCGATGACACACACAGGATGCACTTGCATTTCCCTGCAGGATGTTCTCACTCTGGATTACTCTGCTCTGGGCAGAGAAGACCAACTCAGAGACCTCCTTTCCCTGTTTTTTCCTTTCCCAGCAGGGATTTGATGCCTACCCATGCGCTGTGTTTTGGGGAGACGGCCTGTGCTTGGCCCCATTTGCTCCACCCTGGGGGTGATGGGGTGAGGGCAGCTGATGAGCTCCACTGGTGATGGACTGGGTCTGGCCAAGCTGTGCTTCTCCTCTTGCCCGTGTCTGCAAGGTGGGGGGTTATAAACTGAGGCTGGAGCAGGGTTGGGTACAAATTTAGCCTTGAATATCCAGCATGGGAATTTTCTTTTACATGCAACCAGCTCTGCTTTTGCATGCTGCCCAAAAACGAGCACCGTAAGTGATGCACCGGGGTGGGGTTTGGTAATAGCCAAAGGCTGGCAAAGTGCTGATTAAACACCAGCTTGCCCAGAGCAATGCACCCAGTTTGCACGCTGGGAAATCAGACCAGTCCAGGCTGTAAATGCAGGAAAGCAGCTTAAAAAGAGGCGTTGGTATAAACAGAAAGGCGAATGGGGTTTTCACTGGTTTAGTGAGAAGTTAGCAAACGAGCTGTAAAAGACTGGGCTCTGTTTTCTGAGCTGTAAGCTACAGTCAGAAGTGAACTCTCGGAAAGTGTGGTCTCCTCTGAGGTCTGCGCCATGGTGAACACAGCGGAGCTTTCCAAGCCTCAACTGTTTTTGCTGGGCTAATAAAAGTTATAGGAAGCGAAGGAAAAGGCGTAGTGGAATTGGGCTATGTGAGAGCCAGGACCTGAGCTGAAACTTCAGATCTGGGCCCAGCTTTAAATAAACGAGACCAAAGCCCAGCTTGTGGCTCCACATGTGGTCAAGATGCAGTGCAGCAAGCAGCACCATCAGCCGCGCGGTCTGGGGATGTGCGAACTGGCAGACCTCGGGTAGCTCCATCCCCTGCCAATTTCTCACAAGGTCTTTAAATTTTTTTCAGGTATGGGTCTGGTTTTAATTTGTTTGGTTTTTGGTTGTTTTTTTTTTTGCTTTGAGAGAAGGTGCACCAGCATGCGCTTGGGGAGGTGTAAGGGGAGGGCAGGTTGTGGTGGCGAAGCAAAGGCAGAGGAGGTGGAAAAATCATAGTCTGGGGAGAAAACGGGCTTTTGGGTACCTCTGGGGAAGGTTGCTAATTAGCACAGAGTCACCACACCAGGGACCACCGCATGAAAGGGAGAAATCATCAGTGCTCGGGTTTGAGGTGGTGAGGGAATATTAATAAGATCTGCTAAACTTCACCTTAAGGCAAACCCGTGTAGAAATTCCGGCTTTAGCGCTGAAAAACCCGACGGAGCAACGCTCCCTCCTCCGGCCGCGGTGCCTTCCGCCCTGCTCCTGCGCGGCTCCGCCGGCGGCGAGAGCGGTTCGTGACGGGGCAGGACAGTCCCTCGTGGGAGCATCGCCCGCGCGCCCGCTCGGTGCACGGGAGCCCTGCAGCAGCCAGATGGTCCGTGCAACGAGCTGTGCGGCCATTTGGTCCTGATGGTGCATTTAAGTCTGGGCTTTAAGATAACCTGGTCGCAGCCCTTGCCTTTCCTGTGTGCTCAGCTCTCGCACTGGCTGTCGGGGTTTTGTGTGTCTTAAGTGTGTGCTGGAGGTTGACGGACATGGAAGCACTTTGGGTGCAGCTTCCCCTCTCCCGCAGGAGCCGAGGGCGGCAGCGCCGAGCAGGGCCGGAGCTTTCTCTGCTGAAGACGTGGCTGTAAATAAGAGCTTGGGTGTGTGCAGAGCTGGGGTTTGGGGAGCTCTTGTGTGTACCCGTGCAGGACCGACCCCCTCCCCAAACCCATCTTTAGGGTAAAGCTGCTAGAAAGGAGCTTTTCTAATCAGCAGCGTAATCACTGCAGCTCAACTGGGTGTGTCTTTATTGCGCTCTAACACATGCCCTGTTATGTCTTATTGTTTAATGGGTACTTGGCGTATCCTTGGTATAAGCCTGTCTGGGACCCATTGGAGATAAACTCTTCCTCCATTAACATCAACTGGAAGTTTTTATGGGGTTGATGAAAAATATACCTGGGACAAATCATTGTTTTATGTCTTAGAGAAGTAAGACCGAAGAGGCCTCCAGACACGCAGTAAGAGAATCATCAGCCATTAACATGAAGGTATAATTTGTCTCTCATCCTCTTTAACATAGGTCTGAGGGATACTTTCTAGGTAAATACAACGTTCAGCTGTCTTCTTGGCACAGCGGATAAGGGCGAATCCACTTCCTTGGCAGATTATAATGATATACATTAGCCACCCAATTTAGTGAAAAATATTGTTTTCTCCTAATTAAGCAAATTGTTGCAAGCTAGGTCGCTGACTCCTGGGGAAGTTACGTTTCTGCCTTCTAGGCTTGCTGACAAGAGAATAGATTTATCTCCAATTCAGATCACTGGAGAGGGTTCTTGGCATTTTATTACCACATGCAACTTTCTGGATGTTACTAGGAGATTAATGAAGAAGGGAGGGCGGGGGTGAGGGGAGTTCAGCAACAGTCTGTGCGTGACAAATATTAATTATATTTAATTTCATATGCAGATGATGCAATCAGCTGTGCAACACTGGAGATAACACTTTTGTCTAGGTTTGTTTTTTGACCTTGAGAGGCCATGTTTCCCCCTCTCCCTTCTTCCCGCGCATCAGAATTCACATCTTAATTACTCTCTGTGATGTGAGTTCCCTTTCATACGCGCAGATTAGCGAATGTTAACACTCGGGATAGACAAGATAACTACCTGCGGGTCAGCTAACTCTCGCCCTGGAAGGATCCTCGCATGGGGTAGTCCCACTGCCTCAGGGAGAAGGAACCATCACCAGCTTCTCCTTCCAGCTCGGAGTTTCCTCGTGAGGCCACATTAACTAACTCACAAGTGCCGCTCCCGCCGGGGATGCGCGATGGCGTTCAGCTGCCGCGGGTCTGGGCACGGCGGGGTGCTGGCTGGCAGCACCCTCTGTCCGGAGGAGGTGCCCGGCACCCTGCGGGGGCTGCAGGCATCGCCTCCCGCGCCTGGGAGCCACTGCGCGCCCGCGGCGGCGGGGAAGGTGTTGGGGCGTCAGCCCACGGTGCCGCGCTCGCGCTCCTGCGGGGAAGCCTGGGCTGGGAGCGGCACGGCAGGGCGCAGGGGTGCTGTTAGTACTATTTGTAGTAGTTAGGATGGTTGTCTTCCTGAAAAGAGAGGAGTGAAGGAGCGTAGCAGGCACAACAGGCTTCTAATGGTGTTTTATTTAGGTTTTGAGCTTCGGTGCATGCCTGGGGTGCCGCTCGGCACGGCCCCATGGCCGAGCCTTACCTGCACCCCTCGGGAGCACCCTCCTCCAGCACCCGTGTGGAAACACGGCCGGGGAGAGCCAAGCACGCCGTAGGGAGCCCACCTTCGCTTGCACGCGAGGGGAAACTGCGGAGGGGCCGAGGCTGGGGGCAGACGGGTGAGCGGCCGCCAGGTAAGCACGGCACCGCAGTTTTGTTTGACAGCGCTGCTGAGCAGTGACTGACACGCCAGGAGGATTTATTGGGAAAGCACTGGGTCAGCTGTACTGCTGTATGTCCTGGGCTAACGTTGAGATATATAGTGGTTGAATACAGAGTAAAACTCTCCCTTCGTGTGTGTGTGTGTACACATATACGTACATGCTCTCCCTTCACGTGAGTGTGTGTGCGTATATATATGCACATATACGCATATATGTATCTGTAATTAGAAGCGTCTTTAAGTGTCCCATAGCAAAAACAGACCTAAAGGGCTCCAAAAATGGAGTAAAGGGTGTGAATTTTCTTAATATTCCGGCCGAGAAGCTCTTGGCCAGAATTCCAGCTTTTTATTAAAATTTGATTCAAAGCCTTCATCCACGGTACTATTTTTTCTGTCTTTAAGATCTTAGCGTTTATAAATGTCATCACCCCTGGCTTTTATTTTGTTCCATGAACTCTCGCAGACTCTGGGAAGCGGCGGCGGTTTATTGTTATAAGGAGCCGCTGTGCGGGTTGGGAGCTGCCGGCCCCGGGTAGCGCCTGGTGAAGCCGCCCCGGTACTAACACACTATAAATAATCATAATGTAAAGAGACACTGTCAGCTTAAATACATCAGGCTTGTTTTCTCACAGAGTGGCAATTTGCTCTGTCATTTATAGTTATGCAAAGTAAGGGTAAAATAGTAATATCCTCATCTGCTAATAGCCTACAAGCGGCTCATCAGGGAGGAAATGGCTGTGCAGAGCCCGGGAGAGGTGCATCGGGCTGCAAGAAGCCTGGAAACGCCTCGCGTCTGGCACCCTGGGCTCTGACAGCCGATCGGCTTTTAAGACCTCGCCACTCGGGTGTGTTTCCTTGCTGCTAGTGTCTCCCCAGCCTCTTTCAATTTGTTTTTCCAGCCCTTTGCACCCTGGGCTCCTCATTTTTCTTACACTCTTAAGTTATCATTCCAAGGGATAGTTTTATATTAAAGCATGCTGAAGCTGCTTTGCTTTAACGGGCGTTTTGTCTATAGCTCTCGGTTTTGCAAATAGGCGCTGAACACACAAATGCTGAAGTTACTTCTTCCCGCGGGAGCCCTCGGGGCCACCAGCTTGCTCGCAAAGGCGCGTACCCCAAAGCCACAGCACCCAGCCGGCACGGGACCGATGCCCCAAGCCTCTTCTGCTGGCTGGGGGAGGTCCTGGCCTTCGCATCCACCGTCGCCCTGCAAGGCAGAGATGCCGGAGGAGGAAAGGGAGGCTTTCTAGACTAGCAAGATTTGAAGACCTAACGGATCCTGTGCATCAGGTAATTACCGGGCAGCCGAGCGGCCGGCGGCCTCCCTCGCCAAACACGGCTCCTTAGTAAGTGGCTCATTAATTAACGAGGGGTTTGCTCCGCCGGCCGCTGTGGCATGGGCTGGTGGCGCTGCCCCGCGCTCGGGGGGGACGAGGTGCCCGGGAGCGGGCGGCTTTCACTCAATTTCTTACTTATTCTCCCAACCCGCCCCCCGCCGGGATCGCAGGCACCATGCAGGCTGGGGCTGGCCGTTTCCAGCCTGTGCTGGCTCTGATCCTCCCCGAGGGGTTTCTTCCAGGTAAATATTATTTGATTGTCTCCGGGATTAGCTGACAGCTATTTCCTTTGGCTCCCCATTGCCCAGGGGATCTGCTACGGGTAATGCGAACGTGCCTGTTTGAACAGTGCCAGCAAAAGCAGCCTTCGCTGGTGCGAGCAACCCCTCCCTGGTCCTGCCACGTGCCCACGGGTGCTCGGCAAAACTGGAGGAGGATTTTGGCTCCTCTTGCTGGCCCCAAGGTCAGAGTGGCCCAGGTTTCGGGGCCAGTTAGGTCTGGGAGGGTACGTTCCTGACGATACAGGACTGTTTAAGGCCACCCAGCAAATCCCCGGTTGTCAGTTTGCTTCCAAGTGAATCCACGGTGCGTGTGCTCGCTATGCAGAGCCGTCGGCATGTGGACGTGGGATTTAACGTCCAATGAGCCGTAAGAAACGGCAGCAACAGCCCCAGCTTCCCCGGGGCGCTGGGGAGAGGCTGGGATACAAACCCCTCATTCCAGCCTAAGTGTTTTTCCACCATTTCTCTGCGACGTTGAGCGTCCTTTTGCCTGGTTCTGCCCCGGATTTGGTCCCAAGCCGTGGACCCCGGGCATCCCCCCAGCAGTGCAGCAGCATCCAGCTCATCCCTCGGGATGCTCTGCTCCCCCCAGGCTGCTCCCCTGGGAGCAAATGGATCTGTTGAGCATTTAATTGATTCATCATTTTCTGCCTTCCCCTTATAGGTACGAGTGTTTTCCTAACCCTTCTAATTCACGCAGGCTTGTTTTTTCCACTGTCAGGCTTTTCTTCCCCCCCTCCTCTGTGCACAAACAGACAAGATAGCTTAAGAGCTCTTATCTGCAAAGGAAAAAAAAATAGTCTTAATCCCCATTTAATAACATAATATCAGCAGGTAACATGTTCAATATGGCAAAAGAACTCCAGCACCAGGTCAATAGGGTAGCTATAATTTTTAGCAATAAACAAAGCCTGCTTTTAATTACTTCTGTGAAATTGCTTGATCCATGCATGATTAAATATTCATTCTGTGTAACTAGACAGTTTCTTTGTATATAGATCCATATTAAATTTAGCTGGCATCCTGCCCACACAACACATCTAATAAATTCCTTTTAATGTGCTGCAGCTTTGAAGACGTTTTCCCTCCCCTCTTTCCCCCCATCTAATTTGTATAAATAGCTGATGTCTCTGCCTTACCTGGGCGACCGCGCGCTCAGGATACACATGGAATCTTTTAGGAGGGGAAATGATGGAATTTGGGGGAGACATGGGAAAAATAAACCTTCTGATCGCTCGGTGATGGATCTGCTAGGGGAAAAAGTGACTCTCAGACCTTGTTTTTTCACTGGCTTGCCAGCTAACTACTTTGGCAGTGCGTGCATGAGGAAAAAAATCCCTCCTTTTAAAGTAAAGCCAGGGCTGATGTAAATATTTATGTAATATTTTATTACAATCTGAATTTACTTCTTGATTGAAAACATTTCCTAGAAACCTTCTGGAAAATCAAATTAATATGTAATTTAAGTGTCTTGATTTTTTTTTAATAGTGGTTTTACCAGGAATGCTGATATCCATAGGTAGGGCAGAGAGCTCAGGTCGCAAGGTCCGCAATCAGTGCAGGATGCCCATGGACGAGCGGACCTTGACTGGCTTTAAAGCCCTGCTCAGGAAAAAGCTGCATCCTTGGGAAACCCTCGTCCTTCTCGGGGCTGGGGGCAGCTCAGCCCATCGCCAGCAGCAGCAGCAGCAAACCCCCGCTGCTTTTTCTACCTCTTTTTAATTGCACGAAGGCACGCTGATCGATACGGCGTGATGCTGACCCCAGCCAAGTGCCAGCAAGGGGGCACACGCATCTCCCACGTGCGCCGCGGGAATTAATAGGTTTGGGCTGTTCACCTAAACATGGCCAGCCCAAGTGTTTCTCCCTGTCTGCTCGCCACAAGGACGGGGCTCCTGGCTCACACGGGGGGATGTTCCCCCTCCAGCCCTCTGTCAGATGCGTGGGCTCTCGAGCAAGCCCCATTTAGGCTCTGCTGCTGATGCCGGTCCAAAAGGAGTATGAGGGAGGTGATGGGGGAGCTGCTCTGGGTGCACGGCGAGCTGCCGAGGGGTGCGCTCGAGCCCGGGGGAGCGCTGGGGTTCACTCAGCATCTGTTCCTGTTCCAGGCTCTTTGGGATGAGTCCTCTATCCCCAGCAGCCAGCCTTTCGGGCGGGCTGAATTCAAGAGTTGGACTTTTGCTAAAAACTGACAACTTTTCACTTAGCCCACGAACCCCTCTCGCCTCCGACCGAAGGCAGCAGGCCTGGGGCTGTTCCTGCCTGCGCTCCTGCCCGCAGCCTGCCTCGGGGGCTGCCTGTTGGCACCAACACCTTGCCGAGCATCTCGCTGGCTCTGGGGGGGGTCCCAGCATGGGAGGACTTTGCAGTCCCCCCAGCAAGGGTTTGGGGCTGGCTGGGAGGGTGAGCGGCTCTGAGATCTCTGCCCCAGCTGATGGGGGTCACGGAGGATAACAATCTCCAGCCGACAAGTGCTGTGCTTTCAGGGTGCCTTTTTGCATCTCCCATCTGACCTGTGGGGTAGAAGAAACCCTCACCTGCACCTTCCTCCCTTCCAGTTGCTGCGCAGCTGGGGAGCATTGATGGAGGTGCCCAGCTGTGATTTAAAGGCTTCAAGTGATGGCCGAATCGTTTGCCCAAGCAGATAGCAGCAATGATTTGTGCTCCTCTATTTCCAGAAAGAAGAACAGATTGGTCATGCAATCCATCAGCCAGTTTGGGACAGAGAGGATCAGCTGGCTGGGCCAGCTCTATCATCAGCAGTGACCCCAGGTAGCAGCCTAGTGTCCCCCAGATGCCTCCGAGTACCGTTACTCGAGGGGCTCGGTGTCACCCATCTGTGGGGACTGCAGCACCCATCGTTCCTGCCGTGGAGGTCTCCAGGCCAAGCCTCCGCCCATCTGTGTTTTGGTTTCCACCACAAACCTCTTTATTGATATTGCAAATTGAACGAAATAGCTAGCAGATTTTTAAAATTAATAATGTATTTGTTTCTGTCATCAAGACTGCACTGTTTGATGAAATCTAGTTCAGCAGAACATAATTACTCAATGGAAAAAATAAAATCATCTCTTAAATAATCAAATCTGCACTGATAAAGCTAAACCCAGTCCTGCTTCCAAACCCACCAGCCAAAACAGTGGTTGGGCTCGTGCTTACAGAGCTCTCCTTGCCCACAGGCTGGGGCCTGAGCATGGAGCTGCTGCTCCAGGTCGGCTCAGCGTATGCCCTGCTCACCCCTTGCAGTGGAATTCAGCTCAGGAACAGTCCGGTTTCCAGCTGAATTCACAATATTAATTAGCGAGCCTTTGTTTCAGACTAGAACTTGTTACGCGTTATCTTCTGTGGCAGCAGCTTCTATAAAAGACTTTCTCCGCTTTCCTCCCCTTTTACTTTTAATCTCATGTTCAGGCTTTTCAAACCAAAACAAAAGGGTGTCTCATCGAACGAGGATGCCACTAGTGTTTAGGAAGCATTATTTTTATTGTGTGGTACAGAAAAAAAGTACGAATTCCTTGGAGGCCCAATACTTAAAGCTGGAGGAACAGACTGCTTTTAAATACGCTTATAAGGAAATATAGGAGTTGTAATGAGCAGGCAACTGAATTAGGTGACTGGCAAGCCAATTAGCTGGCTTTAAAACATTGTATTCATTAGAATGAAAATAAAGGCAAAGTTTTTAAGGGTAACTGCATCTTTTAAATATCAGTATTCTTGATCCATGCTTGTCTCATAAATATACATTATTACATAATCCCTTAAAAAAACACACGCCCATTAGTAGGAGCAGAAAAAGTCCTCTAAGTGTTTGAATTTATGGCATGAAATGAAATAAAAAAGTAACAAAAGAAAAGAGGTTTGACTTAAAAATCTCAGCCTGGCACTTAGCTGTCCGCTGGCGTGTCCAGGCACCGTGGCGTGCCCGGTGCGGGGTGGAATGGCCTCGGGAGGCGAGGTCCTGCAGGGCCGGTGGTAGCAGGGACGGATTCGGCACCACTCCGGGAGCCCTCGCCAAGCCATGCTGGATGGAGCCAGCAGCACCCGGGACATGGATCGGCACCGGTATTGCAGGTGAGGGACGGCTGGGCTTCGGCTCCTGCCGCGGCACCGGGCGCATCGGCTCTTGCTGCAGCCACCACACAGCTGTGGCCACCCCACAGCAGTCGGGGACCCCCCGTGCTGCCCCTGGCCGCCTCCCACCCCAGCGGCAAGGCAGGCAGCCTCTGCTAGCATCCTCGCTCACAACTTCTTTGGCTCAGACTCTTCAGCCCAGCTTTGACCCAGAGTAATAGTTTAGTCCTGAGCCTGAATATTTGGTTAGCGTGCCATTAGCAGCCGGCGCGTGCCAGGGTGATGGGTCACCTACATCCAGCGCCGGTGTCGGGGCTGCTCGGGGGGCAATGGCTCACCGTGGCTTTGCACTCCCGTGGCCATTGCTGTCCTCCCCCCGGGACGAGGGGGCAGCAGGCTGGGATGGATGGAGTATTTTCACCTCTGAGAAGGTTTTGACCTTGCAGAGCCGTTCAGGACACCTTCTCCAGCCTGTAAAGTTTTCTCAAGAGCACACCTGAGGGTATTCTTACATTAAAAATGCAAGTAGCCATAGCTGAGCCCTTCCTGGTGGGCGCGTGGGAGGGCGGGGGGTGCTGTGCCCAGACCCCGACCTGCGCGGCCAGGATGCCTTGCACCCGCAGCGAGCAGGAGCAGGAGCAGGAGCAGGAGCAAAGCCCCCGCTGCACCCAAAGCAGCGGCTGCTGTCGCACGTGTCCCTGTGCCGCAGTTTACGGCAAATCAGGGACAGCAGTTTACCGTAAATTTGGGTCAAAGTCATGGCTTTTATCTTGCCCAACCCACCGTGGGGCCAGCTGCGGTGTTCCTGCTCTGCGATCCCATGTCTGTCTGTCTTGTGCTCTCCTGGAGGCTCAACCTTGCGCCTCAACAGCTGCTTTTCCCCCCTAATATGTACAGAGAGGCCGTCTTGGGAGAAAAGGACACAGATACGTCCCAGCACTTACTGTCCGTTGCGAACCCCGGTATCCCGGGGAAATACTTGATAAATGCCAGCGAATACCGCTGCTTGAAAACCCGGCCGTGGGGCGGGAGAGGGGAACGTGGGTTTGTTTAAGCCGGCGGAGCTACAGGGCAGCCGCTGCAGGGTCCCCTCCATCTGATTTATTGGCTTGGGGGGGGCGGGGGGCAGGAAAACCGCCCGCATCGCTCTGGGCAAGCGTGGCTCCGCGGCCTCCTGCTCGCGCAGACGATTTCCTGATTTTATAACCCGACGGAGCGCGCGTGATAAATTACCTAGAGTGGGAAAGTTTGAAGCAGTCTTAATTTTGCAGTTGTGCCCAAGTTTGCCACGTCTGGCACGGCAGCAAGATGAAGGTGGTCCCTGGCCCCCTCTAAAGCATCCCCGTGTGACAATTAGGATGAGCAGGAACTAATCAGATGTTGCTTTATCATTATTTTTTTCTTAACAAGAGAACATATAAAGGCGGTTGTATTCCTGGCAAGAGAGCGCAGGTTCTGTGTGCGAGGATGATGGCGGGTCCCTCCGGTGAAACGGAGCGGCTGCTTTTGAAGGGAAATATTTTTCGGGAAGGATTTCACGTCGCCTCGCAGCCAGAGGAGCCAATACTGCATCAATCAGCGATGCTAAAAAAGAAAGCGTTGAGAAGGTGAATAAAGGTGGAAAGATAAATTTAGCTTCTCTTTTCCCCCCTCGAGGTGATAAGTGCTACCTGTGCTCCAAGCTTTGCTGGAACATCGCACTTTAAGACTAAACTAATAGAAGTTGCTAGCATGTGCGATTTGGAGCTTACACTGTAAAAACCTAACTTAGTTGTCCCCTGTGGCTTTATTTATGGCTCTGGGAGAATTAGCCTGTCAAACGAGGAGCGTCACTGGGAGAAAGGAATCCGCGGTTAGAGCCTTACCTGGGAAATGCTGAAACCGCTCTTGTATTCCTCTGCGCTGTTAGCGATGGGAGAGGTGTTGTCCCCCCAAAAACCCCTCTGATTTTGGGGTGATGCCAGCATCCGTCAGCTCCTGGTGCGGCGCTGGGAGCCAGCTTTCGTGTCAAAAATATATGTGGCTGGATAATGCCGTGAATGTCTTTAATCCCCCGTCCCGCTGCTGGTGAACCTCGCAGTGTTTAGTCCCTGTATTGCTAAGGCCTGGCCTCCGCGGCCGCTCTGCTGCACCAGCAGGTTGCTTCCCTCCTGCTCTCTCTTTACTTACCTCCAAAATCAAGGTTTAAAGACTTATTTAGTTGCCAGCCAAGATGAGACACGAGTTAATCAATGTATGCATGGTATTTTGAGAACATAAAGCGCTCGCATTAATAAATTATTGTCCTATCCTAAGCGAAGCGCTGTAGGTTCAACCCGACAAGGCGGCACAACGCCGACTAAGTGCAGCGTCGTGGAACCAGCAGCGTGTTCATGCTGCTTATTTTCACTCATTATTCCAGCAATAAGTTGTTGTTATATGATAAAACAGGGTAATTACCAGCTGCCTTTTGGAAGGCAGCTATAAGCAACAATTGCAGACCATATAGTGGATTGAATTAATTTTCTGCCATTTTGCTTTCTTTTCCCATCTCTCTCAGGGTAAATAGGTTCCTGCCGGTCCTGCCACTTTCTATTCATTCTGGGCTTTGTTAAGAAAATGAAGCTTCAGAATTGAGCATCTCATCTGTTCTGTGACTTGCAGATGCTGTGTGTGCGGATGGAAGCACGCCTTCCCCGGGCACAAAGACGTCAGGCTGCGGCTGACACCAGCTTCGGCACCTGGATAAGTTTTTTTTCCTCTTCTTTCTGTCCTTTTGGTGTCTCCAAAAGTGAGGGCTTCTGGTGAGATCCTGGCGGTCGGGCTGGACCAGGGCAGGAGCAGAGGAGAGCGTGGGGCAGCAGCTCCGTCCACGGCACCGGGCACGGGCATCTGGGACCGCTCTTGCATCAAATTCACCAGGAATTAGCCATGCAAACTCTGCTAGCAAAACACATGCACAATTGACTGGCTAAACCTGCATGCCCAGTTACCAAAATCACATAGGTAAATGGGGTGGCTGTGTGGAAAAGCTTACCACGATTCACCACTTGCAGGCAATAACCTGGTTTCGGCACGTGCGTCGGCTGCAGCGCTGTGCGCGCCTGGGTTTTGCAGCAGGGCGGCTCCTGCTCCGGCAGCTCTGGCCGCTCAGGAGGGCACCAGACGGATGAGCGTGGCCGTCCGTCTGTCTCAGGAATGGCCAGCAAGGCCAGCAACATTCCCAGGTCCTGCCGGCAATGCTGCCCTTGGCTTTCTCCCGCGGCACAAGGGACATCGGGGCAGGACGGGAGCAGCAACTGTCTCGCCAGCCAGCGGGGTACGGACAGACGGAGCTGAGCCAAGGGAGGTGTTTGCACGTGGCAGCAGCGCTGGAAGTGGCCTGAACTTTCTGGAGGCTTTAATGCTCCAAGTAAGCATTTAAATAATCTTACCTCTGTTTCTGTTGCTATATGGCTGCTCCAGAAATGGCCAGAGAGACTTAAAATTGCTCCAGATTAGGAAATGTTAGAGCATCACCCAGTGCAGCACACATTCTTTTTCTATCTTAGTTATACACTAAACCGATGGAAATTGGGTTTATAACAGAAATGCTAGGACAACCTTTGTCCCTGTGTTGCTCCCGGCTGCTGCTGCTGTGCATCTCTCCCTCCCTCCCTCCTTCCCTCCTCGCTCTCATCTCCCCCAGCAGCAACGGGTGCTGCACTTTACCTGGCAGCTCCCCTACTGTGTTTAAAACCCCAGCAGCCCTCTACTAAAACACACCCTGCCCTGGCAGGTGCCCTAAGCTCCCTGACCCACCTGTGGGGGGTTCCCAGCTCGCTCTCACTCCAAATCGTGGAAAACTCCCTTCTTTTCCTCTCTGCTGCCCTGCCTGTGAGGTCCTTCCTCGGCCCCCGAAGGACGGCTCCCAGCGCCCGCATCCTTAGACATCAGCCGAAGCCGAACTCCCCCGATACGATGGGATGTGCCAGGAGCAAGGAAGACCATGCGTGTGTTGTGAGTCCCTGTAGACTTTTCCCATGGCTGGAGCTGGAGTTTGGTGGCTTCTCATTTTTCCTTTTGCCCATTTGTGGCGTCTGTGCCCTGATGAGCTCGTTTCCAAAGGCAGTGACATATCCCGAACCTCTCTCAGCCGTTTCCTGCTGACAAAACTCTTCTGCTTGCTGTAGGGATTCGCTGGGCCCGTTGGGCAGGAGGGGTCCCCAGGACGGGGCTCTGAGGAACGTGCGCTCCCAGCCATAGCTCCGCGCTTCTCCTGGCTGCCAGCTTTGCAAAACTCTCACCTGTTTTGAGCAGTTTGCCTCAAAACTTTTAGCGTCTTTGGCTTGAAACTCCCAGAAAGTGATTTCCTGAGAGGGATAAAACTTGAACGGTTTAGATCCCAGGTGATGAGAGCTCTTCTCCAGGCCTCAGGGCTCCCGATGCAGAGTACGCTCTGCCCGTGGCCGTGGGAGCATCGGCGCAGGGGCTGGCCTGGATAGCCCAGCAAGGGGTTTAGCACATGCCAAAATACCTTACCGATGCTTTAACAGCAAATCACCGTGTTCTTAGCTCCTGCCGCTGAAGGAGGTAGTGGGGGAAATGCATTATCGGGTTTCCTTCCAGGGACATTGTCCTTTATGGTTGGTTTCATAAGCTGGTGTGACTGGAGCAGCCCAGTGCGTTGCTGAGTGCCACCTAAGTAGGGCCTGGCATTAAAGAATAATGTTAATTTTTCTTAAGAGTTGGCAAAGCTAATGGCTTTTTTTGATTACACTGCACGCTTTGTTCTTCTGCTTGGCCAGCAAAGAACAGACACTTCTCAAGCGAATGTGCAGCTTCGATGGGAGGAGGGAAGGGGCAGGGGTGCCCTCGCCCATCGCTCAGCGGCAGCTACGGCAGCACGGCGTTTTCACACGACAAGGATGGATCACCCCTGCTCAAACAGTGCCATAAGTCTCACTTGCACGGCGTCTTTGTCAAACTGGGCCTATCTTTGTCAAACTGGGCCTATCGTGCTTTTTCCCTGGAGTCACTGAAAGCCTCTCGGTGACCCCAGGGAGCTGGATGTGACCCCTGGCAGTGCACGACGAGGAGCAGAGCTCCTGGGCGCAGGGGGAGGGCAGAGCCCTGAGCACAGAAACCCACCCAAAACACGAGGGTTTGGCACGCCACGAGCTCCGCCAGCTCTTCCTGGGTTTTGTGCGACTGGAAACGTACGCTACGTGGGTTTAATAATTAATCGGGGCTTTATTTAAGTCCATCGCTACACTGTACTGCAGTAATGATTCATCAGGTACGTTCTTATAATGTGTACACTGTAATTTTTGTTAGAAGGTACTTCTAAAACAGAAAGCTGGTTGTTACCTGTTTGTATGCAAACCCCTCATTAGTTACTATGTATTGTGGGTCAATACACAGGCATAAAACAATCCCTTTTCTTTTCATGCAATGATTAACCCATCTATCAGCAGCGTCTGTTTAATATCTCTCACTATAAACAGTCGTTATTTGCAAGTATAGCCAGATGGGCAGATAATTTAAAACATAACTTAGAATCTATTTTAGCTTTTAGAGGCCTAACTTAAATAAATAAATAAATAAATAAAAATCACAGAAATGCCCATGCAATCACACGCCCAATTTGTGTGCGTAATTACCTTGATTACATGTGTGCTTGTGGTAATTGTCACCACAGATGGTATTTGGATGCATGAATGGTCACTTGTGCATGCAAAACCTCTCCACGTACCACACCGGGGTAATTGCACATGCAAATTGAATGCGTGTCTCGCGCAGCCCGCGCTGCAGAGTGCGGCATGCAGCGCCCGAGCCGGGGCCGCCGCCGCGCCGAACCCGCGCCGAACCCGTGGTGGCTGTTTCAGGCACTTCGGTAAATACCCTGGAGAGTTGGAAGGAGGCTGCGGGGGTGTCCGTAAGGCGGCGCGACCTGGCTGCGTGTCCCGGCTGGGGAATGCAACGGGCAGCCGGGAGCAAGCGGGTGCCTTTTGTGCCCTTGCTGGTGCTGATGGGGGATCACCCCGTCTGCCCTTTTCCGCATGACAAATCCACCTTCGAATGCCTTTTTCAAGGCAGTTTCCTCTGCAGAGCATGCAGGACGGCTGCTGAGAGCCAGGGCTCCGTGTGCCCCACGAGAAGGTGCAGCCTGTCTTGCTCTGGAGAGTGCTGCTGGCCTGGGGGGTCGTGCAAAAAGCCTCTGAGAGGTGGGGTTGCCCCAGGCTGTTGCACCCCATTAGTGCATCCCTGGGCCACCCTGTTAGTGCATCCCTGGGCCACCCCATTAGTGCATCCCTGGGCCACCCCATTAGTGCATCCCTGGGCCACCCTGCTAGTGCATCCCTGGGCCACCCTGTTAGTGCATCCCTGGGCCACCCCGTTAGTGCATCCCTGGGCCACCCCATTAGTGCATCCCTGGGCCACCCCATTAGGGCACCCCTGGGCCACCCCATTAGTGCATCCCTGGGCCACCCCGTTAGGGCACCCCTGGGCCACCCCATTAGTGCATCCCTGGGCCACCCCATTAGGGCACCCCTGGGCCACCCCATTAATGCATCCCTGGCCCACCCTGTCAGCACACCCACGTGCCACCCTGTTAACGCCTGGGCCACCCCGTTAACGCATCCCTGGGCCAGCAGCTCCCAGGGCCGTGGCTCCTGCTTGCCGCAAGCCCCCGGCCTCGGCTTAGAAGAATTAAACACGCCTGATGCTGTACTTACCAGGGGAGGAGAGAGAGACTTAGGAGGCAGTCTATCTAAAAGTTATTATTAATTTTTATTGCTGCATGGATTTAGAGATTTGGAAGAAGATAAATTCCAAACAGACATCCATTACCGAACCGACAGTGTAGCTTAAAGATAACATTTACATTCTGACGGTGTTTATATATATCTGATCCCACTCAATCTGCTCCCTGTTCAAACTTTTTGCCACCTTCAGAAGGATCAATACCTACATCAAAGGTTATATGAAGGTGGCCAGATTCTTTTAAGCTGTTTGCATAGCCCTCGGTTTACTGTGCTAACACAGGCTGGTACTTCTTCCAATAACTCTGTTTGCCTTGTATTAGGGCTGTTTGCTGAAACACCTAGCAGAATCCAATAGAGGACAGACTTTCTAAACATTTGGTCACATCTGTCAATCAATAACACCAATCGGTTTCCTGATACAAACAGCAAACTCTGCCAAATCTAATATTTGCCCAAACTTTTACTGACTCTTGCTGGTTTTAAACAGTAAAAGGCAACTGAGCAGACGTTAGTGCAGAAAGGTTCTCACTAATATTTAACTCTGGGCAAACAGAGAATAATTCCAGCAATGAAAGCAGCAAAAACAAACAGTGTAATTATTGTCCCCTTTTTATTTGAGATAATTTGCTTAAATGTACAGCTATTATCTGTTAATATGGTGAAGGATAATTAGAAGGGACCAAATTGGGGTTTGGCTGAGACTCACACACAGGCACAGAGCGGTGCAGAGTTCAACTCTTGAACCTTGCCCCTTGGGCTGAGAGCGTGTTTGTGCAGGTGATCTTGGAGCAAACAGAGCGATGTTATCGGGGTGGAAAACACCTGACTCGAAAACAACACCGGGGAAAAAAAAAAAGAAGAGAAGAAAAAAGTACTGGGAGGACTCCAGGCAAATCTGAATTCCTGCTTAAAAACAGAAAAGAACAGTAGAGGCCAAATGTTTTTCTGGAGTGACTGCCAGGCTGGGATGGCCAGCCAAAAACTGGGCCAAGGCTCTTCCATAAAACCAGGAGATGCTTTTCATCCGCTGCCGAAAGAAATCGGAGCCGGGCCAGCGTCGATGCCCCGGAGGTGAGCGGGGCCGTGGGCCAGAGGCCGGATCCAGCGCCCGGTGGGGAGCCGGGGACCAAGTGGGGACCGTGCCGTGCTGTGCCCGGGGATGGAGGCACCTTCATGCCGGTCCCCAGTTCCCGGTAAGGTGTCCCCAAAAAGTGACGCCACCCCTGCGACCCGGGCGGCTCCTCTCGCTGGTGCAGGTTGGGAGGGGGAGTGTAACGGCGCAGTTCACCTTTAATTCCTTGTGTTGTGGAAGAAGAATAAGTGGGACGGATAATGATCGACACGGTTTTCCTTTTGGATAACCAAATCTATCCTTGTGCTAAGTGACAATTATTCTAAAAGCTTCTCTTTGCAGGTAAGGTGCTCCAGCTCTGCTGCCTCAAAGCGTTGTTTTCCCTGGAAAAGGAACTTAATTGGGCTCTGATCGAGAGCAGAAAATGCCTAAAAGATGCAGAGAACAATATTTTATCCAGCTAACAGCCTTTTCATTTTGAATGCACAGAGTAACAATACGTGCGATGTGTAGTCACATCTCTAACGCTTTGTTTATTGCAGCGCGCTGCTAAATATTATATTATGGTAGTTAGAGAACACTTTTTTTGCAGGAGAAAACACCCGAAGCAGGAAGGAGGCTTGCTGCCCGGCGTGGCGGGGGAATCACGACGCTCCCTGATGTGTGCAACCGGGTGCGAGCGGCGCTGGCAGCCCTCGTGCCCGCTCGGGTCGAGCAAGGCAGCACCTCCGCCCCAGTTTGGGTCCACGAGCAGCTCCCAGCGCTCCTGCCGCCGGCCCCTGTGGCTGCTCCCTCAACTGCCGCTCGGCTTCTGGCTAAGCCAGCTCACGCTAAGGCCTGGCGTACGCTGGGCGCAGCGCCACGAGGTCAAAGCGAGAGTGTCACGTAGGCAGGGCAAGTGGCCAGAAAGAGCCGAAGGGCCGCGATGCACCATGGTCACCTGCAGATTCCTGCCTGCGGCAGCCAGCATCGTTTGTCAGGAGGTTTTGTCGGAATCTGGTAACTTAGAAAAGGTATAGACCAAACCTGCAAGCTGGAAGGTATAAAATATCACCCAAAAAGCTTTTGAAGCGGATCCAGCGGCAGCGGAACCGCTGAGGCTTTTGTGCTGCCTGGTGTGATACAGGGGCCGCCCGCGTTGCGGTGGAGGAGGGAAGATGAGGGAACTAATTCTTTTCTTTTTTTGCTCATAGGCACACAGGATTAAGAGTTACCTGTTATAAATTGTGAAACCTTATGGCCTGAATGGTGAATAAGTGAATTAACGTGATAGACTAGCATGGGCAAAAGGGGACTGTGCCCGTGTTTGTTATATTTCTTAATGAGCTCCTGAAATGAGGTTTAAATCACAGAGTATGTTATCCTGTAAAACCGAGAGATCCAAAGGGCAGTGACAGTCCTGTGGCAGGGTGAGCCCCCTCGCTGCCTTTCAGCAGAGGCGCAAGGGTGCAAACGCTGCGTCCCGGCTCCCTGCGGTTGCAGCGCCTTTGGTGAGCACGTGTTGAACTAGCCTCGGGGCGTTGGCCTTTCTGACCCCGTCCCCTTCCCCCTGCACCCCCTGCGTGGCTGGAAGCTGAGCTCTCGGCCCCACGTGAACCGGACCCCAGCCGCCCACCTTCCTCGGGAACCCTGAGCATCCCCGGCTCCGAAACAGCCCTTTGCGCCGGCGGGCGTTAGGCTGCGCTCAGACGTACGTGTGCCGTGTGTGGCAGGAGGGCACGTATAGGGATTCAAAACCCATAAAGCTTCAAGGAGGCAAAGCTCTGGAGAAGCCCCAGCTGGCGTGGGGGCTGCCGGCACGGCGTGCGGCAGCAGATGGCAGTGGCACCATGTGGCCGCCTGCCCGGACAGCCCCTGGCAGCTGATTAACATATTAAGTGCTCAGAGGGTTGCAAGATCTGGGGCTTTGGGGACCTGAAATGTACTCTCTCCTTTTTGTTTAATGTCAGGTGGAAGGAGTTGCATGTAACAGTGTACCTCCTTGAGGTTCAGCCCAAGCCACGCAGCCGAGAGATGGGAATCGCTTTGACGGTGCTGAGCCCACCCTGCTGCTCCCGCTGCCGGGGTTTGGCTCCATCAGGGTATCTGGGCCGGCTCTAACAGCATGTGCAGTGGATGGAGGGATGCTTGGGCTCGGCTTCAGCTGCTTTGGAAGCCAAGGTGATGCCCTGTGCCCCCACACTGCGGGTCCTGGTTGGCATCGGCATCCCAAGGAGGAGCGAGAAGCAGCACCAGAGGATGTGGCATGTGTTGATGGTCCTGCAGGGTGCCTTGAAACACAGGTCAGATGTTCCTTCAGGTGGGCCTGGAAGAAATATTTACCTGGGACCCCTGACCTGACCCCCAGACATGCTAATGAGAACTGGGTTATAGTTTATATCGATACTTCTCTGATTTGCAGGTTAAAAATTGGACCTGATTTTCCTTCTCAGTTTACTGCTGCGATATTTTCCTAGAGACCAAGATGAATCAGAGCATTGCATCTCATTTTGTACCGTCTAGAATATATTTCCTGAAGAATGTCAAGAGTGGTTTACTATTGAGCAATTAACCTGGATGCTCTGGGTTAGGAGCTGCTGAGCATCCATCGATCATGAGAAAATGCAGCAGGCGGGAGCGGGGAGGACATCGGGCACCTGTGAGAGCAAAGCAGGTTTCCTTCTTTGCCTGCGTGGGTGGAGCGGAGGCATCGGGCAGAAAGCGACCCATCGATTCCTTCCCCGAGCTTTGCAATTTGGCCCGGTCACAGCTTGCACAAGAGGACAAGGGGTGACTCCGCTCACCTTGAGAGCGGCTAGAAGATGCCGTGGGAGCTGCAGCCCTCCTGCCATCCTGCCCCGGCGGGAATAGCTTTGCTCCAGCTCTGCGTCCAGGTTGCATTCACCAGGTGAGGCACATCGGCGCTGCCCAAACATGCTCTTTCGGGGGGTTGCACAGCGAAGCGACTGCTTGCACTGAGGTTAGGACCAGAAAAGAGAGGTACGTTGCCTAGTGTGACCTCCGCCGCAGCGGGAAGGGGATGCGGAGGAGGAGGAGGAGGAGGAGCGGCTCCTGGAGCGATGGCCCCTTATTGCCTCTGCGGGCTGTGGGGATGGGGGCGGTTTGGGGGGGGGGCGGTGCTGTAAATGCCATGTGTGAAATGTGCTCCTTTGCTCTTTAATCTTTGAAATTATATCTCAGAGATGCCCAGAGAAGATAGAAAAAAAAGAAGGCAATCTGAATTTTCATTAAAATGTACTTTTCTGATTTAATATACATGTATGAAAATCTTCAAAAATGTACAGTTTAGAAGAAATATTGGCTATGGGGGGGAGAGCTCCCACCAGGTGGGATTCTGCTTCCAACCCATGAGTGATTTTGCTGCTTCAGAGCTCTTCTCCATCCCACATCCAAACTAGTTCCCTAAGAAATGTCTGTGAAGCCAGCATCAAATATTTTTGTCTTCTTCTGGAGACAGCTGGTCAAAAATTTTAATTTCTAGTTCGACTTTTAAATATGTTTAAACTTTATTTCTGTCTGCCTGGAAAACCCACACAGGCTCTTGCAATGGTGCCTGCTGGGGTCAGAGCACATGGAGTCGCTGCTGCGTGGTGTTACCTGCCCAAGCACGGCCTGTGTGGGGTGACCCGGCGCGGGCAACCAAGATGCTCTTTCTCTCCCAGGGACACAGATATGGGGACGTAGGTGTCACCACCGCCGTCTCACTGGCCAGAGACTCACCGCAGGAGAGGCTGGGTTATCGTTATACAGCATCTCTCAAAGGTTTCTGTGGATTAAGGAGATCAGAATCCCAGACTGGTGGGGGCTGGAAGGGCCCTCTGGAGCTCACCCTGTCCCACCCCTGCGTGAGCAGGCACCCCCAGAGCAGGGGCACAGGGCCGCGTCCAGGCGGGGGGTGAATGTCTCCAGGGAAGGGACCCCACAGCCTCTCTGGGCAGCCTGTGCCCCTGCTCTGGCACCCGCACAGGGAAGGGGTTTGTCCTCACGTTCAGGGGGAACTTCCCGTATTCCAGCTTGTGCCTGTGGCCCCTTGGCCTGGCGCTGGGCACCGCTGAAAAGAGCCCGGCCCCATCCCCCTGACACCCACCCTTCAGATATTTATAGGCATTGATGAGATCCACCTCAGCCTTCCCTTCTCCAGGCTGAACAAGCCCAGGTCTCTCAGCCTTTCCTCACAAGGGAGATGCTCCAGCCCCTGATCCCCTTGGCAGCTCTGCGCTGGCCTTGCTCCAGCAGTTCCCTGCCCTTCTGGAACTGGGGGGCCCAGACCTGGTAAAACTATTTTCCAAATGCTCTCCCTGGCCTCCGTGAGCAGACTTGCATGCTGTCTGCCTCATGTAATTTGCAGCAAAATCCCCAATGATGACGTGTGATTTCTAAGCCTTTAAATGTCCCTGCAAGGCAACGTGCATTATTGCTGCTTATCTGGGATGCGACACTGACCCAGCTCTCACAGGGGCTTCCCACAGGAGCCAGCCCCTGCGTGGCCAAAGAACAAAGGCAGCCGGCACAGGTGGGTGAGGGCAGGCCGGCGGGGACGTGTGTGATGATGGAAACCCCCCTGGTAGTTAACGACAAAAATTGATTGCTCTTCTGTAGGTGAACTGAGCTCAGGAACAGGGAAGGCACCAGCACCCAGAGGTGGCGGCTGTGCCAGGTGCCAGCTGGGAGTGCTGGAGGTCAAGGTTGGTACCCACTGGCCAACACTAAGGGTGCAGAAAGGGCTGAGCTGGCCGGGAGCAGAGGGTGAAGAGCAAGCCCAGGCTGTCCCAGAGCAATGCCCTGGCAGCAGAGGGTGATATGGGGGGATGTGGGGGGAAGGGGAGCAGGCGGGGGGAACCCAGGCACCCAGGCAAGGCAAGGTGAAGGCCACACGAGCTCTCTCGGTGGAGCGCTGCCAGCCAGCTCTTGTAGATAAAACCCTTGCTGAGGCTTCCAAACCACAGCAAGCTAATTGTAACTAATTATGAAATGTAATTGTTTGAACATGGCGCTGTGCTTTGACCTGAATAATAAGGAGGGACACAGCATCCTTCCCACATCCCCCCGGCATGCCAGGGTGGAGGGGTGGGACCCCAGAGCGGCGGGGGCTCCTGCCGCTATCTCGGTACAACGGGTCGCCGGGGATGAACCCCGGAGGAGCACTCGGCGTTTTCATCTTTAGGCAGATTAAAAACCTGCAGCAGGCACCGAAAGTTTCCCCTCTGATGGTGCAGAGAGAAAGCACTGTGGGCTGGGAGCGGGAGAGTTTAATTGCTCTGGTGGTTAAAGGAGATGGTGTAAAATATAATGGGAGTGTAATGGGAGGAAAGACGGGTCCAGCCCCAACAGCCACCAGTCTGCCCAGCCAGGCACTCCTTGCAGACTAAATCCTCCCCTCTGCCACATGCCTTCACTTCGCCCCAGCAAATATGTTTATTAAAACCACCGAAGAAGCCCCAAATTAAAGCACTTTGCATATTTTCCTGCATACAGTCGCTGGCTTTGTGGCAGGCAGGGACTGGATGCATCAACGCTGGGATTTCCTCTCCCACTCCCACCCTCCCTTAATTTTTTTTTTTTCTTTTTGCCTTTGGCAAAAATTCCAACATTGGTTTAATGTTTGTAAAGCAGCGTGAGACCTGAAATGAAAGGTGCTACACAAGCACAAAGCATAATTGAGAGCCTGTGTGATGGGCCCTATAGAAATGCGTGTATAATAATAATGACATTAATAACAGGCTGCTATTTGTCACTGAGCAGACCCGAGGCCCAGGCACGCCCCGAGCAGGCTAATAAAGAGCAGAGAGCTTCAGTCGGCATCCTGGTTTAAAATAATATCATATAATAACGCCACAATTGCTCTCCAAACCCTGACATCGTCCTGCTCAGCGCTCATGTGCAGCCAGCAAAGTTTCCCTGGGCCTTTTCCCGGGACACAAACAGCGGCAAACATGGTTTCACAAAACCAGATACCTGCTATTCTCCTGCTTTTGTTAATAAACTTGTGCTTTTATGAGTCATTTACTGCCCAGCTGCTTTTTTTCTCCTTTTTTTTTTCCACCCAGAAAAGGGAGGCATCCGCCCTCTCTGACATATGAGGACATCTGGAGCAGAAGGTCGTTCCAATGTCCAGTCCTGGTCATCGTGTGCTGGAGGCAGGTGTCACCCTCCCGGTTAGTGATTCCCCACCGAAGTAGCAAAGGTTCCACAAAACAGAGTGCTCATTTCATCAGAAAATATTAATTCACTGTGGCAACGTCCTGCCACGGCCGCGTCTGCTTCCTCCTTCGCATTCCGCCTGCTTTGCTCATCAGCAGGTTCCTTGCTTTGTGGAGGTCATGGAAAAAAAACCCAAACCTCTCTGCTCGGCTGCGCTGCCTCATCCTGGAGTGGGGGGTGTGAAAATGTACCTGAAACTACTGCAGAAGGCAGCGGGGGATGGACCTGGGTGCCAGGAGACAGGTAAGGGGCCAGGATTTGGCCCGTTCTCCCGAGCTCGCCTGAGCTGCGCCGCCCTGGCGGGTGATAAAAGCTGGCCGGGAAGCTTTGTGAAAACAGACCTGGCACCTTCGGCTGCCCAGGGGGCTGAAGTGCGAGATGCAACGCAAGAGCACAGAAGCACGCGGCGTCCGAGGGGCTCGGGTGCAGGAGCGACCTCCCCTCCCGCGGCTGAGCTCGACTCAGCGCAAAGTCTTTGCATTTGCCCGTGACCCGGCTCACGCAGCTCCAGTAGATACACGAGCGAGAGGGTGCTGGGGCCGCAGCGTCGGGCCTCTGTGGTGGAGGGGACCCCGAGGGACCATCCAAAAACCACCCCCGGCAGCCCAGTCCTTCGGAGGGCAGGAGCCTCTCTGGCACCGTGCGCTGATGGAGAGGACGGCGCTGCAACGGCCTCGCTTCTGGGTTGACCCAAGCCCAGCAGACCCAGCAGAGAGTGGCCGTACGGCAGCAGAGCAGGGAGGGCGCCCCGTGGCAGAGGTCTGCCGGCCTTGCCTGCACTGCGGGCGGTAGGTACGACCGGCTCTGAGCCCCTGCTCCCGTCCTCTGCGAGGGCTGACCTCCCCTCTGGGCGTGAACCCCCGAGCAGAGGTGCTTGGGTGCCTCTTGGTGGTGATGATTCAGCCAAAGCAAACAGGCAGCCCGTGCCCTGCCCGGAGAGCAGCTGAGCAATGATAATTACCTCTTTGTTTCCTTCTTTCGGTGTTATTTGCGGCAGAAAGCATGTTTGCCTTTTTCTGTTTATTCACATGGTCACTTCTCAAGTGCTCGCTCTCCATACCTACGTGCCTTTCGTTTGAGGCCGGAGGATGAGGAAGATGAGGGTCTCTCCCCTCTGCTTCCCTCCAGGCAGTGTTAATCCCCGGTACAGGCTGCCGAGGGTCCTCTCTGCCCACCCAGCTGTACCAGTTTGGGCTTTACTGGGAAGGGAGCTGGCTGATGAGCGCCTGCTAGGCGGGGGCTGCTCTCTGCCTCTGTGTACATCCGATATGCACACACGTCTACTTTATATAAACTCGTGGGTGCATGTGGGAGGTAAACAAGGCAATCAGCCTGGTTCTGCAATCTGGAAGGGAAACAAAATATGTCTGCAAAGCCAGTGCTAACGGAGGAGCGTGCCGACCGTGGCCGCGGAGGAAGGGGAGCGCCGCGGGTGCCACCCCACCCAGGGCGGACAGGCAGCACCGTGGGGTGCCGGTACCGCTCGCCTCCCCTGCACGATGCCGCGCTGATGCTCTGCGTAAGCCGAAATCCGCGGGCAGCCTTCCTCGCCCCTTCCAGCGCTGCCCTCGCCCCGCTTCCCACCGCAGAGGGGTCTCCTCCCTCCCTCCGTCCGTCCGTCCGTCCGTCCGTGGCGCGGCGGTGCTCTCCCGCGGCAGGCACGATGCCAGGAGGCATGAGGGTGCCTTGGCGTGGGGCAGCGTTCCCTGACCCTGGCCTGAAACAAACCCCTTCGAGTCCCACCCAAGGTGATAAGCAGAAATGGAGCCTTTCCGTAGTGTTTGCTCTGCGCGAGTACACAATAACGCTGTAACCTTGGGTTGTTTGAACTAGCCAGGAGTGTCATTGCCAGCATTATATTCAACAGTTGTACTTGACTGAATAAGCAGACGGGGTTTTTTTTCCCTCCCCCCCCCCCGTCATAATGGCACTATCCCACGGAGGGGTGATGGATTGCTTTTTCGGTTGCACATGCTGTTATCGCTGCGCTGTTCTAATGCTAGTCAAACATTATTGTGAATAGCCAAACTCAATAGCAGCAGTGTTAGGCTGGGAAGTCAATATTAGCTGAGCAAACAAAGCAAATAAAGAGTTGCTATTTGCGTAGCTATGAGTATTTGTATGCTCTGCTGCTGAACAGGGTACTTTGAAATAATAAAAAAAAAATTATGTTTTTTCTTCAAGGCAGGGAGTGTTTTTTATTTAGGGTAGAGGAGTCGGCTTTTATTAAAGTTCACGTTTTCTTCCCCAAAAGTTGTGGCGGTCCCGCGAGCGGCGCAGGCACGGCAGCCCCTCGGCCGGCTCTCGGGGAGCAAAGCCGGGTGTGCGAGGCTGCTGCCAGCGGCGCCGCCGCTCACGCCGACACCGTCAGGTCCCCTGACCTTTAATGCCGTGAGAAAAAGTGCGAGAATCCACCAGAGCAGCCGAGTGCTGAAGCAGCAGATGATATTAAGTTATCCGTTAAAAGGCAGCTCTTCTGGAGGAGCAGCTCCGTGTTTCGGCGGTGTCTCCGGGCAGACCCGTAACTGCTCCTGAGCGGCACCTTTCTGCCCCCAGGATGCTCCTCCGCCGCTGGGACGGGGGCCACGCGTGGGAGCGCCCATTTCGTTCTGATTTCGTTTGCATTTCCCTGTTTCTTGTTAAGTTTCTGGCACTTTTCGAGGTTCGCTGCGTGACCTTCTAAACGACACACGCCTATTTATAACCCGCTGTCTGTGGCCCAGCGCCACTTTGAGAAGCCCCGGGAATGAAATCCAAGAAACCATTTCTTCATTAACACTGCGTAGCCCAACGCATGCACCCACCCTGCATGCTAAGGAGGGGGTGCCAGAGCCCCTCTTCATCCCAGGCTTGTTTCCCTATAGAAAGTGTTGTTAAATATACGCACCAGGCCGGATTAGCTCGGGGGCGGCAGGTCCTGGCCCCGCCGTGCCCCTCTCCCCCGGGACCCCTTCCCAGCCGGGGATGGATGTGCTGCATTACCGGTTTAGTCTGCATAGAATTTTTCATGAAATCTCCAGCCCAGGATGCTTTGGATTGCTAAATAATACAGCTGGGGGATTAAATAATTAATTCCAAAGAAGGAGAGTAGCTGTGAGGTGCAGGCAAGGGACAATGTACATATATACGTGTATATATATGTAGTGGTTTTGGCTGAGCTGGAACGAGATGGGGAGTCGGGGGTGGTGAAGGGCAGGCTGCCTCTCCTTGGGAGGTGCAGGAAAGAGGGCGCTGGTGCTGGGAAGGGTAAAAAATCCTGGAGGAGAGGAGATGGGGATAAGGGCAGCGCGAGATGTTCCTGCAGCTACCGACGGCTGCGAGCGTGCTCGTGTCTGGGACGCCGGCAACCTTACCCAGCAGAGAGGGAAGGTTGTCCTTGAAGGTCCCGCTGCAGAAAAGAAATAAAGGAGTCTGGGAGATGTCTGAAACCTGGAGGCTTTGTCTTCCTGATGGTTTTGTGATGGCCACGGAAGTTTGTGGGAAGCCGGCAATGGAGGCGCTTTGCCCTCGGCCAAGCCAAGGACGGTGCATGGGCCGACGTCGTGGGTGGGCTCCTGGGGGCAGCCACGTCGCAGGGGAGCCGCCTTCGGGGGCGATGGGGAAGAGGAGCGCACCTGCCCGCTGAATGAAGCGCGTGCATTTGCTGTAATTTTCTGCAAGCGCCCCGTCGTCGGCTTGTGGCATCGCTGGCTGCTGCGTGGGTCCCCTGTGGCCGCGGTCGTGCTCGGGGGCCCGTGCGTGGGGCCGGGGCAGCCCTTCCCTCCAGGCGGTCGGTGCTCTGCTTCCCCGGGGCTTTTGGAAACGTAAAAACATCCGCTACTAAAATCCACTCGGTGAGTCTTGATATCGTGAAGCACATTTGCTCTACAATTATAGCCCAGGCTAATGCTGTTTGGAATAATTAAATTCACGTGACAAATGTAGTCGCATTAATTTTATTTATCTTGAGTGGGTTAACAGGAACTAGCAATGGAAAAAGTAATTATTTCGCTTCTAGGGCGCTGGGATTGCTGATTTGGAAATCTCTCCAAGACATATTCCTTAAATGTGGAATAGCAGCATGTGAAATGCATGAGGAGCTAATACAGTGCATAAAAATGAACATAATTTCTGAAAAATGGAATTAATGAGGCAATGAGACTGTTTTAATGAGCACAAGGTCTGCAGTAAATGTCACTGTTCCCATGTCTTTATTGTAAATTATAATGTGCATTTTTAGAAATCGCTGCCTCGACGCAAGCTGGGAGGAAGCTGCTGGAAGGCCGAGCTCAGCCCGCGGGGTCCCGGCTTCGCAGGGAGGACGCACAGCCCACCGCCGGGGGAGCAGCGCCCCTCTCCTGCTCCGAGCTTGGCACGAGTGACGCCTTATTGACATGGCATTTTTTTTCTCCCTCGCTGGGCAGACAGGAGTGTTGGGTGGCGGAGGCCGGCCGGGAGCGGGAGCAAACAGCCCGAGCCCACGGCAGCTCCTGCCGCGTCTGCTGCTGTGCCCGTGAGACGAACGGGGCATCGATCCACCATGCAAATATTAGCCAGGTCATTGTGTGACTTTGGTGGAGGTTTGGTTTGATCAAAAGCTCATGCAACTGTTTAATTTCTCTTCTAAAATAAGGTAGGTGAATGGCAAGGGAAATAACAGCTCTGGGCTGAGCTTCCCTGCTTCAGATAAAGGCTGTGGCTTTGGTACCACTGAATTAAGCAGCAGCAGCACCAGGTTCCACATGCTCAGGGCCAGGTATGAACAAAATCCTTCTTAAAACTGATTCATCATCCCAAGATATTGCAGGTTGTCTTTGTAATTTCATTCCCAAGCTCCGGCGCTGGGAAGGTTTGCAGAAAGTGGCTTCCCTGGGCAGGGGCAGCCAGGATTTAATCTGGGCATCAACTCCCAGTGAGAGCTGCTGGGTGAGAAAGAGGATCTTTCGCTTTGCTCTTCTAATCTCTGAGGGAAGCCGCAGCAAACCTTCTCCCCGCTGCCCGCAGCCCACCTCCCCAGTGCCGCGGGGCTGCAGGAGGCTCCCGGCAGGGTACAGCGTGTCAGAGCGTGCAGGGCGGCTCTGGGAAACAGGGGTGTTTCCTCTGCCTGCTGGAAACGAGGGCTGTCCTGTCCCTGACGTGGCTGCCGAGCGCGTATAGGCATCACGCTGCCAAAGCTGGCATGTGGCCCGGTGCTGCGGTGATGGGTGCCACGAGGGGCTGACGTTTCCTGCTGACTGTGCAGGATGCAAAGCATCACCTTTGCTTCTCCCGGCCCTGGCACCTTGTTGACTCATCAATCTCCATCCTGCAGATCGCCCGTCAGCCACCTCCGGGGCATTTCGGGTTCCAGCCATCCTCCCGATGCCGTCGGAGAGGGTGACACCAGTGGTGCCCACAGCGGCTCTGCCCTCGCCCCGAGCTGGGTGGCCAGGGGCTGTCGTGCAGGTGGGCGAGCATCTTGCTTCATCTTAGTGCTCGGAGCCCATCGCAGCCTGAGCGGGTCCTGCTTCGGTCGGCAGCAGCTCGTGCCTGTGCCCCCCCGTCCTGCAGCCCCTCTCCCAGCCCTGCCGCCCTCCCGGGCTGGGCACCTCCCCTTGAAGGTCCCTGCACAAGCCCTTTGTGTGTCACCACTCCTGCCCCTGCCGTCAGCGCCGCTGGGGTGCCTGGGATGGATGTGGCCCTTGCAGAGGTCTCCCCTGCCCAGAAACCACATGGAGTGGTGATGGTGAGGAAGGCCATAACCCCCCGTCGCTGGCAGAGCTGTGCGGAGGAGCCTCCATCAGCATCATCTACAGGTGCTTCATCAGTCATAAACCTGCTGAAATTTTCTAGGGAATAAACCCCCAGCACTTCAGGCTCGTGACTTTCCAATGAAAACAAGAAAGTTGTCATGGCTTTTCTCAAGAAAAACAGCAAAAATAACCAGCAGTGACAGACGTGCTGCCTCGCCACTCGCCCCGGGGGACCCCCCCACATCCACCAAGGCAGCCATCCGGGGGGATCCAAGAGCTCCCTGTAATCCAAAGAGCCGTGCCAGTGCTGGAGGAAAGGCTCTGCCGGCACCGGCGCCGGCACCGCCGCCTTCCTGGGCGATGACGGGGTGAGAAGATAAACCCCAGCACGTAGCGCAGGTCATCTAGGGCGCATCCTCTTCCAGGAAGGCGGCTTTGTCCCGGGAGGAGATAGCTGAGCTCACGGGGCTCCGCCAATCCCTCAGCTGAGGGTGTTTTGGGTATTGGTCCTCATCGGGCTTAATTGCAAAGCTGGGACTGGTGGGAGATGCTGGGGGCTCGCTGCTCCTCCGTGCCGGGTCCCCAACACCATGCACCTGACTGCCTAAGCGGGCCCGTATCCTTCATTTTCACCTGAAAGGTTTCTGGTAGGGATGACTAATGTAATGGGGATTATTGCTCAAGAGCAGGTGCAGCCCCCTCGGACCCCAGGCTCCATCGCCGGCACCAGTCCCCCCACCCCAAGAACGGGGACCACGGGGCTGCGGGGGCTGCTGGGTGCCCTGCTCTGAGGCAGCCAGTTAACCACAGAATCATAGAATGTCCTGAGTGGGGAGGGACCCACAAGGACCATTGAGTCCAACTCCTGTCCCTGCACAGGACAGCCTCAAATTTACACAATACATTTGGGGCAGAAAATACAGCAGTTAACCAGGGCAGAAAATACAAAGAAAAATATAGTTTTGACCATAAATTTTTTAAAAAATACATTCCAATATGGTTTTTTTCCTTCTTTTGTACTTGGGTTTCCCTTCAGTTTAAAAAGCAGGAAAAGAACAAAGTAAATGCAAAGGTGGCCTTGAGGAGAAGCTGTTTTCCTACTTGTTTTCCCCTCTCTCATTCTTCCATGGAGGAAAGGGGAGAAAAAGGATTCAAAGGAAAGGAAACGCTTCCATTTCCGTGCGAGGAGCCGGGGGTGCGGCGGTGCCCCAGGACCGCGCTCCCCGTCCCTGCGCAGCCCCGCTCCCCCAGCCTGGGGCAGCCGAGGCAGCGGTGCAGGATGCGGCCGACGCACCCACGATGCGACCGGGAGGCCGAGAGCATCCCAGCCCGGCGGGGAGCCGAGCCGTGCATCCTCCCACATCCCCTGGGCTGGTCGGCGGGTGCGGAGCTGAGAAGGGCTTTCCGAATATTAGGCTTTTTTAAACTCAGAAGAGGCAGGAGCTCTGTGACCGGCGTCTTCTGGCAAACGGCTGCCTGTTTACAGACATGTAAATACAACTTCACAATTGCCATAAATCCTATTGTGCAATATTCTCTAGAACCAATTAGATTCTGACATCTGCTTAATGTTTAATTACTTTTTGACGAAGGAAATGGAAAAATTGACAAATAGTTTAATCCATCAAATGTCGGCCTTTTGTGAGTGTGTTTATATAAAGCTTACATGCCAACGTCTCTTAATTTTTCTTGCTGCTCTGGCAAGGATAAGGACAAATATTTATATTCCAGGCACACAAGATGGCTTTCATATTGTTTTCATGTTTAACTGATTTCAAATGAACTAAGATGGCTCTTAATGTGGTTACAAGAATTTGCCATTAATTTTCACTTAAAATTGGATCCAGCTTGCTACATGCCTGCAATATATTAAAGTTAATAACGATTTGTTTAGAAAGCGCCGTGCTTACTGCTGGCTGATTGGCACCCGCTCGCTCGGTGGAAACATCAGATTGCTATTATATTTAAATGATAATTAAGCTTCGAATATTACTCCTATTTTGGAGTGCTTTAATGCAGAATATTTTTGTTAATGCTATGGGAAAAAGGAGCCCAGTGGCCCTCCGCCACCTCCAAACCCTGGGAAATGCTCCTGCTTTGCCGTGGGATGCTCGGGCTCATCGACCCGAAGCTTGGGCCGGTCCCTTCTGCTGGCCGAGCGTCTGGCTGTGCAGCCACCCTGCCCGTCCGAGCCCGGCCAGAACCGCTGCGCCGGGCTGGATTTGCCTTTCCCACCCCTCCGCCGCTTTTGGGAAAGGCGTGGGAGCAGGAAAGCAGCCCAGCTCCCTGATACTTCACTTACACATTTAATAAAAGGAATAAAATATCAGAAATGCAGGAGGACCTTTAATAATTCAGCAACGTCGAGTTGTTTCATTACCTTAATATTTGCAAAAATTGCCAGCAGCTCTTGACACCTTTTCTCGCTCGCGATCTGAGCCAAAAAAGCCACAAGGAACTGTGATATATTCACCTGCCCTCATTATGCTAATCACAGCGTCGCAAGGATGCCTGTAAGTGTCCTCGCTCCCTGTGATGGAGAAAGAAGGGCAGCGCAATAAATCTGACCTAGAATAGTTGTTGGGAAGAGAAAAATGCGTAAAGCATGAGAAACCCACTGATCTTACTCATAGCATCTTTGAAAACGCTGTTATTAACTGACAATAAATCTAACAAACTTTATAATTAGGTTACTTCTTTCCTTTGAACTCCCATTGCCAGAGCCATTAGCTAGCGCAGCGCTGTGATTTATAAGCGAGAAGCAGCGCTAAGTTCGTCAGTTTATCGGCTTTTATTTTAAAAGGCATTTGTTTTCCCGTCTCCGAGGAAAGCCTGCTGCTCCCTGAAGCTTTGTTGGAAGTCGTAATGTGGCAGGTTGTTTTCTTTTCTCTCCCTGACGAGGCTGCCAGCCAGCACCCCAATTAGCCCCGGTGGCGATGATTTCTGGGGTGAGGGGAGTTGCCCACGGGGGGCTGGATGGAGAAGGAGGAAGCTCCTTCCACCTCGCCCATCAAAGGGGTGGCAGGCGGTCACAACCCTGGGCTGACATCCAGAGGGTGCAAGGAGAGCCGGAAATTGGGAATTTTTCCTCCTTTTTGTGGACGTGTTTGTATTTTGAGCCCGAACCATCTGGGAAACGGGCAGGAGAACTGGTGAAAGCGCTGCCAAACCCTATCCACGTTTGTCCCGTGAATTTCGAAGCCTGATAGCTCGCAATAATTTAATTTAGTGATTAAAAACCCCGTCCGCCGCAGGATTGTGGGGCTGTCCTGTGTGTGCTGCTGCATGGCGTGTTGGCCCCATCTGTGCATGGCCTCCCCCATATTCTCTCTCCTCCTTCAGGGTCCCCGCTGCCCCGTGAGACCCCCGACTAATTAAGGTTATTATTTGTGCTTGTGGCGGGCGATGAAGGCTGCACTTGCTGCTCGCTGCAGCGGGCGCTGCGCATGGGCTGGCTTGGCCCGGGCACTTTTTGTTAACAATCTCTCAAAATCAGCCATTTCCCTGCGGGGTTTTTGCTGTCAGGTCATTGCTTTAAAAAACAAAACAAAACAAAACAAAAACCCAACAAAAACCAACCTCTACATGAAAAGGGTTCGATTTCCACAGCCACTCGGCGGGTTTTCCCACTGCCTGTGCTGACAGAAAGGGTTTTTTATTGTGCATCAGTTACTTTCAAGTGAATGGGAGACATTATGTTATTAAATCCCACCCTGCCTCTCGAGGTGCTTTTAATTTGTATGTTTAGGTTTAAATTTCTTCGGGAGTGCCAAACCTTGTATTTGTTTTCCTCGGGCTATTTTCATTTAGGGTTTCGGTAACTGTCAAAGCCTGTGAGTTAATTGTAGCTCACAAGGTTATCTTTCAAAGCTAACTTATATTTCTGTCATGTGCTGGAGCCAGTCCTTGACTGCCTATCTTTATGATACTGTAGATTTTGACTCTTGTAATTATCCTTTGAGTTTAAGCTGATTATGTAGACTTTATAACCGGTGTTTGTTTAATTTACCCACAGTGTGTTGTTTGTACAGTGGCTCCGAAAGTAAACACGAACCTGATTAAACGTCTCTGCCTGCC
The DNA here is from genome assembly GCF_949628215.1 of Phalacrocorax aristotelis. Lineage (NCBI taxonomy): Eukaryota > Metazoa > Chordata > Aves > Suliformes > Phalacrocoracidae > Phalacrocorax > Phalacrocorax aristotelis. The sequence goes on from NC_134282.1 coordinate 54,293,419, forward strand.
ACCAATGGCCGTTTTCCCAAAGATACACTAAAATAAACAGCGGAGGGGCTGCGGGAGGGAAGCGGGGATGCTCGCTTGGCTCCTTGCACTCGGCTGCAGAAGAGCCCCGTCAGCCCAGCCGCACCAGAAAGAGCTGTTTCAAAAATCAGTATTTTCTCAAGCCAAGCAAACCCAGCCTGAAGGCGCTGCCCTCTGCGCCGGGGCGGGGGTGCACATCGCTGGGGAGGGCGCACGGTGCTTGCTTCGGCATCATGGGGATGCTGCGGGGTCTGCACTGCCGCGCACGGGGCATCGCCAGGGGCTTGGGGTGCCCCTCTTCCCCCTGTGCGGCCGGGGTGCGCCCACCCTCTGCGGGGGCCTGGTGCCATGCAGGGCTGGAGTAACGCTGTGGGGTGAGAGGTGACGTGTCTGTCTGTCCCCTGAGCACCCGGGAGGACAAACGCCTCCGTCTGTACCCGCAGCACTCGCAGCGCTGGGGTTAGAGCAGCATTTCAGCAAGCTCTGGACCCGCAGAGCTCCTCGGGCGAGCTCGGCTGCAGCGGGCTGGGCTTTGCAGGCGCCCTTTGTAAACGCACTCAGTTCTCATCAGAAGTAATTAGCTCCTGGAGTGGCACGGCGTGTTACGCAGGTGTCTGAAGCCAAGGTGTTTCGGTAGCTCCCAGCCCTTGGATGGCTCCTCCGGAGGTGATTTGGACGGGAAGCCCTCGACGCGACGGCACAGGTTGGATCCTGCCTGCTTTTCCCCACGGGGGCCAAGCGTGGGCACAGCATCCCACTGCCGCCGGCCGCGGTGCCGGGCTGGGGCCGGGGGTCCCTCGGAGGGGGCCAAGCAAGGCTGCTGGGCATGGGCACCGTGCCGGCTCACCCCGCTCAGCGGCCACGGGGACGTTCTGCAAGTGACACATCGTTAATGAATATTTTCCTTTTCATTAATCAACAAGCTTTAAACTTACTCTTGAGCAACTCCAGCTCATTGCGTTATCTGGCCTCTCGTTGCAACGGACAGGTTAAAACGTGTGCATCTAATCTCTTTTCTTTTTTCCCCTGTTTGCTCTCCCAGCCGTGCCAGCGCCTTCCCCTGCGCAACCCGGAGCCGTGCTCGGAAATGCCGGTCCGTCTGGGCGCCGAGGAGCTGCTGCTCTTGAGGAAAGGGCACCCGGAGAGGCAGAGGCATGCACAGGGTGCTGAGCACGGCCACCGGAGACACCGAGGGGTGGCGGCTGCCCTGAGCTACCTGCGATGCCGCAAGCCAGGCGGGAGAGCCGCAGACCGTGGCGCGGGGCCAAATCCTGCCCTGGCTCCGTCCATGCAGAGGTATCGCTGCAAGCTGGGTCGCAGACCCTGCGCCGTGGGCAGCCGCTTATTAATTAATGACACCTGCGGGTGCTGCTGCCCTGGGGAATAAACTGGGAAATTGCAGCTTTTCCGCCCCAGCTGGTTGCACTGGGAGGACTGGAAGATGAAAGGCAGAGGCTTCCCACCCTGGGAATGGGAGCGGGGACCCTGGACAAGCCGTGCGGGAGCTTCCTGCAGGAACAAAGGCACAGGCTCCCCAAATTTCCCCCTCCCGTGCCAGCTGCTCGCTGGCTGTTTCGGTTTGCAAAAGGTGCGAAGCGGGGTGGCAGGCGTCCAGCATTCCTGCGGGCTCCTTTTAATATTGGGTTTAGACAGATTGGAAAAACTCCTCGTTCGCAGAGGCGCCGTGGGTGGTTTCCTCCCTTCTCCTCCCCGGCCTCGCAGCCGCTGCTTCGGGTTCCCGGGACTTGACCCCAGCCCTGCTCTCAGCCCCTTCTGCCTCCCGCCTTCGCTCGAAGCAGAGGGGACCCAGTCGTTTGGTTGCAAACCAAAAGCTGCCTCCTCCTTTTCCCCCTGCTGCTACACCCCCAGCTCCCCACTCCCGAGCAGTTTTAGGGAGAATAGGTGCTATTTTCCCATTTCAGCACCTCCTCCTGGCCCATTGGGGCAGCTGGCTGGTTCACACCTGTTTTTGCTCTCACTTCCACCAGTGTTTTCTCCAAACTGGGCAGGTCCCTGCTGTGCTGGACCATCCCTGGGGCAGCTCTGCACCCACAGCCCTTCTCACAAAGAGGGTCCCCAGGCTGAGCCCTGCTGCTCAGCGTCACCGCTGCGGTCCCTGGCTCTGGGCATTGCCTGCCTGAGGAGGGACGAACTCTGCTTTTGCTCTTTTAATGACATTTTCTCATCTGCACAGTCACAGAAATAAATGCCAGCATGGCCTGCAGGGGACAGGGGGTCTGGATCCCTCTTGGCCGAGTCCATCATCTTCAGCGAGCGCTGATGGGCAGTTGGTGCCTATGGGGGGGCGGGAGAGGGCCGGAGCTTTCTCTATGGGGTCAGACCACCCCTATGCATGCTGTACCCCCCAGCATGGACACATGGGACTGGGCAGCCAGGGAATGGTCGGGGTGTGCAAGAACGGAGGGACGTGGTCAGGGCAGGAGGGGCAAAGACATCGCTGCCGTTCCCAGGGTGTGCAGGAAGGGCTGAAAACCTAGAAAAAGGGAGAAACTTCGCGTGAAAACTCAAGCGCGGCAGCCCAGGGGTTAAAGGAAAGGGTCATGGGAAGAAAGCAGCTTTTTCTCTTCTGCTGGAGATGCCCCTGTCAGCTCAGCCTTGGCTGGCAGCCTCCCCCACGCCCCCGCTCCCTCCTGCACCGCTGCGGGGAGAGCTTCAGTCTCTTCTGAGCACTTTTATCTCTGCAGATGGAAGTGTTTGAGGAGCACCGGAGAGCCAGCTAGGATGACCCCAGGCTGTCTCGCGGCTCTTATCGGTCTCCTCTCCTCCCCCAGCAAACACCTCCCATCCCCACCTGCCTCTGCAGCTCCCTGCCTGTTCTTGGCACCTCCAAACCACTCTTACCCCATTAAACACCACTCCCCTGGCCCTGCCATCAGGGCAGGTGCTCCTCGACTGCAGCCTCGCTCAAAGCCAAGCTCCAGTGCCATAAATGAAGGGTTTTATATTATTTTTTCCCCCCAGAGGAGGTTTGTAGAGGATTCCCTGAGCCAAGGCAAAAACTCTCTGCCAGGTCTCTCTGCTCAGCACCCGGGGAAATTCCTCTGGCCCTCGTTAGAATAGCACCTCTGGGCAGCCCTAATTACAGGGAGGGAGCTGGAAAGCATGCAGATGTCATTAACCACCCTCGGGTTTGTTCTGGAGCCAAATAAAACGGCGAGGGTGGTAAAAGTTTCCTCGAGGCAGAGCCCTTCGCCCAGGAGGGCTGAGCCAGGCCGGCCCCACGTGCTCGGGCAGCATGGTGTTGGCTCTGGTGGCACGGGTGTCCCAGTGCCGGCCCTGACGGGGCTGGGGTCTTCATCCAGGGAGATGGCACAGGCTGCCCAGAGAGGCTGTGGGGTCCCTTCCCTGGAGACATTCACCCCCCGCCTGGACGCGGCCCCGTGCCCCTGCTCTGGGTGTGCCTGCTCACGCAGGGGGTGGGACGGGATGAGCTCCAGAGGGCCCTTCCAGCCCCCCCAGTCTGGGATTCTGGGATTCTGAGACCCGCCGCAGCCCTGGCGATGGGGAAGGGCAAGGACATCTCTCGGAGCTGCTCTGCTGCCGGAGAAACCATTGCATGTGCCCATCCCCATCACTCTGGTCCAGCGTCCTGGGCTGGCTTCGTGGCTGAATTTCCCTACGTCCATGTTTCTAGCCTCTGGCCTGGGCTGACATCCTCAGCCAAAGGTAATGCTGCTGTGTCCACCAGCGTCCACTGATATCTGTGTTTATTTATGTGTCATAAAAACACGTGATGCCTACTTCTTACTCCCCTTTCTTTTTATGGAAAAGCACTGGATTCCCAACCCTATGCTGATAAAGGCCTTTTACAGGGCGGGTTGCCTGGGGTTGGACAGGGCAGGGGGCTGGCGTGGGGTTAACAGCCCAGGGGCTCAGCTGGTGCCCACCCGGGTGCCCAGAGCCCTCGGGGTGCTGCTGGCTCTACAAACCAGGCTTTGCTGCAGAGGGCTGCAGAGTCCTGCCCCAGGGCTGGGAACATCACAAGCAGCGCTTCCTTTTCTTCCTCTGTTTTTTTAATTGCTCTTTAGCCTTTGTTCGTATATTTTTGGTGGTGTGTGTCCTCACGTGCGGGCGGGAGCAGGCGGGGAAGCTGCCTGGTGCCAACGCACCATCCCCTGGTACGGGGGTGGATTCATCCCAGCAAATTGCTATTAGCCTCTAAGGTTAAAAAAAAGAAAATCCACAGCAGGCTGCGAGACACCCAGGAGACGGTGGTTTTGAGGAAAATATCGAGAAGCAAGAATGCACTCAGGCTGCTGGAAAAAGCCCAGCACCTCTTGTTTTTAAAAGCTTGATGGGCTTTCAGCTCTCCTGCGCCCACAGCGGCACGGTGAGCACCCCTCCGCTGAAACCGCAGGCTGCGCTGGGTGCTCTGCGAAACTCGGGTCTGTGCACGGCTGCAAAGCAGAGGAGGGGTTTTTTTTCCTCTCCTTTCTGGCTGGCACTGGAGACCCGCAAGCTCAAAAAAACCAAATCAAGCTCCCTTTGCATTTTAAAAGCCCTAAAACCTACAAAACCTTATCAGCCAGCTGCTTAATTTATGGGATATATATGCAGTTCCGAACCTGTGCTAAATCAATACCTCTCCACAGATGGATAGAGAGATAAATTTTAAAGAATAAGCTTAATTTTATTACTGTCTTCTGAGTGGCCATTGCATGACAGCGCAGCGCCAGATTGACAAGAGTTTGATGTTTGGTAATAGCACATCAGCAGGCCCCCGGTACTTTGATATATTATAATAGTGCATCATCAGAACAATGGCGTTTTGATATATTGTATTAGAACATAATCAGAGTGATGGGGCTTTGATATATTATGTAAGTACATCATCAGAGCGGTGGTGCCGTGACATATTACCTTAGAGCACTGTCAGAGCTGCCGCACTTTAATGGATTTCAATAATACATCACTGGGGCTGGGGGTCCTTTGGAGCCGCGGCGCTGGCAGCCGGAGGGGCCGCTGCGCTCGCCACAGGACAGCTCTGCCTCTGAAAAACTTGACCAGTTCTTGTGACAGATGGGGTTTCTCAAGAAGGTCCAGGGAGCAAACGCTGGGGGGGTGGGGCTCTGGGGCGAGCACGGCCCCATCTCTGTGTGGCGGCTGTGGGGCTCAGGGACCCCAGCTTGGAGAAACCCCCCCTGCACAGAGCCCGGGGCAGGGAGAGGGGTGTCACTGAGCTGTTTGGGGCTGGTGCTGGGGACAGGGCTTGGGGTTTGCTGGGTGCCAGGTTTTCCGAGTGCCAGATTTTCCGAGTGCCAGATTTTCAGGGCTTTACTTTTCGAGCAGCCGGCGCACCCGGTCTTTCCATCAGCGATGGGTGGCTGAGGGCCAGGACGTGTGGACTTGCCCTGATGCCGCCTTCACCGCACAGTACTGAACTTCAGGTTTCATCTCTGAGCTGTGAAATGGAGGATATTACAGAGGGGCCTCGTCAGGACAAGCTAGCGCTGGCAGAGCACGCTGGCAATGAGCAGGGCTGTTGTCTGTCGTTAGGTGGAGAAGATCCCTGCATTTTCCTTCCTCCATCCATTCCCCACTCGTGCACGAGCCGGTCGCATTCCCGCAGCCATGCCCTGGTCCCTGTATCTAACACCCCGCAGCAGCACGGGGGCTTCCCTCTCCCCCACCCAAATCCTGGCTCCTGGAGCCGTTCTTGTCGCCTCTGATGGGAGAATCTTCTTGGCAGCACTTTAATGGAAAGATATATCTGCTGCGTGGCTGATAAAAACTGCTTAATTCAGTGTCCCCGCGGCTGAGCTGCCCGGGACACCTCGTAGCCCTTCTGCACCTCTCTGGGTGGAAGGAGAGAAGTAGCGTGGGTAAATAGGAAAAACAATAAGAAATTTCAGCTTATGCATGCTGAGGTTTCACAGAAGCGCTCGTCAATACGACACCTGGGTTGAATGTTTCCTTGTTTTAGGAGGGTTACTGGCTTTTTGTTGGTTGTTTTTTCTTGCTTTGGGGTCAATAAGTCACTTGCACCAGCCTAAAAACATGCCTCGTTTTCTTTTCCTCTTCACGCGAAACAAAAAAAACACATCAAAAATGAGTCTCAGGTGGAACTTATTTTTCTTCGCCGAAACGGACACATTTCATCTCTCTGAAATGGAAGCATTTCACGATACTGGAGCTTTTTTATTTCGTTTTAAATTACATTGGCCACATCTAAACCTATTTCAAAACAGAAGAGTCGTTCTACTTAAAAATGGCAAAATAAAAATTTTCAGCTTTCCAGCCTCTCTTCCGACGGGTTGCGGATGGGGCTGAGCGCTGCTGACCAGCTTCCCGAGGCCTTTGCCAGGCCCAAGAAATGGATGTCAGACCCGAAAATGAATTCAGAAAGAGAGAAGAAGGAGGCAATGCAGGAGACTGCCAAAAGGGAGCTCTTGGAAGTGGAGAACAGCACTAATATTTTGGGAAATTGAAATTCCAGCCATGAAATTGCCTATCATTTATCATCCCCAACCACCTTACAAAGTAAGAAAAACAGGCATTAAGCCTTATTGCTTTTTAAATACTTATGATCTCGGGGAAAAGCCGTCTAATCTACTGCTTTTAATACGGATTCCACAAAACGTCCGTGAGTGTAGCGGTAACGGGTGTGTTTAGATGTGCAGTTACACGTACGGAAAAAACCCGACGTCAGGCTGTTGCTGAGATGCTCAGACGATAAACCCCGTCCCTGGGGCTCGGGGGCTGCCGCCGCCCCCCGGGACCCCGGGGCTGGGGGGACGGTGCCGTCTCTGAAACCAGACCTCCCCGGCGCAGACGAGGACGCCTTTTCCTGTTCCCCAACACAGAGTTCGAATCTATTCTCTTACAGACTGGGACTGAATTAAAACCTCTGCAGCAGCAGCCCTAGGCACCAGGGCAGGCCCCAGGAGAGGGAGTGGATTTCCAGGCTTAAGCCCCTCCGAGCCCAGGAAAACAAGATTTGCCCTCAAACCAAGGAGAAGGTTTGCTTTTGCTAGGGCACATCATGGAATAATTCTTTTCTGATTTAAAGGTTGGAAAACTGAGCATCTCTACCCACCCCTGCCGTGCCTCTGCCCCTGCGCCCCTCCCCATGGCGAGGTGCTGCTGCATCTCCATGCCCTGAAACGGGTACATCTCTGGAGGTCATACCCCAAAACTCACTTGTGTTAGCACCGGGAGCAGCGCTTGGGCTTACCGCCGTGCATACTCCGCGGGGTTTTCCTCCTCGGTCCCGAGGTCCATGAGGCCGCGATGCTCTTTCCCTGCCAGGGCACCGACCGCCCTTATAATTTCGGCAGGTAGGAGTTTGTGGGTGTTGGGGGGTACCGAGCGCCGTAAACGTTCATAGCAGCGCTGTGCAAAGCCATTTAGTGCTTCAGTAATGGCGATGCATTGGGAAAATTTGGGGTTCAGGGGCTGTTTCGCTTGCACGGCCACCTGCGCCGGTGCCTCCGGCTCCAGCGCGGGCACCCGCAGCCATCCCGGCTGCTCTGGAGCCGGCACCATCTCCTGCGGGCTCTCCGTGACTCTGGGCACCGTGTGCCCCTGCCCTGCCGTTACTTTGCTTACAATGGAATCAGAAAAAGCAAACTGCCCTGTTGGGCAGCGTGGGGTGGGCTGCAGGGGTCTCTTGGACCTGCACAACGCCCCGAGCTGCCGCCTGCCAAGGAGGCGGCCACGGGGTGCCCAGATCTCCCATTTCCAGAGGTTTTGGGGGATACGCCCCTCTGCCTGAGCGTCGGAGGGTGCACAGGGCAGGAGCAGAGAGAGGCTAGGTGGAAAGCGGCTCTGTAGAGCTGTTGTCACCATCACCGTCCTCTCTGGGAGCGGGCGGCGAGCGGAGGGGGTGCTCGGTGTCCAGACAACGTCGGTTTGTGTCGCTCCCCAAGGCACCAATGCGACCCACCAGCACCCCTGCAAAGGGCAGGTGTCCCTGGGGGCTTGTGTGCCGAGTGGGCGGCTTCCCCCCACGCCGCTCGCGCCGCCATGGCGGGTTCGGGTCCCCCCAGAGAGGGCAGAGCTCCTCCTCCTCCTCCACGGGCAGCGTTTCGGAGGATTCGTTGTACACCGGCGCCTCATGCTCCGGAGGAAATGTTGGAGTTTACCTGCTAATGGTCAACCACAAGGCAAAAAAAAAAAAAAGCATAAAGAAGAAGGAAGCAAACAAACAAACCAACAAACCCTGGAATGATAGGGGAACATAAATTATCCAGAACTGGCAAGAAATGAAAGTGTTGCGTGGTCCCCTGACAGCAATGGGATGAATAACTGATGATGATTAGTTAAATCATAACATTGCTCATGCCATGCATAAATGATGAGCCAACTGCTTGCGATGCCCTGATGAGATGCAGCGTTCTTAGCTTTCTATCATTCCCACTTTGTAGCCCCAAAGAAACTACCACATTTCTGCATTTTTGTGTTATCTGGCACATCAAGCAATGCGACAATGAATATATATTGACCTTATTATAGCAGCCGGCTGCTTGTGCCAGAAGCAACCAGGCATACTTTGCACAAATTAAAGCTGTCAGCATGTAATTTATGGTTCATTGCAAAAGAGGAACAGAACTCTGAGGGGAACATTGTGGTTTGGGAAGCAGGTAGGTAGGCAGATGAATTGCATGATAAAATATCTTGCTAATGATGTGATGTTAAAGCTGAAGTGTCATTTTCATTCTGTTTTGCACATTTTTTTAGTTATTTCTTGCGCGAGATGATTTTCCCCTTTCTACGGTTGGGTTTTTTGTGTTTTTTTTTTTTTTTCTTTTTTTTCCCTTTCTGAAAGCTAAATTACTGGTTATACCTGAAAAGGATGAAGTAGGTGTGATAATTTATGAGTAGACAGCCGTTGTCTGAAGACAATGTGGTGGCACCCTGAGCGATGTTGGAGCCCCGTAAGAGGGAGTCGTGTTACGGGCTCAGCCAACAGCCTTGACATCGGGGCTGGGCGTCGACAATTAAAGTTTTTCTCTTTTTTTCAGACTAGAGAACAGTCCTGAGGAGAAATAAAATAAAGAAATCTATCCGTGTGCCTTCGCTGCTGTTGAAACACACGCGCGGCGGCAAAATCGTACATCAAGAAGGATGCTCGACGTTGCAGCCGCCGCCTCGGAGCCGACGCCGTTTGGTTTCGTGGATGCTGGGTCTTTCCTGCCTTTTTGTTTCCCAATCGCTCGGCGGCTGAGGGAAAAGGAAAGGGGGAAACAAAGGGAAAACCGTATAATTCAGAGAAATAGGTGGGGGAGACGCGTTCGCGTGGGATTATGTCACCTTTGATAATGCACGGAAGCGTGGGAGCGGGGAACGTGAGAGCCGAGTGAGGAAAGGCAGGGGGAGGCTGGAGGAAACAGGGATTTACAGCCTGCCATGCCGGAGAGCTCTCTTTAGTCCAATAAATAAATGATAAAATAATTAAATTCTGAAATAAAACGTCACTGAATTATTTAACTGCTCACCTAGGAATAGCTCTGACTCAGCCGGGCGAGCGCTCCTGCTCTGCTGTGGGTGCCGCCGTGCTGCGAAAACCAACATCCGATGCCACGAAGCACTCTTGGCAGGGGGGCGAGCTGGGGGGGGTGGCCGGTCCCTCGTGGGACGGCGTCTGAGGTCGGGAAATCCGGGCTTTGCTCCACCTTGGAGCCGGCCCGACGAGGCTCGAGCAATTCGGTGCAGCGGGGAGCCAAGGAAACGTCCTTGCGCAGGTGGAGAGGGTTGTGTTGGGGACTTGGGGAGCGGGAGATGCCTCTGGTGTGGGGACCCCGCTGGGTGCCACCAGCCCTGCCAAGCCAAGGGGGTCCCCGAGGGGTGCGAGCCCTGGCACCGTCATGTTCCTCTCCACCCCATGCTTGCAGCAGGTTTGATGCTGCGTTTGTCCCGAATTTGGGGTGTCAGGCTCCTTGCAAAGGCAGAAAATTATTCTGCCAGTGTTTGGGAAGAGTGTGAGCACATGGATGCATTTTCCAGAGCAAGACGTTCGTGCCACGAGGGGTGCAACGGGGCAAACCCAGCCATGCAGCCTCCAGGCACATCCCCTCCCGGGCCGGGCTCTGCCCCTGCTCCTGCTGCGGCCGGGGCTGCTTGGCCGAGCGTCCCTCGCGCAGGATGCACTCTGAAAAAAACAGTTTTATTTTCCCCGTTCTTGGCAATTTTCCTTGCTGACACGCTCTCCCGGCTGGGCTCCACGCCTGCCACGCACGGGTGGATATTTTATCTGACGTGGAGAAAGCATGCCGGGCGCCGCTGTCGCTGTGAACACGCGTCCCACACGGGGACGACGCATCGGTGCTGATCGGGGGTGATGAGGCTGTGAGACGGAGCCGGTCCGGCCGATGTCAGGGTATTTTGAGGAGGTGACACGGCGGTGGGAGGCGAGGCAGGGCGCGGAGGCACTGAGCGGCGGCGGCGACGGCAGCTGGAGCGGCTCAGGGATGGACTCGCAGGCCCCAGGACAGCCTGCCTTGCCTTGATCCGTTTGAGTCCCGGCTCTCCAGCATCAATAAAAGGTAAACTGAGCCTGAGAGCTGACTAAAGGCTTGCTGAGAGAGGTCCCGCTGAGCTCGGATTGCTTCCCCAGGAGGTCACCAGAGCTGTGGCTTTTGGGGACATGCTAAAATGCAGAATATGCGGGAAACTCGCGGGCAGGCATCAGTGATCACCAACACTGATTTTCCTCTTTGGACACTTCGGTTACTATATCTGGGTGCGCGGCTCATTAGTTCAGTTCCTTTGCCTGTGGAGACGTTTCAGCACTCTAACTGGTGTTAACTGGGAGATGACTGCAGCCGGGACTTGCTGCTTGCTTCCGCCTCACCACGCTGCTGCAGCGAGTCCGCAGGCACCCGTGCCGCGCCATTGCGCATCGCGTGCGTGCCGGGGGGGACCTGGCAGCACCCGGCACGGCCTCGGCGGGGGGCTCAGGAGGGGATGGGGGGACGGGAGCTGCCTCTGTGTGCCAGCTGGGACATCCAGCGAGAGCTGGGCAGGCTGGAGAGCTGGGCCCAGGGGAACCTCATGGGATTCAGCCAGAGCCAGTGCCAGGTCCTGCCCCTGGGGAGGAACAGCCCCCCGCACCAGCACAGGCTGGGGGGGACCTGCTGGAGAGCGGCTCTGCTGAGAGGCCCTGGGGGTGCTGGGGGGCAGCGGGGTGACCCTGAGCCAGCACCGGGCCCTTGGGGCCAAGGGGGCCAGCAGTGCCCTGGGGGGCATGGAAAGGCGTGTGGCCAGCAGGGCGAGGGAGGTTCTCCTCCCCCTCTGCTCTGCCCCAGTGAGGCCACATCTGGGGTGCTGCGTCCAGTTCTGGGCCCCCCAGTCCAAGAAGGGCAGGGAACTGCTGGAGAGAGGCCAGCGGAGAGCTACGAAGGTGACCAGGGGCTGGAGCATCTCCCTTGTGAGGAAAGGCTGAGAGACCTGGGTTTTTCAGCCTGGAGAAGAGAAGGCTGAGGTGGGATCTCATCAATGCTTATAAATATCTGAAGGGCGGGTGTCAGGAGGATGGGGCCGGGCTCTTTTCAGCGGTGCCCAACACCAGGCCAAGGGGCCACGGGCACAAGCTGGAACACGGGAAGTTCCCCCTGAACATGAGGACAAACCCCTTCCCTGTGCGGGTGCCAGAGCAGGGGCACAGGCTGCCCAGAGAGGCTGTGGGGTCCCTTCCCTGGAGACATTCACCCCCCGCCTGGACGCGGCCCTGTGCCCCTGCTCTGGGGGTGCCTGCTCACGCAGGGGGTGGGACGGGATGAGCTCCAGAGGGCCCTTCCAGCCCCCGCCAGTCTGGGATTCTGTGATTCTGTGACCCTGGCTCGCACCCACCCCTCGCCATCACCCTGGGTGCTGCCGTGCCGGAGCTGCCTGCATCTGCTGGGTGATGAGCCCCTGATTTCTGGGGGCTGGAAGGGGGGCTTGGCATTGCAGCCAGCTGCGTGGTCCCATGGCAGGGTTTTGGGGGCGATGCTGTCTGTGGTGACAGCCCTCCCAGCCCCCCCTGCTCGTGCTGCCTTGAGGACCATCAGAGGGTTCACCTTCCTTGCAGGGAGCACATTTCTTGAGCAAGTGTGGGAATGGCCCTTCAGTACAGCACTGCATTGCCCATGTCCACATAACTGCCTCTTCTCCACCCAGAGCAGTGATCTGCAGCACCCATCCACCAGCCCTCTGCGAGCTGCCAGAGCCAAGCTCCCGGCTTGGGGGGGCTGCTGCAGCATCACCCACCGGCCATGCCCCCGCCGCGGGTATGGGCAAGACGGGTGCTGCCAAACCAGACAGCCAGAGCCTTTCAGAAAAGGGAAAAAAAAGGTTTTTTTTAAAAAAAACAACTCCAAGTTGGCTCTGTGCTGGCACTGCCTTTGAACCAAATGTCTCACTGCAGCCAGTGACAGCTCTGCAACACGAGCGGTGGCAGCATTCGCGAACTATTAGTGTTAAATTATTCCAACAAAAGCAGGCCTTGATGTTGTGTTGAAGTTGATAACTTGAGGATCTGTTTGAAAAGGATAAAAGCTTTGCCATCAAAGGCTGGCTCCCCTTTTGTATGAGGCACACTGCTGAGCAAATTAACCATTTTTGTAACGAATGCATCATTCTAGAGGCTAATTAGCAAGCGTTGGGGCTCATGATTTGCTAACTGTACATTAAAAAAATAATAATAAAAGGATTAGCTGTTTTCCTGACGTTCAGTGGCGTGTCTCGGATGCCGCCATGCTGCCTGCCTTTGCTCCGGGCACGGCCAGGAGACCCGTTTCCCCAGCGGAGGAGGGGCAGGCTCAGGTAAGGCCGTTGACAGGAGGTTTTGGGTGACTGAAGCAGGTCATGCTGGCGGTGCCGACACACGCCTGATAATGCACGCTCCTGTTCTCCTGCCCAGGAGTAAAGCTGCAACCTCTTGCCATGAATATTATCAATCAGAGGGGCTTTTCTCACCCCCGTCAGCCGTGCGTGGCTGTGTGTCCTGCCTGCGGTGTGAGCGGCGCTGGGGTCTCCCCTACCTCATGCTCAGGCTGCTCTAAACACCCCCCTTCCCCTTCCCAGCGCTCCAGGCTTGCAAGGGCGAGAGCCAGCAGCCAAGCCGGGTGCCCAGCGAGGCTCCGGCTTGCTGGGGAGGCGGCTCACAGCCCTGGGGAAGGCGCTTTGGGAAGGAGGCGTGGATGAGGATGAACCGAGTAGCTGGAGATGGACGGGGCTGGCAGTGCCAGGGGCTGCGCGGCATCTCGATATGTGGGCAGCAAGAGCCCCACGCCCAGCCCGGTGCGGCGGTGGGTACCGCTCGCCGGAGGACCAACGGCCACCCCTCGTCATCGCACTGATCCCTCGGGTGATGCTGGCCCCTGGCCGCCAGCAAGAAAGGCACGCCAGCATGCCAGCAAGCAGCAGCGCCGAGGCTGGGTTCGTGCCATCTGACACTGAACCAGGGCTAAATTTGTCCGGTTTACACTTGGGAGGAGTGACAGCCACGAGGAGAGAGAAGTGCCTTCCATTTCCAGCGCAATAAAGATATGATGGAAAAAAAGGTTTCATGGTGGATTAGCACCCTTGAGGTACTTGAAGCTGTCACTTAGAATATGCAAGATCTCTCTGCTCTCTGCTGGGGGGGGGAGAAAAGAAAAGAAAAAAAATGCCTTTTTACAGGATCCCTTCTGCAAACATGTGACAGTCCACAAATCAAGCCCATAACGTGCAGAACTTACCCAGTAATTAGTTTTATAAACACGCAATTCAGTTGATGTAACAAAAGCTGTAATTTAAAATCTGACACCATCTCCCTTTGCCGGGGGCCGGGGGGAGGGAGGTTATTAATAGCAGGAGTAAGAGTTTGTATTTTTCTTCTCCGTGGCACTTGGGAGGGGGGCAAATGACCTCAGTGTGAAGAAACTTTATTTTCTACTGCCTCTTGATTTATGTGGGGAATCTGTTGCATGATTAGCGCCTATCATCAATAACCAGGCGACGCAGGCTGACAGCTGCTGAGTGGAATGAAGAAACCCTGCGAAGCAAATAGCTACAAATTTCCCTGACAGCCCTGGTTCGATTACACGGCGTCAGCTGCCAAAACACCAGTTATTACAGGCATGGAGTGCCATGAATAGCTGAGCAGAAAGGAGCACGGGCAGCGGTAACACGGGGTGGGATGTTAACACCCCCGGTGCCCCTTTCCCTTGGCGAGGGCATTCGGGGATCATTTATTTACAGCCGCCCAGGCTTGGTGTGCGACAGAGCCTGGACCTGCTATTTATGCTGATGCTGAGGGATCACCTCCGCCAAGACGAATGGATGTGTGAGTGGCAGCAGTTTTTCCTCCTCCCTGCCAGAGATACTAACGCTAGAAATAAGTTTATAACAAAACCCGTGCCCTGGCTTTCCAGGTGAATGCTTTCCGAGGATTTACCGATGCACATGTGGTTAGGAAAAAACGTAGAGGCAGTAGAGAAATAAATGCAGGGCTTGCTGCTTGCTCGCGGCACCGAATCCCGCCGTCGAAGTGCTACGCCGAGCAGCAAAAGGGGAGTAAGGGGGGGGCTGCGTGCCACGGCAAGCACCGGCAGCGCTCCCCCGGCCACACGCTGCTCCGTCCAGCCCTGGCACGGTCACTCAAGGCGTTGCTTCTGAGCCAGGCTTTGGCAAAACCGGCTTGGGAAATAATTTTAAATTTTAAGCAAATTTAAACAGGCTGCCCAGGGAGGTGGGGGAGTCGCCATCCTTGGAGGTATTTAAAAGATGTGTAGATGTGGCACTTCAGGACATGGTTTAGAAGGCCTGGGGGTGTTGGGTTGAGGATTGGACTTGATGATCCTAGAGGTCTTTTCCAACCTTAATAATTCTGTGATTCTAAATATTGGAAAACCATGGTGAAAACCATCAACATACAAGGCGGAGCCTCCGCAGGCACAAAACCCAATTGCAGCGTTACCCGCCCCTCATCCGGGAGTCGCGGGCGTTCCCCCAGGCTGATATGGCCCCCCCAAGCTGAGCAAACACAGCTCGAATTTAACCTGCTTAACGCTCGTGGGGAGCTATTTGCAAACGATCCGACTCACCGAGCGCCATTCCCAAAAATGAGAGAGGCAAGGGTTCTGAACGACCGATAAACCTCAGAAACGCTCGTCGTGGCAGCCTTTCCGCGTGGGGCCAGAGGTGACGCTGAGTACACCGCTTGCTGGCAATTATTCAGCCCACACCACTGAGCCCATACGTCCCTGGCAGAGCGAGGATCTTCCCTCTTGCTTTAATAATGAGGGTTTTTTCACGGAGCAGAGAGATGGGGCAGTGCAGAGCCCGCTGCAGCACCGGCCGCTCAGGTCCCTTCCCACAGCTGCAGGCTGAGGAGGAAGGAAACGTTTTGCAAACGAAGATGAATTTGGCATTTTTCATGGGAACGTTTGTCAGCCAGCGCCCGCCGTGACCCATGGTCCCCTTCCCAGAAGCGACGGGGAGGTTCAGCCCGCCGAGCTCTGCAGCGGCTCAGCCCCGGTACCGTGGCTCTGGGGCTGGCAGTTCCGACCGGGGCAGCCCTGCACTCAGGATTTGCCATTCCCAGCCTAGTTTCTGCTATTTTCCATCTTGAAAATAGCACCTTTGAAGTCAGTCACCCTTCACTCAGCTCTAGCTCGCGGAGGATGGGACCCACTGGGCAGACCCCCTGGGTAGGGCTGGCTGGAAGACGCGTTGCCTGAGGTTTCCTATAGGAAAATAATTTTTTCCAGAGATGGGCATGTTTTGAATTTAGGTTTTCGTGTCACATTGTGTGCCAGTGTTAGTATTTAATTCTGTTTTGATGTTTATTTATTATATTTTTTTTTTTAAAGCCGCAGAGCATGTACTGGCCAGAGCGCTTCTGGTGAAATCTGGTTTTCATCTGCACGTGGCATGTCGAAGCAGGGAAATGCCTCTGCTGGGACGACGTTTCCAAAGGGAAAGCTTTGGGGTTGGAGGAGAGGCAGGGTCACTCCAGCACCCTGGAGCTGGGGGGCTGGCTGCCCGGGGGGCACGCTCACAGCCGCCCCCCTGGCAGAGGGGGAGCAGCGCCCAGCTTCAGACCCTCCAGGCTGCCCTCTGGAGCCGGGCCTTGATGTTAGGGCTTTTTTCAGGACAACACAAGAGAAAATTATTTAGCTTTTTTTCTTAAAAAGCTCAGAATTTTGCTTTTCTTCCCTGTTCGGTATGAAAACACCTCCCAGTGCTGAGAATATTCATGGACACAAGCCACCACTTTCTGACTGGGACTTTTTCTTCTCTTCCAGGACATCAGTGCTGTTGGGGACCGGCACCGGGGTGGGGGCCGGGGAAGGGGCCAGACGGAGAGGTTTTGCCTGAGGCTCTGTGCATCCCGTGCTGCAGGATGGGGTATCCTGGCTGTGCACCCCGCTGCAGGCAGTGCACCCCACTGCAAGCCATGGACCCCACTGCAAGCCATGCACCCCCCTGCAAGCCACGCACCCCACTTCAGGCAGTGCACCCCCCTGCAAGCTATGCACCCCCCTGCAAGCCATACACCCCACTGCAGGCAGTGCACCCCCCCTGCAAGCCATGCATCCCCCTGCAAACCACGCACCCCACTGCAGGCAGTGCACCCCCCTGCAAGCCACGCACCCCACTGCAGGCAGTGCACCCCACTGCAGGCAGTGAACCCCGCTGCAAGCCGTGCATCTCTGCTGACATGAGATACGCTGCCTGCAGCGGGGTGCATGGCTTGCAGCGGGGTACGCTCCCTGCAGCAGGGTGCCTCAGCGCGGAGATGCTGGCCCTCACCCACCCCGTGTCCACGCGATGCCCAGGCAACCTGGAGCCCCAAATCGAATCAAATTCTGCTGGAAACTTTCTAGGTGCTAATGAAATATTTATGAGTCGGTGCATACACGGACTCCAATTTAAGGACAGAAACTGTTTTTATCATGAAGATGAACTTGAGGGGCACATTTTATTAGAGAGCAAGGATGTGTTAAAACATCATATTCAGAAGAGGACGGTGCGTGATTTCCCTCCTGTGGAGCTAGGCTCAGGCGCTGAGCTGGAAAGCCAAGTGTTTCCTTACCCAGACTCACGATGCTGCCATGGGGCTGAGGTCTGCTAAAGACGGGGTCTGCTCTGAAGCGCAGCTGATGGTGGGGAACAGCTTTTGCTTTCCAAAATAACCTCCTTGTCCTCGCTGCTGGTGTTTCCTCGCCCTCGCCACCGCCTGGTTTCAGTAGGAGATCCGAAATGCTGCCCAGCATCCCGAGGAGGGCTTGGGAAGACTTCCCATCGTCTGGGATGGAAATCCTTCCTCTGGAAGGGCAGGATGGATCCGGCTGCTGCATGATGCTCCGGAGCTGACTCCGATTTGCCTCCCACCTGCTCGGCCGAGGTGAGCTCTGCTGCCGGCCCCTCTCCCCCGGCACAGGGTTATTTGTCAGGTTTTAGTTTCCCTCAGCTTTCCTTTTAAAATAATTGAAGTGTCAACTGTGGTTCACGGGCTGGTCAATGTTTTAATTCCTCCCTAACTTTATAAGGCAATTTCATGAATTATACAGTGTGGTAACAGAAGGAGCTAAATAAAGATGCAACACTAGCTGTGTTTAATAAATACACCCTCGCTATCCGTGGAAGCTATTTGCAAGTCAAAAATATGGCACACGATGATCTAGCTGTCGATTGCAAATATTTTAGATTACTGCTAGGTCAGCACTATTTTATGCTAAATCCCATCAACTAAAAATAAAAGGAGGAGGCTGCGCACAGGGAGCTGTAAAGCAGAGGCTGCCTCGCCGTGGGCTCCCTGGTGCCGGCGACCTACCGAGCTAACGACCAGGCATAAACGGACAAACTTGTATTTCTTCCCCCCCCCCAACAGGCGCTAAGTAACCTCTCGGGAATTCAACAGCACTGTTGAGGAGATGCCAGGAGGCGTGAATAACAAAGGTGACCCTCACCTTTGGCCTGATCCTGGGAGGAACCGAGCAGCCGCCTGGAGAAGGAGCAGGAGAGGGTGCAGGGGAGGTGCTGGTCTTGGAGCCACTGCTGAAACCCCACCGGAGGGGACAACCCCGCGGAGGGGGACGCCTGCTCTCACCACGCTCTTGATGGGCGTGAAGAGGTTTTTGAGGCGCGCATCCAGCGGCAGGGGAGAGCAGAGAGCTGGGCACCGACGGCTGCGTGGCCGAGTCTCTCTGCTGTGAGCGGGAGCCGCTGCCTTCCTCTGCCTGCCCTGCGACAGACCGGGGAAGGGCGAGGGAGGGGTGAGGATTACTCCCTCGAGGTTTGCAGATAGCTTTGAAAACAGGCAATTGTGCATTTGTGGCAAGCTGCGAGAATGTTTTTGCCATCTTTCTCCGGCAAATGCCAGCTTGCTCTCCTTGCATGCCGAGCTGGGCTCCTGCCTGCCTCAGAGCTGCCTGGGTTTCCTTGCAAAAGCTGTGCAGGAATGCCTAACGGGGGTCACTGCGCTGGGCTAAACGCCAGCGTCGGGCGTTAGGAGGTGCCGCGCACCCGATGCTTTGCACAGCATCAAGCAAAGGGTGGGAGAGAGGCAGGGAGCAAAGCCCGGGCTGTGCTGTACCTGGGGGCCCTTTGCCGCAGCGTTGGAGCTGGCAGAGCAGAGCCCAGCACTGCCACCGAAACCACCACCCCAGCACCAAAGGGGCGAGCGGGAGCCAGCCAGGACCCAGCTCCCAGGTGGATCGAGGGCGGATGGGAAGGGGTACTAACACGTGCGTTCCTCCTTCCCTACAGCCATGCGCTGCTCTCCCAGTCAACCAGAGAAGGTTTTCCACGTGGCCCCCAGCCCACGCAGCTCAGCCGAGCGGAGCCGGTGGTGGAGCAGGGGAATCGCCATCCCTGCGTGGTCCTGGGATGCGCTGCGGCCCCGCTGCGAGGACCTGCTCCCCCGCCTGCGCCTTCCTCCCCCGCACGGGTCCGCAGCTCGCTGACATTGCGTCAAAGCCCTGGAGAAGTGCTGGAAGCCATGCAGGGGCTGCCACAGCAATCCTCGGCCCTCGGGGGCTAAAGAGTCTGCAAACAGCAGAGTGATGCCCTCCTGCTCATGCTGAAGGTCAGGCTTGGGGCAGGCAATGCCCCCCTAAAGGTGTTTGGCCAAGGTGACCCCAGTGCGGCAGGGCTCAAGTCACATTCACCACTCGGGCAGCCTTGTTTCTGCAACAGGGATGGACTAAGGGAGAAATACTAATATTTGTCCCTGTCCCCATCTCTGCACGCACAGCAAATTGACCATTAGTTACCAAATGGGCTATAAAGACAGAGTGAGGGTGGTTCCAGACGTCACAGAAATTAGCTGGATTCAATTAAGCTTCTCTCATTGCAACCGAAGCAAAGGGCGAGGGTGTCTGCAGGTGCTGCGTGCCCCGGAGCGGCAGCACGGGGGGCGGCCACGCCGTGTGGATTTGAAGGTTGCGTCCCGCAGCTGGAGCTGGCGGCTTGAGCTTTCCCTTGAGGGCTCAGCGGAGGCTGCAGGCGAATGCTGATGCTCTCCAAAGGCTCAGCCCGGCTGCGTTCGGGGCTCCCATCAGCGCGGGCCGGCGCGCACAGACCCCTGCCCGGCAGCCGGATCCCGCGCGCCCGCGGACGCTGTCACGCGCGTGTCGCACACCCGTGGGATGAAGAGGGAGCTCGGCCTCTGGCCGCAGCCCCTTTCCCCGCTGCAAGGCTCAGACCCAGCGCTTGAGCCAGAGCTTTACCTTACTGTGCGTTAAGCTGCGCTTTCTTAAGTGAATGACATCAGTTTGGCTGCAACTCAGGCAGACCCCGTTCTCCCTTCCCATGCATGTTACAGAAATCCCAGTCTCTTTTCCAGTGTGGGAGCAGAAAACGACTGGAACTGCGTACTGGGAGGAAACTACCACGACATAGCCCTCGGTCATAGATTAGGAGCATGTCACATGTTTCATTACCTGCTGAAAGACAGTTGCTGTGTGCTGGGGAATATTTATAAAGCCAAACTTTACAGCTCTCTGCCTTTTCCTTGCAAGCATGTAGCCAGAAAGGCATTAATAAAGTAGCCTTGATGATCTGAATGATTTATGGAGCCGCAATTCTGTAAATAGGGTTCAAACTTTTAAAGATTTATTTGTTTTCCAACAAAAAGTCATCCTAGTGGTACGCAATGTATATACCGTGTAGGCTAATTACGCTATTTATATCCGAGATAAATTGTTCGGTGGGCAGTATGCCAATGCACCAGTTTAGCTTGGTGCTAATATTTTCTAGGAGATTTTTCATCCCCCTGGAAGTTCTGTAACGAGTTCATGCGACCCCGCCAGCTATCGGGAGGCGTGCGCTGGAGCCAGACATCACACCACGCGAGTGCCCTGCACAGTCAGGCCGTATTTCTGATTTCTTATTAAAAATTCTCTTTGTTCCCCTCGGTCCGCTGTCGGTCCTTCTCGAGCTGAAGCACGCGAGCAGTGGCATGCTATGCCGGATTTTGAAGTGCCGGCAGCTTTCTTTTCAAACGCTTCCTTTAAAAACCCCTTCAATATTGCAGCCTTCAGAAGTCCTCCCTCTCTGCCAAGCCTTCACATTTCTTTTGTCCTTTGTTCTGCTTCCTTTAAGCCCGGTCCCCCTTCCATTATGCCTGCCAGAGGAATCCGCAGCACAAAGATTTCTACCGGTGCCTCGCTTGCTTTCTGCCTCCCTCCCTCCATCCCTCCAGCACCCTCCATGATTACATCCTCTCCGTTGCTCTACAGCTGTTCCCAAGCTCCCCTTCAGCATCTGAAGCCGCAAATCACTCCTGCCCCACATAGGCACACGGGGTTTGAATTTGTGCAGCGTTTGAATCCCAGGGGCTGGGAGGTTTTTTTTTTGCTCTCGCTTTCAGCAGAAGCCGGGATGCGGTGGATAAGGCTGACTCCCAGTGGCTCACGGTCCTTGACTCGGCTGGTGCTTGCTCTGTTTCCTATTCAGGCGATGAATTGCAGAAGCACTCTTGCTCTTGGAAATTTTGCCTGTGCACATAAGTAGATTTTTATCCGTTCCTTCCAGATGCTGCAGTTATAAGTGCCCGTGTACATTTTGTTACGGTTCCCCAGATAACAGCATTTGGAGTATCGCTCCTTCAGAAAATCCATGCAAAACCATCTGTGATTTTCTGCTCTTGGATGGATAATTGGATTGTAGTGTAGGGTGGGCTCAGGGCTCGGGCTTGTTTCCTTGCCTGAAAATGGGAAAGTACTTACAACCAGGCTCCAAGAGGCTTTCAGAGAAGAATGAAGCCCTACATGCCCATTCCTGGCTGGAGGTGAGCGGTGTGCCACCAGCAGCCCAAGTTAACCCACAGCTGCCCCACTGCATGTGCCACGGCTGCTCTGGTACCGTCACTTCCCAGGCAGGAACCTCATTTTTCCCACTCTGGGCTTGGTCCCATAATGTAAAGCACCCTTTAAAGAGCTGCAGAACTTCTTTGATACCATTTTAATATCTGTGATAAGTTCCTTCAGGGCAACCCAGCTTTCTTTTCTTTCCTGTCAATTAATTAAAGGCTGCATAACGGTGGCATTTCTAATTATCTATAGGCAGGGCAAAACAACGGCCAGCGGCACAGCCTTCCTCACCCACCCCTACCACAAAACACCTTGAGGAGGGGGCACCGAAGGCCACCAGGCTTAAGGACGCTGCCGCACAGGGCACGGCAGCGGCGCAGCCCAGAGGGGAGCAGCAGCACGCCGGCTGTAAATCACATCGCGGAACAGGCAGAGGAAAGGAAAACACATGGGAGAGATGCTGGAAAAGGCTGTGGGGCGGGTGTGGAGCGAAGAGCAGCCCCGAGGGCTGGCAGGCTGGCTGTGGAGGGGAACTGCAGCTTGGGTTGCGTTGCTGAGACCATCGCGGACTTCTGGGCAACCTGCTGGGCCATCGGCGCTGCGCCATTGCGGTTGGTCTTGTCAACTGGAAGGGCATCTAACTGCAGGGCATCGAGCATCTGCTGCCGCGCTGCGGTCCAGCGGCCGCGCCGGCGGAGGGCTGAGCCAAACCAGCAGCGGGGGCATTAGCTGAGCCACCCGCCTGCGCCGCTCTGAGCTGGAAGCACCGGCCCCGGCTCCTCGGGGGTCACAGGAGGCCAATTCTGGGTTTATGCAGGCAGAAAAACCACAACAGGCTGTAGGAAAAAATTAAAATAAATTAAAAAAAAAAAAAAAGCAAAATGCAGAAAACAAAGAACAAATGGGAATTTGGATGGGGAACGGAGCGGAAGGATGCTGGGTAATGCTGCAGCTTGGATGCGGCTGGCCCAGGTGGCCGGCTGGCTGCGATTTGGTGATGATCTGGCCGGTCCCTGCTGCCCTGTTCACGCTCACGCATGGCCCAGATGTAGCAGGATGCGGCCAGCGAGCTCCAGGGCTGCACAAACATCCCAGCGATGTGCTCTGCCCGACCCTCTGCCTGCCCAGGGGCTGTGATGCTTCTCCTGCCGGGTCCCCAGCACAGAGACGGCCCCAGTTTGTGACTGGTGTCCCTCGCAGGGAAGCCCTGGCCAAGCTGGTGGCCGTGGCTCCAAGGGAAAAACCTTCATCTCCCACCAAGCCAGCGGTGTTGGAGACATGGTTATAAATGCACTTGACATTTGTTGGTTTTGTTGTTGGGTTTTTTTGTTTAAGAAATAGCAACCGGTCTCCCATCCGCCAGCTCAAGTGCCATGAAGTGCATCACCAGCACAGCCAGACGGCTGCTGAATAAACCTCCCAGGCTCTTTCCCCTCCGGTCGGAGGAGTCATCGAGAGCTGTGCTGGCCTGGGGCTGGCGCATTCCTGCTCACCTGATTTATTATCTCTGCTCAGCACACAGGGAAGAGGAT
This sequence comes from Phalacrocorax aristotelis, assembly GCF_949628215.1. Taxonomy (NCBI): domain Eukaryota; kingdom Metazoa; phylum Chordata; class Aves; order Suliformes; family Phalacrocoracidae; genus Phalacrocorax; species Phalacrocorax aristotelis. Next base: position 54,316,214 of record NC_134282.1, read on the forward strand.
TCTTCCCAGGAAGAAAAGATGGCAACTCGAGGCAGTCCCTTGGAAACAGCCAGTGTTTGTCTGAGAATTCCTTCAAAGGAGCAGAGGGAGGAAGGAAAAAAACTGTATCAGAGAAAGATTTATTTTAAAAAAGGAGAAATCTGAGGCACTTGCAAAGCTGGACTACAGCGAGGCAGTCAGTATTTCTGTTCAGGAAGGCTGGGATGGAGACCTGCAGAGACGAGTTTTGCATATCCAGAAAAGTAAACAGCAGACTCGGCCTCGGTTTTCTGCAGAATTACAGGAACCAGAGATGGAAAAGACCTATTAAATCATCTTTCTATTTCCCTCCAGGGCAGAGCAGGATTGCTCCCTGGAGGAGATTATTTTTAGCATGCTGTTGAACAGAGTTTTCAACATCTCATGAGATGGGGTTTCTTTTCCAGGGATTTAGATGTACGAATGATAAACCAGGTTCTGCCGAAAGACAGCTTGACCCAGAGATGAAACGAGGATCAAAGCGGTGCTATGAGGTTCAGAAATGTTTGTCTGCGTGTTTTCTTCTCTCTCTAACATGTTTCTGCATCTCCTTACAGCAAGCCTTGCCTGGGAAGGAAGCAGAGGCAATGAAGCCCCAGTTCTCCAGGGATTTTTTCTTACAGAAAAGAAGAAATGTGGCAATTGCTCTGGAAGAAGCTTCACACGGGCATCTCACATCCTGGGAGAACACGGTACACGCTTGCATTTATGGGGAAAAAAAAGGCTCGGCACTGCTAGGTAAGCAGCACGTGCACCGCCGTGTCCCACAGACTCAGCGGAAGGAGGTGAGCCATGCCAGTGGGTGATTTCTGGCACTGGTTTGGGGTGGCCGTGCTCCTGCACGGGCTCTGCGGGGAGCCTGGTGAATTGGCACCCACCGGCGTTGCACCCGCAGAGCCTGCAAATCTGCTGCCTGGCGTTCAGGGGAGCTTTGGGCTCTCACACCCACAGCATCTTTTAAACAGCGCCTGAATTAACACCGCAGCCTTGGTCTCCTTGGCGGGGTCTGCGGCGGCCCTGCACGCCTTGCTGCAGCCACTCGCCCGGGCCATGCATTGCTTGCGGCTCCGCAGCGCTGCAATGGCTCCGGGCACAGAGTCCGGCAGCTGCTCAGCTCCTGCAACTGCTGCAGCTCATTAAAAAGGAGAGACACATGCCGGGCCCTCTCCTGGACGCGACTCTCCCTCCTTCCTCCGACTCCCTTTGATCTTAAAATTAAAATTGTTTTCAGCCCGCGAGTATATTTCTGCTCCGTGTGGGCTAAGCGACGCCAGCCGAGCGAGGCTCTCGCTCCCCAGCAGCCCTCGGCTCGCGGGGAGCGGCTGCACGACCCAGTGAAATCTTGTGTTTGCGCCCAGAGCAATTGCAAACAGTTTGCAAACGGTTTCGGTGGCTGTTTCGGTGCAAGGGGGAGGGAGAAAAGGGGAGGAACTGGACTTGGATGCTGCCTCTGAAATGATTGTTTGCAGGCCAGTAATTCAGGTTGCAGACAAGGCCCCATTGACTCTCCGGCAAAGACGGAGCAGTTCACTTGTTAACCCTGGAGAACGGGCTGCTGCCGGCACGCCGCGGGGCTGCCGAGAGCCGGAGCCACCGGCCGCCGGGGCAGCACGGCCAGGGCATGGCTCCGAGCTGCCCGAGGGGCTGCCCGGGTTTTGGGTGGCCCCTGCAACCCGGCTGCAGGGACCCGCTCAAGCCACCACACAGGGAGGTTTGGTGGGAGCACCCTGCACGCTGCTGCCCTGATCCGAGCACAGCCTGGGTGCTGCAGGTGCGGGGCGTGCATGGGGGTGCTGACCCCCGTTACGCAGGGGCGGTGCGCCGCCGAGGGGTGTTGCAATGGCCACGATCACAAGCAGGTCTAGGTCACGCTGCCAAACTCACCGGCAAAGGGTCTCGGCACGGCAATTCCCCCGCGCTGCATCCCTACGGGATTCGGGACGTTCGACCTGTGTTTCCCTCGACCTTTTATTTTCCCTCGCGGCTCAGAAGAGGAAATGTTTGTCTGCAAGATGCAGGTCTCTGGCTGAATTCCCCTCCTGTGGGGGAACCTGTGTCAGTGAGAGGTTTAATTTTATGCGGCTGCGCTTTGCCCAAGAAACATTAGCTTAACATTATCACGGGGTAAGTCAACAAATATGGAAAAATCTACCAAGGTTACGTTTTACCCACTTCTCTCGCACCTTTGGAGATGAAACCCCAGCTACGCTGCTAACTTATAGTGATTTATTGGTGGGCTGAGAAGCTGGGTTTTAAATACTGCATCTTTGGGATGCTGGCAGCCTTGCTTCCTATAAATCTTAACTAGTAGTTCTAAGCCCTTTTATGCCAGCTGCTTTCATGTATTCAGAACCTTTTCCGTGCAGTAGCCTATGAAAATATTGAAACGATGCCCAGAGCAACACCAGGATATGAAGGGGAAAACTTTAAGATGTTTTGTAACTATTTTTTAACAGAACCTGCCAAATCTTAATTTTTCCAGTTTACAAGTAAGAGCCTCTAACCATCTGTTTGCTGTCAACTGATGTTTGTTTGGAAAGGAATTTTATTATTTTTTTCCATCTCGCACTCCTGTTCTTACAACTAGTTTACTGAACTTCATAAATGTCAGCTTTCACAGTTGTTTTGTAAGCCAGTTATGATTTAGGATTTAATCAAAATTGAGCAGTCAGTGTCTTTAATCAATCTGAATGGAGATCAAAAACAAAGAAACGGAGACTGAAAAATGAAACATTTAATGTATCCCAACAGTCTTTGAAAGAGCCTTATTTCCAACATAATAGCTACCAGGAATCATTATAACAAACTTTAAAAAAAAAAAAAAAAAATCCCCTCCAAAACTGCTTGTCGTGGTTTTTAAAGATAAAAAGGGCTACGGCAATTTAAGGCTTAAAAGCAATTCCAACCTTTTATCTCATTAAGTATTAAAAATAAACCGGCATCAGCCACTCTGCGGCTGCGACGGGCCGTGCTGCAGGGAGCTCGTGGCTCTGAGGACGGGGCTGCTGGTGCCCAAACGACCCTTTGCTCACCCCATTTCGTCCCGGTCTGCGGTGCTGGTCCAGCGCACGCCTAGGCAGCACCGTGCTTGCCGCGGGGGTTTTGGCACCCGCACCACCGCGCTCTGGCACCGGCCGCACGTGCCCGGCGCAGCCTCGATGTACAGCGTGGAAATGAAAAGCGGGGAGGAGATGATGTTGCGTCTCCCCCCGAAGCATCTCATCCGCAGTGCCCCGTCGCGTGAGATCGTTGGGCGTTTTGGGCTCCAACGGGGGACCAGCCATGGAAAAACCAAGCCACCCCGGTGGGAATGGAATGACGCAGCATCCCTGCGTCGGCTGAGTCCCTCGTTAGCTGGCACGAAGGCCGCGGTTAACGACGCACAGGGCTCAGCAGAGCCGATGCGGGTCAGGGAGACCAAATTAACTCGGGCGGCAAGTGCAGCAATGCCCTGATGAATAAGGAAGGAGCAGAACTGAGCTCAGCAGGGCCTGTCAGTGCATCGGAGCCCTGGCCCCGTGCCGGGGGCTGCACCACGTCCCACTGCCCGCCGGCACCGCGGGGTGTAAGGAGGGTCAGACGCTGCAAGGGGGATGCAGGGGTGGAGCAGGGCAGAACTTCCCCTACCTGGCCCAGCTCAGCCAAGCTCGGCTCAGCCAGGCTCAGCTCAACCGGGCTCAGCTGGGCCCGGCTCAGCCCGGCGCTCTCGGGCGCCCCCTGCCGGCGTGTCCCGGCTGCGAGCCCTTAGGGGCAGGAGGTAGGCAGCAGGCAGGCAAGTGGTGGGAACACCTAAGCCCAGAACGGCCCCATCAGCCCCGGTGGATAATTTAACTTAATTAAACTAATAGCTCTTCTCTTTGGCATCCCCCGCTGGAGCCCCTGTCGGCCACGCCGGCGCTCCCGGGAGCGGGACGAGGCTTCGTGGGGACCCCGGAGCACAGCTTCAGGTTTAATTTATGAACCAGCCCCTGACCTTTAAGCTCAAATCACCAAGTTCTGCTTTGTACTACAGGGTTTTGCTTATTCTCTCCTTTTTTGGCTTGTAAGGCCCTGTCCCTGGTTTGTCTGAGGGCTCCGGGGTGGTGGGGTGCCCACGTGAGTGCTTGTGGGGTTAAGGGTGCCGAGCAGGTCCCAGAGGAACCCAGCAGCTCCTCGGAGCAGACCAACCCACGGCCGGTCAGCCCTCCCCAAAGAGGGGAGCTGCAGCAGAGCCCTGCAGTAACCCTTAATGGGCTACTGGGCTTTTAATGAGCAGCTGGGGTTGGACTGGTGGGAGCTCGGGGAGTGTGACTGGGTCCTGGGGTGCCTCAGCAAACCGGAATGTGGTTCTTGTGTCAGCCCTGGTGTGGCCAGCAGGAGCCGGGCAGGGATGGGGCCCCTGTGCTCGGCCCTGGGGAGGCCCCACCTCGAATGCTGGGCTCAGGTTTGGGCCCCTCGGGACAAGAAGGGCCTGGAGGGGCTGGAGCGTGTCCAGAGAAGGGCAGCAGGGCTGGGGCAGGGTCTGGAGCACAAGTGTGCTGGGGGGCGGCTGAGGGGGCTGGGGGGGTTTAGCCTGGAGAAGGGGAGGCTGAGGGGAGCCCTTCTCGCTCTCTGCAGCTGCCTGAGAGGGGCTGGAGTGAGGGGGGGGCTGGTCTCTGCTCCCAAGTCACCAGTAATGGGACGAGAGGAAACGGCCTCAAGCTGCGTCACGGGAGGTTTAGGTTGGATATTAGGAAAGATTTCTTCACCAACAGAGCGGTCAGGCCCTGGCACAGGCTGCCCAGAGGTGGGGGAGTCACCGTCCCTGGGGGGTTCAAACAATGTGTAGACGTGGCACTTGGGGACGTGGTTTAGGAGGCCTGGGGGTGTTGGGTTGGGGGTTGGCCTTGATGATCCTGGAGGTCTTTTCCAACCTTAATGATTCTACAGTTCTTCAATTTGACTGCATTGAGCAACTGCAGTTCTGTGATTCTGTGTAACTGCTCGGCGCAAAGACCAACCCGAGCCTGTTGCTCTGCTTGTGCAGTGAGAAGGGAGGCCCGGGAAGAGGAGGCCATCGCTGCACAAACATATTGTCTCTCATAGCAGAGGATCCCCTTCTGCTGCAGCATCACCTTCCAAGAAACGTTTTGATTTAGCCTCAGGGTTTGCGTAGCCTCCTCCCGGAGTGATGTTCTATTCCATTTGAAACCAGCTCTTGGATGAGGCACAGGAAGGAGCAGATTCAAGCTGTAAACAAAAACCTGTTCGCCTCCTCGGAGGGGTTTGTCGGTGCAGAGGGGAAATGCAGGGTGTCCTGTGTCATCTCCCGGGGTGCGGGCTTGGTGCTGTGCCACGGGTAGGCTCCTGCATGCCAGGATGAGGCCCTCGCATCAGAAAGGGTCCTAAAGCTCTGCCCAGCAGTCAAACCTTATCTCCAAGCACCTCCGGCCCATGCTGGGTGCCTCGGTCCTGCCGTGGGCTCCTGTGGGATGCAGGCATTCCTGCGCATGAGTGGGACCCCTGTAACTGCATCGCTGATGGAGGGGGTCTGCACACCCGGCCCCTGCCTGTGGTGGGAACAGTGGCTGCTGGTGATCCCTGACTGATGGGGTTGCTCTCTGTTTTCCTGCTATCCCATAATTTTCATCGCAGTTAAAGCCAGGCTTAATTTTATTTCTACTTGCAAGCAGTTGCAAGTTGTGGCAGCACAGGGAAGGTGCAAAGTGCTTTGATGGAGCCAGGCCAGGGCTTTGCAGAGATGCTGGCGGCGTGAGAGCCGCCACCTCCAGCATGAGAGCCGGAGCGCTGCATGGCAGCAGGGCTGTGAGCATCCATGTCCTGCCGGGCTTCGGAAAACGCCCCTGCTCCAGCAACCGAGCCCTTCGATTGCTCTTGGAGCACCCGCTCCCTGCGGAGGAGGAGAGGCTTTGCAGAGGGACAGAGCAGGGAGGAGAAAACCTATCTCACGCAAAAGCTGCTGCAAGCACCATGCAGGTGAGAGGCTCCCTCCCTGCTGCTTGCTCATCCCCACTCTGCCCTGCAAGCGGCCGTCCTGCAACCAGCAGCTACCTGATGCCCGTGGCATTGCCCATTTGCCTCCACGGCTGGTGCTGGATGCTGCCGGTCTGTAGCTAGCATGCTGGGAGCCCGGGTACTGGCAAATGTTACCCGCGTCAGGAAACCGGGGGTTTTATTCCTGCCTGGAACCCAGGCTCGGCGTCGCCTGGCCTTGCAACAAACAGCCAGCGCTTTGCTGGTGCTACTCTATAAAATTCCCTCTGCATCGAGGGAAACGGGTTTTAAAAATCAGTTTTAAAGGCCTCCAGGGGCTCCACATACTCTCGCAGGCCTTCCTCTTTATTTGTCCCCTTATTGTAATCCCCTCCACTTAGGACGTATGGGCAGAGCCGAACATCTGGCTCTCATCACACCTTCTGTTGACTCACTGCTCAGCACCAGGGCTGCGATGGCTCCCAGATGTTGCAGTGTGTCGGTGCCCCGTCAGCCGCTTGCTTTTATGGTGGGGGATAAACAGAGGTGGGTTCCAAAGTGTGTGGGGGGGACTGAATAAGTGTTACCTGCAGGTTAGGGGCACGTAGGGCCTCGTGAATGTTTCACTCGCCTTGGCGAGGTCTCATTTTGGGGGAAAAGCTGCACAAACCATCCAGGGCTTTAGAGGTTTCCCTGTGGGTTGTGGCAAGCCTGGAACAGGCATTGCTTGGGCTGGCTGTGAAGGTGGTGGATGGGCTTTACCTTGTCCCTGAGGCTCTTACTGGGATGCTTTGCTTTATTTTTAATTCAAGGCATGGTGTGCTGGTGCTGCATCTCCGTGCGTAGGGAGAGGAGGTGAGCACGACCAGTGACAAAGCCACCATGGTGATGGTTGTCACGCAGCCTGTCCCAGAGCTTGGAGAAGACCTGGTGGGGTCCTGCAGCACCTCTGCACGCCCACCCACGTGTGTTATGTGTCCCCCTGCCCAAAGCCCTTCAAAACCAACTCCCACTGAAGCAGGATACATCCCTGGGGCTTTTGCTGTCCTGGTTGCCTCTGGCGCTGGAAGCGGTGTGCCGTGGGAGCCAGGAGTGCGCAGCACGGGGTGTCTCTTGGCGTCTGCGGTGCTCTGGTAGTGCTCGGATGCTCCCGAGCTCCTCGGCCCCTTCACCAGGGCTGGCATCTCGTTTATGGGTGGGACCTCCTGTGATGTCCACAGAGCAAGCTGTGGCATCCCTCAAAGTCCTGTGACCTTGCAAAGGTGACAACCACCCAGGTATCTGCTTGCAGATGAGTCCTCAAGAAATCCCAGCAGGGCTGGTCTTTGCCCAACCTGCCGAGGCGCTGGCAGGCAGTGGATGGGGTTGTTGGCAGGCCTGAAGCCTGATCTTGAACTCTTTTGATGCTCTGAGCATTGATGTAGCTTTGGTTCATCTTTTTGTCATTGATATAGTGTGTTTATCTAAAAAGGAATCTAGTTTTCATTATTGCGGATTCGGGGGCTTTTTGCTCTGCATGCCAATGCGGGGGAAGGGAGCCCCTGCGGAGAGGCAGCTCCTTAAAATGCCCTCTGCAAATACACGCCTTAGACAAAACAGCTCTGCTGCCCGAAGGCATTTCAATCCACACTGAACCTTTGCTGGAGGAAGGCAGCATATCAGAGAGCCAGGATTTCTCCAAGGCAAATGAATCTGTTCTCATCTGGTTTTCCTCTTTGATGCATTTTTATGTTAAGGGCCCTAAGTGCTCTTTTAATAGTTCTGGCCTTGTCAGAGAAGCCAAGGTTTCTTTGCTTTCTTCTTTCTTCCAAACTTCCCTCCACAGGGCTCCCTGACAGCTCCTTCTCCGCGATGCAGAGTGCCAAGGCCCTGCGCTTCCCCAGCCCAGAGCTGGGAATATCTGTAGCTTCCAACAATGATGCTCAAAAATGCACCGTGTCAAGTTATTTGCCTCAACGACTGGGGGCTCCCAGGAGAAGCCCAGCCTCTTAAAGGCAATAATAACAACAAAAATTAAGTCTGTCTGGTGTTGGTTACGGGGGTGCTGGGATCCACAGGCTCATGCCTGACTCCAGGACGGTGCCGAGCTGAGCGCAGAGTCCTCCTCAGGGCCCTCCTGCCCTGAGCGGCTGTGCCAGCTGGTCTCTGGTCCACCTCTGGTTTGCTGCTCATGAGCTGGAGAAAGGCAGGACTTGAGGGTGAGGGGTGCTCGTGCTGCACCCGCAGCCCTCTGCTCCCGCTCTTCTGGGCTGATGTTGGCTGGGCCAGCTCCAGCCGTGGGTTTTGCAGTGTTGCTTTATTTATCACCCTGGGAAGGGTCCTTGCCTCCACCAGAACCATGCTGTCCCATGGAGCTGTCTTGCCCCATGCTCCCAGAAGCCCTTCCCGGGGGTCTCTGCAGGAGTGCAGCCTGCCCGGCTACGGGGTTTCTTTGCTCTCACACGGTAACCAAGGATAGAATCATGGAATTGTAGAATCATTAATGTTGGAAAAGACCTCCAGGATCATCAAGGCCAACCCCCAACCCAACACCCCCAGGCCTCCTAAACCATGTCCTGAAGCGCCACGTCTACACAGTGTTTGAACCCCCCCAGGGATGGTGACTCCCCCACCTCTCTGGCCAGCCTGTGCCAGGGCCTGACTGCTCTGGCAGGGAAGGCATTTTCCCTCATCTCCAACCTAAACCTCCCCTGATGCAGCTTGAGGCCGTTTCCTCCTCTTCTATCGCTAGCTGATGATCAGACTGATCAAAACCATCCGGGGGAGAGGTTCACACCTGGTACCTGCCTGGTGCTGTGGTCAGCGCGACCCTGCTGTCCCCTCAGATGTCACCGAATGACCCGGGGGGCTGTGTCAGAAACACCTCCTGGGGTACAGCCAGTCTGGGGGTCCCTGCATCCGGCTGCCTCCAGCTTTGCCTTCCTCCGTGCACCCGCGGGGAGCTGGCGGGAGGGCAGCTTGCCGACATCCCTCCACTCTGTTCTCGCAGATGAAACAGGCAGAAAGGGAAACCTGTGGCTTCACTTGCTTTAAAGAACAGTTTCCCTGGCCTCTTTCTTGCATGTGGGCTGCGTTTTTAATTAGCTTTTTAAAATATAATTTTAAACTTCTTTCTTCTGCTTGCGTTTTTATCTCAGCTTAGGACGCACAAAGCTTGACTATTTTGTTCTCAGAGTCAGCTGGATGATCAAGGTTTTTGCAGTCTGCTAAATTATTAAAGAAAACTCAGTTACTCACTAAATATTATTGCTTCCATAGTGTCAGGGAGAAGATCACAGTAATATTTTGTTAATTCAAACATCTTTCTCTTTCTCTGAGGCTGCCGATGACAGGCAAAGCGCTCGCATAATATACAAAGGTGCTCGTTACAGGAGGAGGGCATAATTAATTTTAGCGGTAGCAATAAGTCTTTGCTACATGCAAAGCAGCATGAGGGACGTGGAGCTGGCTAGGAGAGTCTTCTGCATGGCTCGGTCGATGTTTCTGATGAATCGTGGGGGTCGTGTGTTTTGTGCGGCTGCTGCGGTTGGAGCGTGATGGTGGTGGGAGGTTGCCCCTCGCATCCCAACCGCTTGCTTGGCTGAGGGGTTCCCCAGGGCTCAGTGTTGGGGCCAGTCTTGTTTAATACCTTTATCAATGATCTGGATGAGGGGATCGAGTGCGCCCTCAGTCAATTTGCAGATGACACCAAGGTGGGGGGAGTGTTGATCTGCTCAAGGGCAGGAAGGCTCTGCAGGGGGACCTGGACAGGCTGGATTGATGGGCCAAGGTCAACTGGATGAGGTTCAACAAGGCCAAATGCCGGGTCCTGCCCTTGGGTCACACCAGCCCCAGGCAACGCCCCAGGCCTGGGGCAGAGGGGCTGGGAAGTGCCCAGCAGAGAAGGCCCTGGGGGTGCTGGCTGACAGCCGGCTGGGCATGAGCCAGCAGTGCCCAGGTGGCCAAGGAGGCCACCAGCCCCCGGGCTTGTGTCAGCCCTGGTGTGGCCAGCAGGAGCCAGGCAGGGATGGGGCCCCTGTGCTCGGCCCTGGGGAGGCCCCACCTCGAGTGCTGGGCTCAGGTTTGGGCCCCTCGGGACAAGAAGGCCCTGGAGGGGCTGGAGCGTGTCCAGAGAAGGGCAGCGGGGCTGGGGCAGGGTCTGGAGCACAAGTGTGCTGGGGGGCGGCTGGGGGGGCTGGGGGGGTTTAGCCTGGAGAAGAGGGGGCTGAGGGGAGCCCTTCTCGCTCTCTGCAGCTGCCTGAGAGGGGCTGGAGTGAGGGGGGGGCTGGTCTCTGCTCCCAAGTCACCAGTGATGGGACGAGAGGAAACGGCCTCAAGCCGTGTCAGGGGAGGTTTAGGTTGGATATTAGGAAAGATTTCTTCACCAACAGAGGGGCCAGGGATTGGCACAGGCTGCCCAGAGAGGTGGGGGAGTCACCGTCCCTGGGGGGTTCGAACAATGTGTAGACGTGGCACTTGGGGACGTGGTTTAGGAGGCCTGGGGGTGTTGAGTTGACAGTTGGCCTTGATGATCCTGGAGGTCTTTCCCAACCTTAATGATTCTTCGATTCAAGGCGGACATGCAGCTCACCCTGCCTCTGCCCTGCAGTGATGGAGTGGTGCCACCCGTGGGTGCCCTGCCTCCCTCGGGGTCTGTGGGGTGCAACCCTTCCCACATCCCTTGACCCAGAACTGCTCAACTGCTCTCGTCCCCCAGGACCGCTGTGGGGGCAGAGGAACACATCGTCCCCATGCCCACCCATGACGCAGGGAGCCACGCGTGGGGCTGCCGGGCTCTGTTGGCATCCCTCGGGGGGGTTTTGTGTGTGCCCTGCCTGCACTGCCGATGTCCCCAGGGGGACGGTGGCACATCCCCGGCGCAGGGTGGGAGGGGGAGCGCCTGCTGCGGCATGCTGCGCCTGCCAGGCTGAGGTCGTTTGGTGGTGATGCTGCCACGCACGGCCCGGCATTCGTGCGGCTGTGTGGCAAGTTGTATATTCACACCAATGTTTTTTGGGTTTTTTGGTTGTTTTTTTTTCAAGTCGTTACAAGCTAAACAGCTCAAATAGTCTTCAAGGTGAAATCTGCTTTTCATTACTCTGTAAGGGCACTGCGGCTTCATTTTCGTAAGTTACATTACCATATGCAGCATTATAGTGCTTTGCTCTGCTACATATTGTCAACATTAAATAACCTCTTTTTGTGGTTACATCATAAAAATTCTTTAGATCTTGGAAGCAGACTGTGAATATTTGCATATGTATATCTTTAATTTTCGCAGAACAGGCTGGCTACCAGATGGGTGAACCAAATAAGCCTCCAACATTTATCTGAAAGTTAGACGTTTTCCTGTGTTGTTAACCGCAAAGGAAACTAGGTGGTTTTCAGCCATGCTGAGCCGCTGCCAGTCCCTAACCTTCGAATATTTTCACAGGGAGGGGGAAGAAGGAGGGAGCCTTTTCCTTCAAACCAGATGGCCGTATGGAATCAATAAAAGGCAGTTTTCAAAAGTTTGTTTACTTAACATTGAATATAATATGCCTTTGTGGTCCCTTTGCACAGCAGAAATATGTGATCCAGCAACCGAGCTAATGAGGATGGGGAACGCGGCACAAACTGGGGATCGAGCCTGCTCTGGTTATTGGATTTTTCCTTGTTTTCACCCCAGCAGCTGACGGGCTTGGTGGCCGGCCAGCACCCTGGGCTGGGGGCTCAGTGCTCAGGGGCCAGCCAGCACCCTGGGCTGGGGGATCGGTGCTCAGGGGCTGTCCGGCGCCCTGGGCTGGGGGCTCAGTGCTCAGGGGCTGTCCGGCGCCCTGGGCTGGGGGCTCAGTGCTCAGGGGCCAGCCAGCACCCTGGGCTGGGGGATCGGTGCTCAGGGGCTGTCCGGCGCCCTGGGCTGGGGGCTCAGTGCTCAGGGGCCAGCCAGCACTCTGGGCTGGGGGCTCAGTGCTCAGGGGCCAGCCAGCACCCTGGGCTGGGGGATCGGTGCTCAGGGGCCGCCTGGTGCCCTGGGCTGGGGGCTCCGCAGCCCCCACTGAAACCCCACACTACTGCCCACATCCCCAAACTGGGGACGTGGGGGCTTATCCTAAAGGACCTGCTGGGTTTTGGGGTGAAGACGCTCTCCCTGGGACACACAGGGCAGGGATTATGGTTTTTTTTTCTAGTTACAGCCCCAGATTTCAGCATTTGAGGGGTAGTGATATTTTTGGGGGTCTAAGGATTCCCACCCACGTTCCTAAAACCTGAGCAAAAGGCGGGCTCGCCTCTCCGCTGTGTGTGAGAAATGTCTGAAAATTTGTAAGGTATTGATCTTCCACCGTAATTATTTTTAAACATCCCAAATTATACGAGTAGTACAGAAAAAAAACAATGTAGCCTTGTCTTTAAAGCAGAGACTCTCATTACGGCAATCTGTCATCTGTTAATTCATTAGAGCCCTGACAGAAAGAACTTAGATCAAAACTATTTTAAATGATTCCTGATGACACACAATGGCAAATTTCAGCCATTATTCCGGAAATGTAACATCGTTCCTTCTGCTGCCTTCAACAAGGGGCCTTCCGCCGATATTAATTGACTTCTAAGTGGTTGCATGTGCTGCGTTTGCGCTATTGCTCAGATGTCGGGTTTGACACGCTATTTGAGCAAGAAATCTTGTACTTGTTAATGGGACCGATCCGGCTCCAAAGGGCAGAGCGCGGTTTGCCGGCGGGTGCCGGGGCTGCGGCACGGCACGGCGCAGCCCGGCAGGCTCGCCAAAGTGTGGGAGATGGGTTCTTCCTAAGAAAAAGGATAACAAATACTAAAAATCTGGTTTTTAAAAGAAAAAAAAAAATGTTGGTTTTTTTTCCTAAAGATCCAAGCTGGATTTTAAAACAAGTTCCAAATTTTATTTTGCTTTTTTAATTTTTAAGGCGTTTCGTGGCATCTCTGTGGCTGTCCTCACGGCCAGCGAAGCCATCCAAGAGTCACCGCCTGCAAACCCAGAAGCACCAGCATTTCTGCTGGCAGAAACACGAGGGCGGGTGAGGTGCTGGGCAGGTTCTAGGTAGCGATGGTTGTTAATGACTTTATTTGTAAAATAGCGTTATTTTTGTTCAAAGCGAGGCGCAGAAACTGTGGAACACTTTCAGGCGTTTCTCCTCCTACGTTTCGACACGCCTTCCCGCGAAGCCCCGGCACGGCGCGGCCGTGGCGCGCCTCTTCCGGCTCCTGCGCGTGAGCGCCCGACTTCATCTTCCTTCGGGAACTCGGTCACATCCCCAAAGCTCTTTCCAAGTTGCTGGTTGCTGAAAGGCACGAGCCCCTTTTGCTGTTTGAGGTGGGGTGCTGGGGCCCACCCGGGACGGTGCCAGCCTCTGCTCGAGCTTCCCCACCCGGGTGGCTTTAGAAACCTGAAAAGGATGGGGGAGAACCCCCAAGTCCCGCTGTTCGTGCAGCCTGGTCCCGAGTTCAGAGCCTCCGTGGCCCAATAATGTGTAATCTCCCGGGGGTGCTTTGCCCACAGCTGGAACGCAGTGCCCAGGACCATCACCGTGGCCGAGAAACAAAAGCTCTTTGCGAGGCTGGAGCTTGCCGGTGCCTTCGCGCCGATCACGCCTGCGCGTTCCTGCCCCACGCCCGGCCGCCCCCGGCTGCATCCCCCCACGTGCTCCCCTGCGCCGTCGCTGCCTTGAGCCCGGTGTCCCTGCACGGGGCACCTTTCGGGTGACGCGGGTCTGTCGCCGAGAGCCGAGCCTGTCGGAGAACAACCTGAAGTGCAAGGTGTCGGCTGTGCCGTCAGACACCGCTGTTAGAGAAAAGGAGAGGAAAAACCAAGTCTTGCTACAAAACTTGCTCATCCAGACTTTTCCAGAGATTTCCGTGTCATGACGCAGAATATCTTTATTCTTTCTGAGCGATGAAGGAGAATGCGGTGGCGTAGGGGTGTTCCTCTGGCTGTGGAGGGGCAGGGGAGGGCGCTGCGTTTGCTGGTGGCTGTTACAGTGACGCTTTCTTCTTGCGTGATGCGCTCCGGCCCGCGCCGCGCCTGCCGCCGCCTTCGCCGGAGCTGTGCCCCACGGCTCTCCCCGGGACGTATCGGATAAAAGTGGTTTTGTGAGTTGCCAAAAAGAAAAAAAAAAAAAGATGTATTTCGTTCTGCTGAAGTCGTTTCTGTACTTTTTCCAAGTGAAGTGTATGAAAATCCCTCTCAAATGATGCGTGAGTTTCTTATGAATTGGGCTGAGAGCTGGTAAATTGCTATGTTTAATTAAATACCTTGATTTACTGAACTTGAGGTGAAGCCAAGTATAGCGACAGGCCATTTTTATAAATTATGAGAAGATAAGGAAACCGACAATGATCCATAAAGTACTGTGGGGCCAATAAAAAAAGAAAAAGAAATTATTTGAAAGCTCTTTTTGTGCAGCAAAGCCCCAGGCTATTGCTGGGCACATCCCAAGGGACTCTTGGGAATGTGGCAGTGGATCGGCTTTGGGCAAATCCCATCCCATTGAAAAATGTCAGGTTTGCTTTCCTTTGTGCCGCCCGTGGGGCCGCCCCCTCCCTGTGCCCGGTGCCTGTGGGTACAGGACTCAGAAGAAAATCTGGGAGCGGGCAGGTGAAGAGGTACTACATATATGTACTATACGTACCATATGTAGATACTATACATGCTACTGTACTATACGTTCCCTGCTCTGGGTGTGCCTGCTCAAGCAGGGGGTGGGATGGGGCGCTCTCCAGAGGCCCCTTCCAACCCCTGCCAGCCTGGGATTTTGTGATATGTACAGTACTATATGTACTTTGTATATTTATGTACTATATATATACTATACTAGCAATAGAATGAGAGGAAATGGCCTCAAGCTGCGTCACGGGAGGTTTAGGTTGGACATTAGGGAAAATTTCTTCCCTGCCAGAGGGGTCAGGACCTGGCACAGGCTGCCCAGAGAGGTGGGGGAGTCACCGTCCCTGGGGGGGCTCAAACAATGTGTAGACGTGGCACTTGAGGACATGGTTTAGGAGGCCTGGGGGTGTTGGGTTGGAGGTTGGCCTTGATGATCCTGGAGGTCTTTTCCAACCTTAATGATTCTGTGATTCTATGTTTTGCAGAGAAAGAGCCTCCAGGCTGAAAACGGATGCGCCAAGATGGCTTGTGCCACATCATGGGTGGCAACCGCCCACCCTGCGGAGCATCCCCTGGGGCTTTCTGAGCAAGGCCAGGTGCTGAGAGGTGCAGCCCAGCTCAGCGGGAGCGGCTTGGTCCGAAGCAGGGATTGGGAGGGGAGGATGCTGGTTTGGGATTTGGCTGGAGGAACGATGCTCACGCGCGGCTGTGCCGGTGGTCTCGCCTACTGTGTTATGCTGTGGTCGGGTCCTTCCTTCTTCGCAGATGGGTAGGAAACACGCTGAACCGAACGGTGAACGCAGCCAGGGCTTGATTTGTCACTAAAGGCTTATGCAGGGACAGGAGGAGCCTTGCTCTGGAGGGAACCTGCTGGTCGGGGGACACCGGGAGCCCATCCCTGAGCCGAGGGGCGAGGGTGCGGTGATGTCCCCCCCCCGTGGGGCTGTCCCGGCTGCAGGGATGGGACTGCTCACCGGGACAGGGCTATTTCTGGCGTTAAACACCCTCAGGGGACAAGATGTGAGAGCAGTTACTCCTCGGTCCATCCTGCTTCCATGGCCAGAGCCATCCTTGCCTGCCGCATCCCCATGCAGCCCGCAGCACCCCTGCGGCACCCGGCGCTTGTCCCTGCACGGCTGCCCGGGTCCGGGTGCTGGATTGGCAGGGGACATTGGAAACCGCTGTCCCATTTAGGCTGTAATTTCTATATGAATCAAGCAAAGTCACCGGGGAGACCGGGGTCGGGTGCAGGAGCACTTGCATCCAGTTTATTTATGTTCAGTGGCTGCTACCTCGCTGTGCGTGAGCATGACTCTTCTGTGCATAATTCAGTGTCTTTGTACTTTGTCGTACTTTAAATAGCACAGCGGAGCAGAGAAATAATTATTCTTTTTGGTTGGCTGGGGTTGAGTCTAAATCTGCACGAGCAGCGGCTGTTCAGGGACTTTCAGTGCTTGAGTCAGCGATCTTCTGACTTTGTAACTTCAGAAGGGGACGAGCTCTTTTCCTTTCTCTTTTTTTTTTAAACAATATATAACTACAAAGATATAAATCTGCGGCAGCCCTGAAGCATAAATAGCCACAGTGTGGCTCTTGCTCTGCCGCCCGTGACCCGTGAGAGGTCTTCACAGCTTTCTTTTCAGCTGTAAAATGACTTCAGTCAGCTGTGACCGGCTTTGGCAAAGGCAAACCAGCCCCGCGCCATCTCCCCGTCCCTCGTAGGGGCACCTGGGCGATGCAGGGTAGGAGCAAAGACGAACATTAAACATCTTCTGAGCCCCCTTCCTTCTGGCCAGGCGGGCAGGAGAGGAGGCACGGCGGTGGCGGGGGCGAAGGGAAGGAAGGTGCACATTTGTCAATGAGTTCATTTGCGGGGGGCTGCCTGGTCAGGGAGGCTTCGCACGCTGCCGCAAGCTTCGAGGGCCGCAGGTGCCACCAGAAAGAGCTGCGAAAATATCAACTGGAGTGTTTACAGATTTATTTTAATTTTTTTTTCCCTTCTTTCCTTTATTTTTTTATTTTTTCTTGAGATGCTGTGATTATGAGCCAGACTTTTGGAGGCAGGAAGGGCCCAGCAGATGAGCGCATCAATCACTTCTTTTATAAGCTTTTGAAGATTTTGCAAATCAATTTATTGCTTAGATAGCAGCCTTCCCGTGAAGGCAGCAAATGTGGCGCTGGGTCAGGACGAGTGCATGGCGTGAGGAGTGGCGCACAACAGGCACCCTTCGCCTTCCAAACGCAGGGTGAAGAGGAGCGAAGCCCTGTGTGAGGCAGCCAGCCCCTTGCATGGGCTGTGCCTGTTTTCTTCTTTAAATCCGGAGGATTTGGGTTTGCTGGGTGCCTTGATACTCTGGGTAAAATTGTCAGTAAACAACGGTCCCCTACCAGACCCTGGGGACTTAAAGCCGACCAGGGGATTGAGAGATGTGTAAACTTCGGGATTTATTTAGACAAAAGAGGCTTGGCAGGTCGGAGACGTTTTTGTATAAAAGTGTATGTTGCTCCTCACTCTTCCAAGCCAGTTCCTCCTGTAATGCTATGGATAAAATATATTTGTGCTCGTTTCATAGGCTTTATTCACTGTTAATTACAATTAGTAAAACAAGGCAAAATGGGGAGGTAGGATGGGCTTAAAAATGGGGGACTTGGATGGACTAACAAACAGATGGAGCGTCCCCTCAAGTTCGCTGAGGATCCCAGGCTGGGAGGGGTGGCTGATGCGCCAGAAGCTGTGCTGCCATCCAGCGAGAGCTGGGCAGGCTGGAGGGCTGGGCCCAGGGGAGCCTCATGGGATTCAGCCAGAGCCAGTGCAGGGTCCTGCCCCTGGGGAGGAACAACCCCCCGCACCAGCACAGGCTGGGGGGGACCTGCTGGAGAGCGGCTCTGCTGAGAGGCCCTGGGGGTGCTGGGGGGCAGCGAGGTGACCCTGAGCCAGCACCGGGCCCTTGGGGCCAAGGGGGCCAGCGGTGCCCTGGGGGCCATGGAAAGGCGTGTGGCCAGCAGGGCGAGGGAGGTTCTCCTCCCCCTCTGCTCTGCCCCAGTGAGGCCACATCTGGGGTGCTGCATCCAGGTCTGGGCCCCCCAGTCCAAGAAGGGCAGGGAACTGCTGGAGCAAGGCCAGCGCAGAGCTGCCAAGGTGACCAGGGGCTGGAGCATCTCCCTGGTGAGGAAAGGCTGAGAGACCTGGGCTTGTTCAGCCTGGAGAAGGGAAGGCTGAGGGGGGATCTCATCAATACCTATAAATACCTGAAGGGTGGGTGTCAGGAGGATGGGGCCGGACTCTTTTCAGCGGTGCCCAACGCCAGGCCAAGGGGCCACGGGCACAAGCTGGAACACGGGAAGTTCCACCTGAACATGAGGACAAACCCCTTCCCTGCGCGGGTGCCAGAGCAGGGGCACAGGCTGCCCAGAGAGGCTGTGGGGTCCCTTCCCTGGAGACATTCACCCCCCGCCTGGACGCGGCCCTGTGCCCCTGCTCTGGGGGTGCCTGCTCACGCAGGGGGTGGGACGGGGTGAGCTCCAGAGGGCCCTTCCAACCCCCGCCAGTCTGGGATGCTGTGATTCTGTGAAATGGGGGGCTAGTATGGGCTAACAAATGGGGCTCCCGATGCTCCACAGTGGGCTGGGAGTGATGACGAGCTGTTCTTGGAGGCAGCAGGAGCTGGATGCCCCTCACCCCTGATGCTGGCAGAGGCAAGCTGCAGGATCGCCACCCTCTCTGCCACCCCCTACGCATCCATGGAGATGGAAGACAGCATCTCCGTGCAAATGGAAGAAGCTTAGATCTTTGAGAGGTGGCCTTCAGGTTTAAAAGTGTCCTCAGTAAGTGCTTGGTGTTCCTCGCAAGGGTACAAAATGCGTTTGAGTTACCCCTCCCTCAGCACACATGTGTGAGCATGCACCCCTATGTAACATGGGAAAAGGTGCCAATTTCTGGTCCGCGCGGCCGTTCCCGCCCGTGAGATGTTGTTGCAGGGATCACCCCGGGCAGCCTGGTCAGCCCGAGCTCCTCTCCCGCCGAGCACTGAGGGCGTCTTCTTCCAGGAATGTGAAATATTCCACATGCCAGCAACCAGCAATCCAATGTTGGCCTGTCCTGACGCCTAGCCCGATAATAATGTACCTTTCCTGTAATTCCTATGTCTTCCCACCACACAAAGAGGGTTTTGGCTGAGCAGTAATTGAGCTGCTGGTTTTAGCTCGGGTGGTTTCCCCGGGGTGGCTCCGTGTTCACCTGTGTCTCTATCTCATCTCAGTGAGAACGATGCCTCAGCTCCAAAGGAAACATCCGAAAGAAAACAGGAGACCCTGGCTTTCCTTGGGAGGCTGAGGATGGAGGCAGCTTCACTTCTCATCGTCTCTAACCACCGTATGAACGTGCACTTAGTAACGTTCTGTACAGAGTAAATGGCTTTTAGTTTGCGAAGCGAACGGCAGGATCTGGCAGTGCAGGATACAGCGCAGCCGAAGAAGCAGCAGCCCCGGTTCTGTGCCTTAGTGAGGCGTTGCCAAAGCAGCACGCAAGCAGCGGGTAGGTGGATCATTTTGGAGAGGTTCGTGTGCTTTATCTTCATTAATAATTTCTAACCTGGGTTGCTGGTTTTGCATAGGAACTTCCACAGCTGGACTTTCAGTCAGGGCCAGTGTGTAATACAGCTCTTTTAAAATATCTTTTAAAGGTGTTTTTTCATTTTGAAGACAGCTAATGTATTTGGGAATGGCATTTAGCGGGGTTTTCCCCGTGTTTTCCTATGCGAGGGGTGTGCGGGAGGGGAGGGTCTTTCACCCACCGGAGCGAGGCAACGTGGTCCCACGGGTCCCTTGGGTTTTGCTCCTGGTTTTGCAGGCTGGCAGAGGAGTCCCAAACTTCCCGACACCCACTGGAAATCTTTGCCCTGGCCGTAATTTGTCTTCATTTGGGCAAAGCAAATAAGTTGAGCTGCTGAGTCGGTGCAGCTGCTCCCAAGCTCCGAGGAGGGGTGATAAGGAAGCAACGACACTGAGCCGGTGCCTGCAAAGCCGGAGGCTCGGGGCCAAGCTCATCGTCCGTATTTATAGCCGATGCAAAATTGATCCTTGCTGTTTCCAGACTCTGCAGCCAATTAAACCTCTTGCTCCCTCTCCATTCCTGGGGCAATTACCACCTTGTGCCCGGTAACTTGCAGCTATGAGCAAGCCAAATTCAATTTTATCTAGAGTGTGCAACGTGAACTGGAACTGGGGAGCAGTTTCTTGCGTGCCGTCCCTCCCCAGCCTGACAACCAGTTTTACTACCCAGCAGGGAATAGACTGATCGCTCATTTACGGCTGCAATCATCTCCCTGTTACAGCATTAGGAAGGAATGAGCACCAAAAGCCATTATAATTAAGATCTCTCTGGAGCTGACAGTAGAAATAGATGGCATGTGGAGCTGGAGCTCTGTGGCTCAGCTGTTTCTTTTCGAGCTGTCACTGGAAAATTACAGAGGCCGACAATCATATTTTTAACGCAGCAGCGCTAAGTAATATATATCCACCTTGTGCTGGGGAGCGGAGAGGGGACAGGGGCTGGTGCTCTTGGAGCTCCCGCGGGCGCTGTGCTGGGCAGAGAGGGCCGAGCCGTTCCCACCGCGCCCCTCCGCCTCCAAAACCCCGGCTCATTGTGGAGCTGAAGGACTTGGGCATTTTCCTATGGTTCAAATGAGCATCTGCTGCTGAGGGTGACTTGGCAGCGGGGAGTGCTGGCGTGGGACAGAGCGACTCACACCCAGAGTTTTCCCTGGGGCTTTCAAGGCCTGCTGAACTTTGGGGATGTCTTTGCAGCCAGAGCGCCTGTGGTGTGTTCTTAGAGACATCTGGGAGGTAAAAAAAATTATCTAAAATTTCCCTTTTCTCATCTTTGCGTTGAGCATCTGAGGCTGCACCAGGGCTGCAGAGATGGCCCGGTGTGTTGAGACCTGTAGGTCTTCATACCTGAGGAACTACTGCTCAACAGAGGTGCCTGACTGGAAACAGCAGACAATGCTTTCCCAATTATTTCATAATAATGGGAGCCGCCTGCCCTGCCCCTGGACAGCAAATACCACGCGGGGATTCTTTAATTGAGGGGCGAGTTGGGTTTGCTGCCTGTTCAGACAGGGCGCTCGGCCTGCTGCCTGCATTTTTGGCTTTTCAGAGCGATCCATCTTCCCTCCTGCAGCAAGGCTTTGTGTCTTGCAGGGCTGTGCTGGCATGCACCAGCTCCCCGCTCGCCACCGGCACGGTCTGAGCCGGGCAAGACGTCGTCCTCCCTGTTTAAATGAGACGTGCAACATGTCCAGGCTGGTACCATCGGAGAGGTGATGAGGTGCAGCAGCAAATCAATGGGGGGATGCGGCCGGGGCAGCCCTGCCAGCTGAGCTCTGCTGCACCCTCACCCTCCGTGCCGCTGGGCTCTGAGCACGGGAGCTTTGGAGCGAGCCCCCCGGGAGGGCTCCTGGCCGGGCACCCCCTCCCAGCCGTCTCCCTGCAGCCCCCCACACTGGGTGCTGATGAGAGAGCCCCACAGCATCCTCCACATCTTCCCAGTATGAACAAACCTCACCCCTTCAACACTTCTGCAGCTCAGGTTGTCTCTCTCCGTTGCCAAAGGCCGTTCGTGCTCCCCTGAGAGCTGGACGTGGAGCAGCCAAAGTCATGCACTTGCTATCTACATTTTTTGCTGGCGGGGCTATTTCTTTTAAATGCCTGATGCTGCGTCTCATCGCCTTGGGTCACCTCTTGCCACACACCCCCATGAGCGCACACGCCGTCTAAAGAACCGGCGCTCGGTATGTTATACTTCCTCGCCCTGTAACATAATACGCCATAAACGCTGGTGGCCTTCCTTTTTTTAATGTCTGGGTCTTTAAGAAGATCCAGATTAAAATGTCATTTGTAGATGGGGATTGCACCAGTCTCTGGTTTATTCTGGCGCGCTGGGAGCTGCCGGCCCCGGGTCCTGCTGTTGGTGCTTGCGCTACGATGCACAGCTATTTACGGCAGAGCCTGGTGTAACGCAACGTGCGGCACTCGCTGTCCCTGCGGGCAGCAGCGGTGTGAGAGCAGCCAGGAGGAGGACACACATAATCACCTGGCGTATTATCATGAGGATCATTTTCTAATCGCCTTCCAGCTAACCCTAGCAAGGCAGCCGTTGCTCCGTGGCACCGCAAGCGCCCCTCTGCTGCCAGCCAGAGTTTCGCCAGGGGAAGGATGGGGGGGGTTGACACCGTTCCTCATGCCCCAGCATGGCTGATGCTGTCCCCGGGTACGGCCGCCTCGCCGGCCCCGTGTGCTCAGCGGGACACGGGCCAGGGCGCTCGCTCCGTTTTCTGAGCGCTTGCAAATGCACCGCACTCGGGCGCGTCTGGGTCGCAGGTAGAGGAATACTTTGGGTCATCCCAACGCGCCACTCCAAGCACCCGACTGGTTTAGTAACCGGGTGGTTTTAGCCCTGGGAGCGTTTCTAGGCTGTGCGGATGGATTTGGGCACAGGTTTGGGTGAAGCCTTGGCACCTCACCACCCAACGGGTGTGTAGGAGACTCTTCCTCCATCAAATGTTAAAAAGATTCAGAGCCAAACTGTCCCCTTCCTACAGCAAACACTGCACGAAAGTTTCTTTTTAAGCTGCAAATGAATTATTGATGCAATTATTCATTCCCATTTAAATATCTATTTAATGGCATTTAAAAAACAGCGTTCAGAATGTGTCAACAGTTTACATAATAATTTGGATTCTGAACTTTATACCTCTGTTTTCTCCCCACACAAATAATTGAAGCTCATCCGTTTTGAGAGACAATTGTAGATAAGTATCACTTTTTTTCTATTGCACGTGTGCGTTATCTAAATGTATTAAATCACATACTCAATTTTAATTTCATTTGAATGATTAATCAGTTACTTGGCTATAATTATTTGTGTTAAGACATCTCCGATTAGAAAACAGAGCAAGGAGACAACTAGGAAAACAAGCGTGTTGAAAATCCACCTGATCGCCTTGCAGCGCGTGGTTTGGGGCGCGGGAAGGCGTCACCGCGGCCGGCAGCCCCGACGCCGGGATGAGGGGCACAGCCTGCCGGGAGGAGTCGGAGCTGGGAGGTTCGGAGCACGTGCAGGTGGATGGGATAAGTGTTCTTGCGTGATTCCCTTTGGCTCTGGGTTTTGGCGCAAACCCTGGGGGTGACTTTCGGGGCGCCCCAGCGCGGGCAGGGGTCGGTGCCCCACGTGCGTCACTGGGGCCTCACTGGTTTCGGGTGGCTTTAGCTGCTTTGCATGAGAGCGGGGTCCGGTGTATCACCCCTAGATCGAAATGAAAACCTTGGCTTTAAAAACACACTTCTGCCTTTGATCTTGTTTCCACACACGTGTAACTTTACAGCCTTCGCAGAATTGCCTCCCGATGTGCATCCCTCCAAGAGCGCATCGCCTCCCTTAAGGTGGAGAGGTGGTTTTGCAGCTGCCGTTGAGTTTTTATTTTGGGGTCGGTGGGGATTTTGCAGATTTCAATGAGTGCTTTAATTCCCGGGTGGTTTACCGTTTCTGGCCGCGCCACCCCGCTAAGCCGCAGGGGACGGGTGCAGCGGGGGGGACCTCAAAGGCCACGTCGCTCTCGGCAGACGGGTGATGGCTTTGCTGGGGTCACGGCAAAGCCAGGAAGGGAGCGGGGTGCTGGCAGCGGAGGCTGAGTTAATTTGATGAATTTCAGGGCCATTTCCCTTTGAAAAGGTCCTTGTGGGTGAGCGACCCGTGGCCTGTGATCCACCCGCCCGTTCCCTCCACGTTGCCCCATCTTTCTCATTTTTTTTTATCCCAGGGATGTATCCCAGATGTCAGCTTTCTGTAACTAATTTTCCCCGGGTGTAAAGCCCTGGGGAGAAGCCTGGGGAGGGCAGCGCTGGGCGAACCCACGGAGCTGACCTGGGGGGGCTTCTCCTCTGCAGCTCTAACGGGGGGCACCCTAATGCCAATGCCTTGGATGCCTTGCAGTGAACGCATCGGCACCCTTGCTGGCCCAGGGTTGGGGAGAGCCTGCCCTGAGGTACGGAAAACTGATTTAACCACAGGCACAAAGCCACTGGGAGAGCAGGATTATGCTCCTAATCCCTGTTTCTTCAGCCCCTATTTGCCCCGGTCGCCCTGTGCCGCACACCGCTTGCAGGCTGCAGCTTTCAGGGCTGCACTCTCATTAAAACACCTTTTTTTTTTATTATTTTCTGGAGGGCT
Source organism: Phalacrocorax aristotelis (assembly GCF_949628215.1). Taxonomy (NCBI): domain Eukaryota; kingdom Metazoa; phylum Chordata; class Aves; order Suliformes; family Phalacrocoracidae; genus Phalacrocorax; species Phalacrocorax aristotelis. The sequence goes on from NC_134282.1 coordinate 54,340,009, forward strand.
GTGTGGCTGGGAAGGCACCGAGCATGTGAGCCTTAAAGCATAGCTGGAGCAGGAATTGCAAGGTTTATATATATATATATATATATATATATATATATATATATATATCCGGGCTGGAGCATTGAGCAGAGCCAGATGTTTCTCCCCTCCCGCAGCTTGTCAGCGTGCGGCGGCTGTTGTGTGCAGCGGTAGTCATGTCGGTGGTAGGAGGAAGCAGACACACATTGGGGTCACGGTGAGCTCCAGCAGATCCCCACAAGATTTATGGCTAAGCCTTCCAGCTGGAATGTGTCTGAGGCCGGGATGTGCTGCTGGGGATGTGCTGCTGGGGATGGATGCGATAGCAGGGATACGTGGGTCCCTGCGGGCGATGCTTTCAGTGTGGTCTCAGCCCTGGGCTGTGGTGGCGACCAACGGGGGGACCCCAAGAACCAGGGGAGCTGCAAAATGGGAAAACACGTGGGCAACGTGCCGGGGTGAGCAGCCTGCATCCCTCCCAGCACGCTGTCTGTGCTTTTCCCACGAGGATCCTGCGCCATTAATTACCCCTGGGGGATTCTCCACTTACCCATGGCGGCTGCAGCCGAACACCCATCCCAGAGGTTTTCGGTCTGGTTTGTGCTCTTGGCGGAGGCAGGAGGGGGGTAATTGGCCTCCTCCAACATTACAGCTCTGGCTGGAAGAGCCTCACGCACGAGCCACGCCAGCAGCATCCCCGTGTGCGGTGGCGGCGATGACAAATGCCACTGACCCGAGCTGGCATTGCCACGGCCCCGTTGGCCTCCCAAGCCTGGCTGAGCCCCCCCATCCTGCAAAGGCTCTGAGCTTTCTGTCTCAGAGGTGTGGCTTGGCACTGCCTTGGGTGAAAATGTGGCATAATGATCCAAAATGTGCTCTTACTGGCACTCGTTGCACTGGAGCTGGGTGTCAGCCAAGGGTTTGGCCCCATCTCCAGCAGCAGAAGAGATCTCCCCTTCAACATGTCCCCTAAGGAGAAATCTTCCTGGGCTGCCCACCGCAGAGCTGTCGGACCCCGCCGGCCCGTCACGCCCCGCAGATGGAGGCTCTGGGTTAAATCACTTTCCTGTTGCAGCCCTGGGTTCCCCCGAGCTGTCCCGTGGTGTTGCTGTAGCAGAAGCCCGCAGGGCAGGGAGGGTGTGTTGCACCGCAGCTTGCACGGGGTCTTGGATACACGCCCCCACCTTTTTTTGTAAAAAAAAATGTATTTTTTGGATACAAAGAGGAACGCTGGAGCTGCCCCAATACTTCTTGCTGTCAAAGTGCCTCAGAAGTTTCTGGGTTCCTCTGGCTCGGTAGAAAAATCAGGTTTTTATTTTGCTGATCATTACCAGAAGCAGAGAAACGGGTGTTTCTGTTCGAAGAGCAAAGCGACTGCTGGGTGCTCGGGAGCTCGGGCTGCTGCAGCGTCTGTACCGGGGCTGCACTGGGGCAGGTACAACAGCAGAGACAGGTTGTGGTGAGAAATGTGCCTGGTTTGCAACCAGCAGCGTCCACGCCAAGAGGAAGCACTTCTTACGCTCGTGCAAAACACGGGGTGACCCTCAGGAGCGCCGGTGCAGCCCCTTCTCTGCCCAGCACGGAGCGCGGGGCAGCCCACGCTGCGGGGAGCACGGGAGGACCCCGCGGTGGGGCTCTGGCTTCGGCGCATGGCGGAGGGGCGAAGGTGGGAAAGGTGTTGGGCGTTGTGGGAAAGCAGAGCCCTTAAAGAGCCTGGAAAATTGCTCTGGGATGTGTTTCATCCCTAAATTTTAGAGGGTCCTTGTTCCTTGCAGAGCTGTTACGCCGGGGAGGGCAGTGAAGTCCATCAGGCTGTCGAAGTGCAATCGACGGTAGGCTGGGGCCGCGTTGTGGCCCCGGTGTTCACATTGGCCGGGGCGGCTCCCGCCAAGACAAGAAGGTGCACCAGAGCTCAGCCATCGCACAGGCTCCCCGAGGAAACCGGGGAGGGTCCCGGTGCTTGGCCAGCTGGCAGCTTGCTGCGAGCGCCGGGTAGCCCCGCGCGCTGGGCAGCAGCAGTGACGCGCCGGACCCAACGCGGCACTCACGGATGTCTGAGTGGGGACGGCGTCCTTTGGGGTGCCCAGGAGCGCCGGCACTCATCCCGCCGTCGGACAACAGCATGATACATGGAGCTTGTTTCTCAAATACCAGGAGCTTGAAAAAAGTCTCAGCTGTAATAAAACCCCAATATTTCCCACAATTCCTTTCATAATGACTTTAGCAGATTGATGCGATCAATGCGGCGTGGCTTCCCCCTCCCCTGGAAGGAGGGCGTCCCGCGGGGCAGGGCTGCACGAAGAAGGCTTGCACCGCGCGGGTGCAGCGAGCTCCAGTGGCAGCAGTCGTGCCATCGTCCTCCACCAGCGGGCCGTGAAATTGTGGGGTGTCTCCTCCAAGAAGACAAAAGTTTGGTGTTTGAACCCGCGGCCAGGTGTCTGGGAGGCACGCGGTGGCAGGGCTGCCTGCGGGGATGCCCACGCTTGTGGAGGAGCTGGCAGCCCCATTCCTCATCCTCCACCTTCCTCCCCAGCTTCGTCTGTTTCCTAATAGAGATTTCAGCAGGACAGGAAATACGCCGATCTGGCGAGTAGGTTTCTTGGAGTCCCACGGCATCTTTCATTAGCACAATGCAAAAAGCCAACACCATCTATCACTGAGCTCGGGGCAAAGGAACAACACGCCAAAGGCTTCGGAAGCAAATTCACCCACGTTACCATTTTTCACCATCATTTCCCAACCCGCTGAGGGCGATGGTCAGAGCAGCTCGTGGAAAGAGGCAGCTTTCATTTCATTTCTGGATAGCAGCCCCTCCAGCCCTTCCCAAGGCACTTGTTCACTTTTTTTTTCTTTTCTTAAATATCTTTCATTTTTCCTAATGGGCTGTTAATGGGGTTGGTGTCAGAGGGCTGCCCCAGCCATCAGCACGATGTGGGGGTCGGCAGGCTCCAGCCCACAGCAGGGACCTGGTGTGTTTGGGGAGCAGCAGCAGAACGTTTTACCAGCTCTGTGTTTACTTGCTTTTCATTTTCTTTCTTATTTTTTGCGGCTCTGCTCCATTAATCTTCTTCGTGGCGTCAGGTTTCTGATGCCTCGCTGTGTAACGTGTTCGGCAGCGCTGTGCGTTTGCTTTGTGTTTCTTGCTGCAGGGGACAGCCGAGGGGGAACTGGTGGCAACTAAGATCGTGCGTTCGGCTCTTCTCGTGGTATCTTTCAGGCCGCGATTGCGAGACTCTTTCCTGTTGCACACTTTAGGAAGCAAAACTGAAATAACCCATAGAAGCAGCCGGCTTTGATGCCCGAAGGCAGGTCCGAGGAGGCTCGTGGCTGGGGGCTGTAGGCAGTGGTGGTACAAGTGCCCGCAGCTATCGCTGTGCTCTTCTAGGCCAGGGGTGTTGCAGGGATTAGTGCAGAGTGATCCAGATGCTCTTAGAGCCAGGACAGTTGGGATAAAACTTCTTAACTCCAGCTCCTTTTAATTACACCTTACATGGACTAGCAGCCGCCGAGGTGCAGCTTTCCATCACTGGTGATGCCGTCACCAGCCTGGGTACTGCCCTCGGCCCTGGTACCAGACGCAAAAGCAGGGTTACGCGTCCCGAACAAGAGCCTTTCACATCCTCACGGGTCTCACGGGGTTTGCTGGGCCGCCAGGGCTGCCTCAGGGTGCCCTAGGGATGTCCCAAGGCTGTCTCCAGGCCGATGGAGCTGTCTTTCCCTCCCAGCGAAGGCAGCGTGTGGGAGCAGAGACTGCACGGAGCAGCCAGTCCGTACCTCGCCTTTACTGGGGTGCCGTCTATCCGAGTATCAGCTCGCACGTGTGCAGGAGAAAATCCCGGAGCGTTAACTACCCCCTACAAGATGCAGAACAGTGCTGCTGTTCCCAGCTGACCTCATTCAGGTAGGGATTTGTGTATGTGGACCCATTTGCCAGGACTGCGAACACCCAGATTGGATTTTCTTTTACGAGCTGTTCGGAAGCACCCAGCAGCACCCAGCCTTGCCGCCTCCGCCCCCCCTCCCCATGCGATAACTGGCAGCGGGTGCTCCCGACCTGGGGGTGCCACGTGAAACGTCAGCAAAAATAAATCTGGCTAATCCCAAGGAATGACCGGGCGCAGCAGCAGCCCTGCAGTTCCAGGGAGATTAAAATAAAGTCTTGCATTACACCACTTGGAAGGGCTGAGATTTACTTGGAAACTGAATCACATTAATTAGCATTCTGCTAATGGCTGTTTTGTATAAATATAGCGTGCCTTAATACCAACACGAGTCGCAGGTTGACATATTTAGATCGTTGATATCAAAGTCATTAACGCCTCTCCGCGGTAAACCTATTCTCAGTTGGGGCTGCAAATGGGATTCTCCTGAGCCAATCAATCTTACTAAAGCCTGAGAAGAGCCTGTTGATCTTTAGCCACCAAATGGATACAGCTTCCCAGAAATGTGCTTGCATCTGTCAAAATCATAAGCAGCTGGCAGCCATAGACAAAGGTCATATTTGCTGCGAGTGTGAAAATAGGATCTCAGGACAAGAAATGCTATTTAGCGGCGTATCAATTCGGGACGTGCTATTAAAGTTGCAGCACAATATGTGTGTGTGTGTGTGCGCGCGCGTCCATTCCTGCAGGCATTTGTACACATGTCAATTATATATTTATATGTAAAATTTCTCACGTATACCCTGTGGTCCTGGAACTATTCCAGGGCTTATTAAAACTTAGTCACATCAAAGGATGGGAAAGGTCTGCCTGAGTTTAGGAACTTGGAGAGCTTAAAAATGATTTTGCGCTAATTCGCTCCTAATTTATCGTTCATTATTGCCCTGATTAAAAGCCCCCCTGCTCCATAGCAGCGGTGAAGGTAATGCGTGCCTTTAAAACCTGATTTTGGGGGAATTTCAGCATGGCAGGAGCACAGGGCTGCTGCCATTTCTGAGAGCCCACTGTACGTATTAGTCACGTAATTACTGTAATTATTGCACTTAGCACAGCAGCATGCCCTCTGCCAGGAGCCCACACTTGGGCCGTGGGCAGCCCCCCCAAAGGCTGCGGGCATTGCGGGGGGGTACGGAGCCGGCGGGACCGGGCAAAGCCCCAGCGCTGGTCGTGGACCCCCGCGATGGCTCTTGCCTGGGGGCAAACAGCAGCACTGATTTATGCCTCCGCCGCCCACAGGGGATAGACCGGAGCGTAGGGCTGTTGATGCATCTACACCTCCCAGCCCCGACGCGGAGGGCTGGCAGCGATGGCTGCGTAGGAGTGATTGGCATCCCCAGGACAGCATCCCCTCGGCGTTTGCTGCCCTGGGACGGAGCGTATACCCCATGCCTGCATGAGTTTCCTCGTCTGCGATGAAGCCCCTGGCCAGGCGGGCTTGACCCAACACCCACGCTTTGAAGCCGGGAGCGCGGTTTCATCTGGGGTTATTATTAGAGTGCAGTGACAGGGATGAAACCGCGTGAGCCCAACTTCTGAAGTATGCAAATGCCTGGCTCGTCCAGGAGACCTTGCTCGTTGGTGTAATTTAAGGCCAAGCATTTTAGCTTGGGAGTTTTAATTTTAAATCATAAATCTCCACGGCACCAAAATCAGGGCGCCGCGGTAGTCGCTGCCTGCGGATCCCAGGCTGGGGAGGGCGAGTGGATGCTTGGGCACTGAGCAGCCTGAGATAGCTTCCCTGGGTGGGACGTGGCCATGGAAATTCATCTTTCCCTGGTGCCGTTTCAGGTGAGGCTGCGTCGTAACGGGGGTTATTCACACCTCCCTCTAGGGAGACCAGCCCCCACAGCAGGCGCATCATTTGACTTGCATGAAAACCTGAGAACATGCCTTGTTCGCACGCACAAGGTCCGAGTCCAGCCTTGTCCCGAGGGAAGCTGGACGGAGCATCGCTTCCCGAGGGCAGCCTGCGAGTTAACACTGCTCGGGGGGGGGGATTCCCCCGCCACCACGTGCAGAGAGCTCAGAAACCACGGAATAAACTCCATTAAGCTGGCGAGGAGGGAAAAATGCTAGGCAACAAGTTGAAATGGCCTAACAATAGCAAGTGCTTATTTAGACAGCGGGGGGTTTTTTGCAGTTGAGAGGTTGTGCTTATAATAAAATCTGCACTTGGCTGGTGGATTTTAAATAACACTTATCTCATGGATCAAGCCAGACGGTATGTAACGCCGAGGTCCGTGTGCGGCATGTCTTTCCTTTAATTATTCCTACCTCCTATTTTGGGCATTTGTTAGTGAGCCCTGAAGCCCCGAAGTGGCTGCAGATTGTAAACAAAGGTTTTTAGAATTTTACCAATCAATAAAGGTACTAAATATACGCGAGTGAGAGCCCTGGAAGCTGCGTGAAAAGTCATTAGAGAGGACAGGCTTCAGCAAACACATTCAATGTGAACAAACATAAATATCTGTTAATTTTTTAATCCAAAAAGGAGATGTGGGAGTGGAAAAAATACCCGCCAGTATGAAAATGGCTGGCATAATTTGTTTTGTCGGAGTCCGGGCAGCTGGAGAGAGCTTTAGATACAACCCTCCTCCAAGAGAAATGCAAGCAGAGGAAAAGATTATCAGAAGAGGAAAGGCTTTAATAAACTGTGAAGCCCTGATCACCCACTGAGAAGCGAAGCTTAATTAGAAGATTAAGCAGTTCTCTGGTTGTGTGCGCGGGCTCCGTGTGCGGCAGTGCTGTGCCGGGAGGTGCCGGCATTGGCTCTGGACTTCCTCCTTTGGCTTTCCCGGGACGTAAAACACGGCTGTGCCTACACCGAGACACGGCACCAGCTCCTCCAGCTGCACCACCAGCACCCCTGGGAGGCCAGGAATTGGGCTGGGAAAGGGGAAACCCTTTGGAGGAGACCCTGCGCCTCGGCTCCCGGCTCGGTTTCCACGTTAAACGCATCCTTGGGGACTCTTTGTTCTGTCCCTTCCCGCTCGGCCTGTCCGGAGCCTGTCCTGGCTCCCTCTGCACCAAGCGCATCGTCTGCGCCAGCAGCTGCCGTCGGGACTATTACTTATTTTACCCAAGTGCCCGCCGAATGGAAAAACTGTCTTTAGAAGGCTATAAATTGCGACAATTCATACATCTTTATTGCTCGGGCTCCGCTGGCTGCTGGAAGGGCACAACGGGACATCTCTGGAAAGGGATGCCCTGGTGCGCTGCTTTATCTGCTCACCGGGGCTGGATTTCAATTACGCCGAGCGACACGGCGCAGAGGTTAACGCTTCCAATTTCTCCAGTTAGAGGTGAATCAGGCTTGTTTGCATTGCCGGCTAATCTTTATGCCAGAGTTGTTAATACGCTCTCAACCTTCTTTAATTCTGTATGCTGAGATCCGCAGAAGCGCCGCGTGCGGATGCCGGCGGCCCCCCGGGACGCGCGCGCGATGTGCCTCGCGGCTTCCAGCGCGGCACTGCCGGAGGCGTGGACGCCTTGGTGCGCCCGCGCCCGCCTGTGCTGCCCCAGGGTAGGCGGGCAGGATGCGGCCGCGGGTGCCGGCCCAGGTGAGACACCGGGGTTTTTACCTGATGGGGAAAAACCCGGGTTCTCTGGATATCGCACCTTGTTTCCTCTGGGAAAACGTGTTCTAAAACACACGCTCTTCCAGGAGATTCCGCCTTGTCAAAGAGCCAGCGAAGCCTTTTTTTTGTTTGTTTTCGTGTGAAAACAAAGCGCGTTTGCCCCCGTTGGTGAGATCGGTGGCAGAGGTAGCCACCGAGCGCGGTGTGTGTCCCAGCACTGCAAATCCATGCCGCTGGGTAGAGACGGTAGCAACGTGCCACCTCGTCCTCTTGCCAGGACGGCCATGTCGTGAGAGTGCTCGCGAGGTGCCCGAGGGCACTCGAGCCTTCGTTCTTGCTGCCGTGTGTGTTTTACTTGAAAGCCCTGCTGCTCCCACGCCACTACGAGCGTGGGCGCTTCTTGCACCGAACGTTTCCCATGTTGCCGCATCAGCCCGTGACTCATTTGCTCTCTCCGTGCCAAGGCTGCGGTGCTGCTCCTGCCGCTCCCAGGCTGCCCCCGCACCCCCGGCCGCCCTCCCCGGGCTCGCTGCTGCTCGCTTGTCGCCGGAGCATCTCCCACCATGCAGGGTGGGCCATCGCCCCGGGGAGGGAGGGGTCGCACCTCCCGACACCCCACTCTCTTGGATGCTAAAAGGAAGAGCCATGCTCTTGCAAGGGTTTTGCCTGGATGCTGCGGATGTCTGTGTGCAGCACCTCTTTAGGGAGACTCCGGTATGATGCTGGATTGCAGCACCCACTGACCAGCGCTGGCCCGGGGCTCTAGGACCCATCGCCAGTGCACCTCAGGGACCCGTGTGCCACCTCCGCATGGGTGTCGTGCCCCTTGGCTGCACTTGGGGGACACCCCATGCATTTCGGGTCCCCGGTGCTGCAGGAGGACAGCAACACCCGCGCCCCCAGCATCGCCCGGGGCCGCTCCTGCAGAGGCTCCATCACCGGGGAGGGGGTGGGATGAATTTGGAGTGAGGGGGCCTCTGGGCACACGTGTCTCAGGGTAGGAGCCATGTGCGGAGGAGCTGCGGGGGTGTCTGTCTGCGATGAGCTGGGAAAATAGTGGGGCTGATGTCCAGGATGAGCTGGGCAACCTTCAGATCTGGGTTTGGGACGCCGGTGCCTGCAGGGGGTGGGTCTGCCGCACTCGGGGCTCAGTGCCCGTTGGGAGCCGGGACCCCGCAGCCCCGGGAGGGGGAGGCAGCACGAGCGCTTTGGGTGGCTGGCAGGACCCAGCACCCTGTGTTCAGCAATTAGTTCACCCAGGCTGCGCCGCAGACGTGGTTTTGGGCGGCCACGCTGTTCCCGCATCCTTTGCTCCCCCTTCCCGCGGCGCCGGGGCTGGCGGTGGATACCCCAACGCTGCTATTTGGGGGGGATGCCCACGTGGAGCACGGGGGGACCTCGGCGCCAGGGAGGGTCTCGTCCCGTGGGCAGGGGAGGTGCCCCCGGCCTCGCCGTGCCACGGGCAGCACCGTTGATGAACAGCCTCGGCCGGGCCCTTTCAGCAGCAGCAAGGATGTTTCAGGATGCTTTAAAATGCATTAAAAAGCATTTCCCCCCCCACCCCAGACACACACACATGCAGCTTGCAAAATCTAATAACAACCGGTTGAAAAACATACTAAAACCAGAAAATTTATGTAGCATGACCCAAATTGAATTATACATTACAGCACTATAATTGATTTTTTAGAAGAGAGATTAAATTTATTTTATGCCTCACTAACTAACAGCTAGATTTACCTAATTGCTTGGAGTGCAGAGTTAGTATGATTCATTAAACCCCATACATGCCTGGGTACATTACACTGTGACTAAAGCTTCCCTGCTTCGAGCAATTAAAGTGGAGAAACTTGGGGCCTCATAAGTAATTGAATATAACAATACAGCTCGGAGTTGCTGCGGATGTCTTATTAAGTTCTTCAAGCAAAAAAACACAAGTTTCCCTCCATTCTCCAGTGAATCATTTTGTGAAATTTTCTATGACTGGCATTGTTTTCTCCCGTTGCCAAAAAAAAAAAAAGAAAAAAAGAAAAAAAAAGTGTCTATGAGACAGATTTCATGCCCTGCTTCACAGTTTAATTTTATCAATCATAACATTTAAAAAAAAAAAAAAATGACAGCAGTGAGTAGACATCCCTGCTATTCCAAGGAGAGAAATTTTGTGTAGAATCTAGTAGCATTTGGTAATTATATACACATTGCAAAAATAAAGGTAGCAATTTAGTAAAACAGGAGCGGAGAGAAATTATCATTTTAGCTGGCAGGAATAAATTAGAATTGTTTGGCACATTTTAATAAAATCCCACATAGGCGCAAATCACTGTCGGCAAAAGCAGCGACGGCTGCGGAGTCGAGTGCCGGCTGCTGGGGGCGGCTGCAGGGGGAGGCGGCAGCCGGGTCTCTCTTGCGGAGCCACTGGGATAGTCATCGCTGCCATCATCTCACCGTGGGTTTTTTGGGGTTTTTTTTACCCCCATTTGGGGCCCAGGAATGCTGGTGGGCAGCAAGTTGCTCCCAGCGCCTTGACTATTCCTTAATGCGCTGGGTTTGCCTGCTCCTCAACAGCCTGGCCTCCCTCTCTCCCATTTACACGTTGCATTTTATTTTGCATGGGGAATGATTAGCGAAAAAAAGGTCCCGATTTATTATAATCTCCTTATCAACAGCTCAACCCATTGAAATGCCAGCGCGCTCCAGCCGCCTTTTCCCAGCAAGGCTCTGAGGGTGCTTCCAAGGTGCGAGACACCCCCTGCTCCGGGGCAGGGCGCAACCCGGGGGGTGTGAAATAAGATGTTTTAACCTTGGTTAGAGGCACCCTACTGTTCCAATGAGTCTGGTTCCTGCAGACCTGCTCGGTGCAGCAGCCACCTCCTCATCCCCGGAACGGCTCGCCTGCAGAATATTAAAGAAGCGAAGAAAGTTTTCCAGCATCTGCTTACATGAAATTGGAAGGTCCAGCAGGGCTGTGCCGCCGTGGCTCTTGCGGGCTCATTTCAGTAAAGGATTTGGGGTGAGCAGACGCTTTGTACAATTATTAGGAAAATGATTAGTAGCCTTCCAAACGCAGGGGTGGAAATGCACACAGCATTAACGTTTAATGAGCATTGCACAATCCAGGATCATCAGTTTACTCACTTCACGGAGCCCACAGGTCATAAAATTCAGGCTGGATTGTGTGAAACATCTTACACAAAGGGCTTCCCGTAACAAAATAAGCCTTTAATTAGCAGAACATCATGCGAGGCTGAGGTGCAACTTTCCCAGACATATCACCGGTGACGTTAATTACCGAAAGGCTTTGCACATGCATGATTTATGCCTATTTTTGCCCTCGCAGTGTTGCTGCGGTGTGTTCCTTCACGGGGGGGAGGGCTGGCACCGCCACGGGCAGTGGGTGCCCGTGGGCTGGGAGGGGGGCACGGCCACTGCCCCGTCTCTTCTCCCCTTTGCATCCGAAATGTCTCGTTGCAGATGCACCCATCTGCCTGCTGCAGGAATTCTGTCATTAATGGCTTCCTTGTCCATGCCCGGTGATGCAGTTATAATTTTATAATCTTTTTTTTTCGCTGACTTACTTTTGGAGCTTTGAGGCATCGATGGCAAGCGTTGAGGGAGCAAATCCCGCGAGGCTCTATTGAGATACAAGTAGGTGATGTTAATACGTGAGATTAATCCAAAAGGGGGAGTCTGCGGCTACGCCAGCATCCCCCGTGCCACTGGCCGCAGCACGGCCCGGGAGCTGCGTGTGACCGTCTCAGAACCACACCGAGGGATGCGGGGAGAGACGAGGGTTTGTAAACCATTAGGTGAACGGCTGTGGTTTATTAATGACAGCCTGTATCACAGGACACCTCTCCGCAAAGGAGTGCACGGCGCTAATGGGAATCAAAGCGTATGCATTTTGTCACCCAAAAACGGCGCTGGCATGGGTGAGGTCCGTCACACTGCGCTTCCCTTTGCTCTCTTAAGAGGCTTCTTTGCTGCAAGAGCTGCAGAAGAGCCTGGGAGGGTTTTGGCTCCAAGAGAGATTAAACCACTCGTTGAGGAGATGCAGCGTGATGAGGGCGATTCCCGCCTGCGATGCCAGTCCCAGGCTTTTTTTTATTATTATATTTTTGAAAAAGGAAAGATCAAGGGATGCATTTAGCAAAATGAGATGCCCTTTATGTCTGTACACACAGGCACCTCTCGTAGCTGTTACCATGAAGGGAGAACATCGTTAAGGAATAACAAATGGCCCTGCATGGGCTCCACCCAGCTCTCAGTGCTGGGAAGCCTAATTAGAGCGCAGAGATAACGATGGAGTGCTCCGATGAATTTGCATGGGACTCCAGCCTATATAGGGTATGAAACTGATTTATTATGCTTATTAGAAGGAAGCTTTTGTCACTGCAGACAGAGCCCCGTTAAGACCCTTGCGCCCAACACGTGCGGCTCAGGGTGGGCTCACGCCACAAATTCCCTCCCCGGCCCCGAGAGCTTCTTTATCCTGGTGTTTGCTTTGGGGTGGTTTTGGAGGCTTCTGTAAGGTATCGAGCAAGTACCCAGTGGTAGCTGGGGGGAGAGACGGGTGCTGCAGAGCATCCCTCCGAGTACCGTGCAGCTGGGTGGGCTCAGGGGTGTTTGCCCTTGGTAGGGGGCTTTGCTCTGACCGGCCAGCCGTGGGAACGCGGGGGCTGGGACACGGCGTGGGGCACCCCGAGGACAGCGGGCGGCCAGTTTAAACCCTCCTGAGGTGATCAGAGACTAAACCGCCTCCAGCTGCCCGCGGGGTAGAGCTGCACAGCTCTGAGTTAGATTTACTGCCTTAAATTTTCCGGAAAGCAGCTTTGTTCTCCTCCTAAGCCAAAGGCACCCGATCTGTTCCTTTAAAGCATTTTGCTCAGCTTTATTATCTCGCCTCTTGTTTTTCCTTTCCCCAAATCAGTGGTGGCTCTGGGCTTGGCAGCCTTTCTGTGCTGCCAGGGGATGCTGAGAGCTGCGGGCTGGAGAAAAGCCAGGGGAACCTGTCACTTGCCCACCCCTCTTTGATTAAAGTTCCTGACATGGGGATCATCATTAATGCTTCTCGCCTAATGAACGCGGCTCACAAACACGTAAACAGGTTTCATCAGGCAACATCTTTCTGCTTAAAACTGTGGTTTGGGCTAATTAGGTGGAATTGTCTTGGTTTGCTTTCACTTTTCACAATTTTTGACACTCTGCACAGAGAAACAAAAATACTGCAAGAGTTTGGAAGTTTTTAGAGATGTTGATTTCCCGAAACAAGAGGCTGCAATTGCGTTTTGTTGGAAAGGTGACCCAGCGCAGTCCCCGGGAGCCGCCGGGTGTTTGCTGCCACATGCCTGCCCGCAAACCAGCCCTGAGCCGGGGCCGGCTGCGCCGAGGGAGAGGTGCCCGACCGAGCCTGGGGCTCCGGCAGAGCTGCAGCTGAAGGACAGAGGTAAAATACAAAACTTGTCTTGCTTGCTTCTAGCTATTTCTGCTGCTTTGCTAGCTTCATTCATGATCCCAAAACCCAAGGTTCATGCTATTTATCGAACATATAGAACTGCATACACGTTCCTTTTCCGGGTTAAGTATAGGTGGCTCGTCCACCTTGGAAAAGCCCGCTAATGATTGTCAAATTTGGATGGAAAGATGATGTGTCATGAGTACAAGTCAGTTAAAGCTTCCAGTGAAGTCACCAGATGTTTTGCCTGAGAAAGGACAGGGGAGAAATTGGGGAAAAAAATCCCTTAGGCCCGAGTGGTCCATGGAATATATCTTAATCCCTTGCCCTGAGCATCCTATTGGCAAGTTTTGGGCAGGACCGCTGGCCCTCCCCCATGCCCCGACTCCCAGCAAGCCCACGCGTTGCTGGTGCTGGGAGCTGGAGACCCACTCAGCTCCAGCTGGGAATGCGATCGTGCCTGGTGGGGCGGCACTATGGTTTGTGGCACGTCAGAAAGGGGCAGTTCCTGGGGTTGGAAATGGGCTGAGATAGCATCAGGGAAACCCCAAACCAGCGAGCCGATCTCTTGGTTGCAAAGAGCGACTCAGAGATACGAACCCACACATTCAGCTCTGCGGTACCTTGCAGATCCTTCTGCTCCGTGGTTGCCGTAAGCTTCCCTCCAGGAGGAATGTGGCACCGATAATTGGTGTTAATTGGCACTGACCGTACCCTCCGATACCAGGGCTGACTCTGGGGCTGGCGGAGTTTTGCTGGTTGCATATGTTTCGACCTGGGTGTGTGTCATGCTCTGCATTCGCGTGCTGAATAACCGTATACAGCCCATCCAGCAAACCCTTGTAAAGGGCTTTTCATACAGCCGAGACTTGCAGCAACACCGATAAAATGTAGACTGAAAGTGTGGGATAATAGCTCTGTTTTTCTGCAGCGATAGCTCAGAGAGAGACGTGAAACTGCCCCATTAAATGCTCTGGCTCTATCCGCGGGACATCAGGAGAGGTCAGGGGTCTATTCTTTCTTATGTTGTTAATATTTTGGACTGAGCCACGCTGTGTGATGTAGAGGTTTGGTCTACAACACGTCTGCCTTAATGAACTATAACAGCACAGAAGGCAATTATGTTTTTGTCTAGACCTGTCTAAGACCATCAACAGTACCTCATTACTTTACAGGCTGTTAATGCTGCTGGCAGAAGTTGAAGATCCTCCTTGAAAAAAAAGAATCAAATTTATTCTCTGTTGCAACATACTTTAGCTGATGATAAATGATAAATGGGGGCTTGTGGCTAATTAGACCTCGTTTTGTCCAGAGGCAGATACGTAACCGTAACCAGGATAAAAGGAAGAGGGGAAATGGCAGAGATCTCACATGAGGTTTCCTTTAAAGATCGTTAGAAGCTTTAGGAAAATTAGGAAACAAAACTGCTACTGTTGTGTCAGCGCCTATTCTCTGCTTATAAGGACTCATGGTCAACTATTAATCATATCGCTCTCGAGGCTTTGAGCACGGATTCATTATGTAAATGTATTTTTTTTTTTTTCATTTTTATGTACATATCAAATCTCATAAGGAAGAGGTGACTCCAACACGGCTTCCTATCCACACTTTTCACAGAATCCTGGAATGGTCTGGGTTGGAAGGGACCTTAAAAATCACCTAGTTCAACCCCCCACCATGGGGAGGGACCTTCCACTAGGCCAGGTTGCTCAAAGCCCTGTCCAGCCTGGCCTTGAACCCCCCAGGGATGGGGCGTCCACAGCTTCTCTGGGCAAATTTCTTTGAAATTTTCCAATTTCAAAATGCTTGCTGCAGTTACTCATTTTCCCCCAACATTTCCATCCGTGTTCCTATCCCCGTCCCCACGGAGGGGCTGCGTGCGCCAGAGCCCGGGGTGTGGATGGAGCCCCGGCGTGGGGGGCAGGCTCAGCCCCGCAGCACGGCTGGGGCGGGGTCCGGCCCCGGGTTGGGGGGCCGATGCTGGCCGGCGCGGGGACCACGCGGGCCCGGCGTTGCGAGGCGAGGCAGAAGCACCCCGGGAGCAGGATGTTGCAAATAATTCAGGCTCTGTCAGCACAAATGTTGCGAGAGCAGAGATGCGTGTTGTGAGCTGTCAGCTGACAGTAATGGACTTGTTAGGCGCCTGATGGATGGCGATGGCCTTGGAAATTGCCAGAAGCCATTTCAATCTCTGTCTGGCTCTGACACAGCCATGCACACGGACAGGGGGAGCGCTGACAGACCACTTTGGGCAGCCTTACGGCTGCCTGCTCTGTCCTTTGCACAGCCCACGGCTGATCTTAGCTGCTACATGGCGCCTTCCAGACATCAGCCACCACATCCAGCTATTTGGTGCTACAGATATCAGTGGTTTGGTGTCCCACAAGCCTCCTCCGTCTCTGCCTGTGGAGCAGCCCTGGAGGGAAGGGCACAAGGATGCACCGTAGCGGTCGGTGATGAGTAAGGCTCAGTGAGAAATGTGCAACCGGAGAGGTGGGTGGATCATCTTTATCTCGAAGCAGCATGGCTCTGTGTGTTCTGACTTGCTAAAAGTGTTCACAAGAGTAAAAAGCTGCTGCCTGTTCAGCATCTCGGGGAGACATGCAGGGATCAAAGGCAATGTCCCCCAGCCACCTCCATCACATTTCAGCCTACAGTTGGGCTGAGCATGCTGTGACTCTTCTGCAAACCAGGTCCGGGTGCTGCTGCAGGAGCCCATGGGTTGGTGTTGACAAGAGGCAACATGGGAAGGGAAGGGAAGACATGGAAGGGAAGACATGGAAGGGCAGTCTGGGAGGCTCAGCTTGGAGCCCTTTCTTTGGCAAATCAGTCCGTTTCACAGACCTGACCCCGGTTTGCAGTCTTGGGGCTGAACTCACCGGCACAGGGTGTGGGGTGAGGTGGGCGGAGCTCGATGTGTACTGATGAAATTGCTCATAGCTGTTATAATGCTACTAAACCAGCGCAGTGCGAAGGTCAGCAGCAGGTTTGGTTTTCCTGGTCCTTCCCCCTTAGCCCAGGCTCTCTGTGATCCATCAGTCCCACAAAGGACCAAAATCCTACATGAGAAACCTTGGAGGCATCTCTAGTGCCTTGGTCAGCTTTGAAGGTCAGGCGTCTCATGGAAGTGGTTATCCTACTGCAGAGAGTATCTCAGTTCTCCTCGTCTCTCGACTTCGAGGGGTGAAAATCTTGTTCTTCTCATAACCTCTGCTGTGAACCTTACAACCATTTTTTCCTGGTTTTGTAGGACCTGGTGGCACTCCGGAAGCGACTGGTGGACGTGCGTGGGTGGAAGAGGGGTCAGGGAGATGGAGTGCAGAGCAGGTGGTCGGCACACAAGGTCCTGGATGCAGGCACCGTGGCGGTGGTGCAAGCAGGTAAGGGTGTGCGCGCCCGTGGTTATCGACGTGCCCATCGCCTGCGGGTGTTGCCCGGGCAGAACACTGCTTCAGTCCTCGCACAGCTGCAAAGCAAACAGGGCGGTTATCCTGTTAAAAAGGTACATTTCGATGGGCTGATTAATGACGCAGAATACGCCTTCGCTGAGGAAAGCCTCCTCTTGTTCTGCGTTGGTCAGTGCCAGAGAGGAGGGGCTGCTGTTATTAATTGCTCATATTGGGGGATTACTGAAAATGATGCTATCCTGAGGTATGGAAAGGTGCAAGCGTCTGCCCTGGAGATCTTTCTGTCTGGGCAGACGGCCTGGGAGATGTGTGACTGTGCAGATGTTTATCTCAGAAGCTGGGAGCTTGGCAAATAACAAATGTCTTCATGCGGCCATGGATGGGGATTGCTCGTTTTCGCTGAGGGATTGGCCTCCTTGCCAGCATCACCATGTGGGAGCGCATAAAGGAGCAGACATGTGCCATTTCCTCATCTCGCCTTTCACAGCGGCTCTTGCCCTGTGATTTGCCTCTCCCCATTGCTTCACCGTTTGCTCTTTGCCTTGAGGTAGGCTAAGGGAAGAGCAGCTTTCAGAGGCCCCTTCCCTTGCCCCCAGCCCATGGCCAAGCCTACCTGCAGGGGAGCGGGTGCTGCCCGTGGCGGTGCTGCAGCCCAGCACCAAACCATGCACATCACCTCTAATTTGAGCTCTCCAGTGGTCGCCGGCGTTGGAGCCGGGAGGCCCTGTCTCATGTACATCCCATGGCCTGTAGGGGTGACTCAGCCTGCAAAGAGAGAAGGCAAATGCTCTTCTCGGAAGAAGTCTCTCAGTTTGGGATGGGATAAAATTAATGGCCTAAGGCAGCAGTAAAACGCTGTGCCCTGCATGGTCATGGGGTTTCATCCACAAGGGGAACCTGTTCAAAGTGGACCTGGACCCGAGCATGGTTACTAGGATGATATGGAAGACAGAGAGTTCATTTTATGAGGGTAGAAAGAAATTTGCTTCCTTACTCAAGAAAAGCCACCTGTAGAGGAAGTTCTGGTTGTGATTAATAGATATACTAAGGACATAAGCACGAAGGAAGATGAAACTATGTAATGCAGGTGTGAATAAACAGTGACTTCACTTCAGAAGAAGGCTTGCAGCCCTCTGGGAGGGGAAACACTGGGATCCCCTTGGAGAGGTGTCAAGGTGGAGGCTGACAATGGGATTTTGTGGTGTGGCAGGCTGGGCTCTGTGGTCTTTCCAATCCCAGGTGAGGAAAATTTGCCTAAATATAACTGCTAGATAGAGATAGAGCTTGTTTCTGTCCATGTTGTGTGCAGTGCGGAGCCCCGGGGGCAGGTGGCTGTGCCAGGGTGGGTGACGGCAGGGCAGGGGTGGGCAGCGGGGGACCACCAGCCCCTGGGAAGGCAGGTGCTGGATTCAATCTCTCCTGGCTTCCAGACCCACTTGTTTCTACCATCAGGAAGCTCAAACCCATGTGGGTAATTGCGGTCCAGGTGGCCCTGAGTTAATCCGAAGGTGCCGTTACACCGGCAACGTGGATGACGGGGCATCAGCTTTGGGGGATGTCCCGGTAGCGAGTTCCCACCCAAGCCTTGGCATCAGGGCAGGAGCAGTCCCGGGAGCCGTGCCTTCCTCCCACACCACCTCTCCCACTCAGACAGGAGCTCTCCCAGGGCACAGCCTGACTGTGGGGTCGGGGTCCATCACCCAGCCCGGCTGCCTGCCGAGGGGGTCCCCCCCAGCCCTCCCTGGCGCGGTGCCTCTCTCCACCAGCAACCTCGCAAAGTCTGAGGCAGCACAAATCATTCGTCTCTGTGACCCTGATCTAATTTAAGTTGTTTATCTTAGCTGCAGAAAAAAAATAGAGGGGGAAAAAGGAATCAAATCATAGTTGTGGAATTCATTGCGGTGTTTATGACCCTCTATTGTGTTATTGCCAGCCCTGATACGGACCCTGCAGCCACGCAGCGCTGCCTGCGCCGGGCTCCGCCAATGCGCTTCCCTTTGACCTGAAGGGATCACTGTGTCTTAGGTATAAAATGTCGTTTCGTTCCCTCTTTTTCAATCTCAGGGCTCATTTTAGCAAACGCCATCATTTTGAATGGTTCTCAGCAGTGAGGTATTTTTTTTAATGGACTATTGAGCTCAGATAACAAATTTTAAATTATAACACACATGACCTGAGCCAATTTAAACTTAATCTAAAATGCCGAATAGCTATTACCCCAAATGGCTGCAGGAACACACGCACACACAGAATTGTTGTTTAAAGAGAGTTATTGCAGTGAAGTGAACGAGGCCTCCAACCCACAAGGAAGCCGAAACCTCAATCAAGTACATCGCTGGACTCTAGTGATTTAAAGTAGTTTTGTGTGGAACAAAATCTGAATTAAAATATTTTTACATCTCTTCAGGCCACATTAAAAGGCAGGCTGCTTCAATGTGGTTTTTTGTTTGGTTTTTTTATAAAAAGCCCGTTTTTTCTAGGCTGTCATTCAATTACCGAGGCCTCGGCCTAGCTTGCTTTCAGATGAGCGTGTAGAAGACGGATGCTGAGGCTGCAGACAGACACACCCGGCCAGGGCGCGGGGAGGTGGGTACCCCCAGCGAGATGCTCGGCCCCGGCTCTGGATGCTCGTCATCAACGACCGAGGCCTTTCTGTGACCACCAAGAGACCTGATTTAGTATCTGTCACACATCCGTTGCCCTGTCCTCTGCTGAGGATTGTCCATCCTTGTGTGTTTTGTTTTGAATTATTCTTGTTGCGTGCAAGCAGAGCATCCCGCCGGGTCCCAGGTAGCCGGGATGGAGCCCTGAGCCTTGTGCATTGGGTTTGGTCCTCTCAGGGGAGGTCTGCCTCAGGGGAGGTTTAGGTTGGATATTAGGGAAAATTTCTTCACTAACAGAGCGGTCAGGCCCTGGCACAGGCTGCCCAGGGAGGTGGGGGAGTCACCGTCCCTGGGGGGGTTCAGAAAACGTGTAGACGTGGCCCTTGGGGACACGGTTTAGGAGGCCTGGGGGTGTTGGGTTGGGGGTTGGACTTGATGATCCTAGAGGTCTTTTCCAACCTGAATGACTCTGTGATTCTATGACTCCGTCACCCCGGCTCTTTCAGGGTCACCGCTTGGAAGTGAGCAAAGTCGTAGCAGCACAAAACCGAGGCGGGCGCAGTCAGGTCCAGAGCCACGCTGTGCTAACGGGCTGCTCTGGCGTCAGCCGCGGGCAGGCTCCCAGGCATCACCTTTCCAGTTATTAATTAAGATTTGACGCTGTTTGCCTTCTCTTGCCTCCTCCAGATAGCCTTCCTCAGCCGAGCGGCTGGGGCAGAGCTCCCGGGGGATGGCTTGGGGATATCCCCGTGGCTCCGATAGCGCGCGTGGCTCAGCTCGAGGGAAAACTGCCCTGAAGGCAGCCAGAGAGCTGCTCTTTTGGGAACAGCCGCAGATCGGAGGGTTCCTTGCAGGGAACACCCCCACAAAGCCCAGCAGACACCCGGCGGCACGCACAGCGATGCGGGCAGCTCTGCGGGATGCCGCGGGGAGGTTTTCAGGCTCGTGGAGCGTAAAGCTGCACGAGGGGCTGTCGCCGGGCTGCCATGCAGGGGGAACCGTGCCGCGGGAGCAGCCGCGACAAGCCGCGACCGTAAAGCCTGTTTGCAAGAAATCATCCGTGCTGAATAAAATGACAACAGAGCTGTAATGCTTTGTGGAGTGTGTTTAATGAAAATATCAGCCCAGGCCTAGGACATGAGGCATTCATGTATAATAAAATGAGGTTCCTGAAACACTTCAGAGCATAAACCATCTGGTCTGCTGTGATGTACTAACAGCTTTGACTAATTTTTAATGCAGGTTTTATGACGGATATGCACATCACGCTGCCCATGCATAAGGAAGATACAGCCTGGCTGCACTTTGAACTGAACTGACTGATGATGAATTTGTCTCCCATTTTAATTACTTTCTGTACATTAAAGGTGTAGTGGACCATGTGAAGTGCTTTGTCTGGCTTATCCCCTCCGTGTCCCCACGTCTCCTTAAAGTGCCGGCGCTGCCTCCTCTCCCTTATCTGCAGCCAGGCGTGCGGGCGACGGAAAAGAGGGAGCTGGAATGAAAACTGCCTCGTATAGGACTCGGTCAATAAACGCACTGGGCCACCAGCAACAAGCGCATTTCATGAGGTTAATTACTTCTTATTAAGTATGTCCCTTGAAATTTTCCCCAGCCCATATGGCAGGGATCGGTGCTGCCTGGTGGGGCTTGCAAAGGAGAGCTCGCCATTTGCTTCTGCACAAATCAAACCGGTACCTCACATTGGAAAAGGCTCCCAGACTGCAGTCTCCGCTCCCGGCTGCCTCGCGCCAGGCGCTTTCTCTTTAATGAATTTTTAAAACACTTTATCGGCTTCAAAACATATTTATTTATTTAATGCAACTCAAAAGCAGAACCGTTTGTCTAAGCAAACCCCGGACATTCGGGATGGTGCTGAAATAGGGTTGGCTTTAGTTGGCCCAAAGCCTCCGCAGGACTTTTGCCTGTTTCCCACCCAATTTGCAGCCTGGCTCTGCACCTCTCCGTATTCCCAGGAGAGCTGGTTCCCTGAGGAGAGACCATTTTTGAAAGGCGAGCGTCTCCCCACGTCGATTTTTCTGGCAAAATGCAAATGACCGTTTAATGCTTTAGGCTGGGAGGACCGTGCCCCTGTTTCTTCAACTTTCCCCATCTTCCACCACGGCGGCTCTGGAACATCAGAGCTGCAAGTGATTTTCTTTCTGGGTTAGCGGCAATACCAGGATTGAATTTATCAATTAAAACGTGCGACAGGACTTCAGTCAAGATGAGCGAGGCTTTTTCCAGCTCCCCTTTCCCTCTCCTTCCATCGGGCCTGGAACTGGCCAGACCATTAATTGCAAATACATTATCATCTAATGACTTTAGTCCTTTGTTTATTCTGAAAGTCATTTGTGAACCAATCACGATTCCTCCCCCCGCCATCATCCTTCGGGGATGAATGAGCTTTACTGTAGTCTGGGAATTCAGCTTTGGCTGCGTTTGCGACGCTTGCAGCGTTGTCCTGGTTTTACTCATCGATTGGCCAGCTGAAGCCTTTTAAATGGGAGAGGGCTAAATAAAGAGTAACCTGTCTCCTTAAGCGAGTATCCAGACATGCTGAATTTCACAAACCTTTTGGGATTTGCAGTATTTGAACAAATAAACCAACGGTCGTCCCGTTGCTGGAGACAAGCTAAGGCAATGGCAGCGCTGTGAGCCACCGCAGGAAAAATGTGGTTTTTTAATGGGAATACCCACAAATCACAGCTTACGTTCGCTGAGTGGAAACTGAAGTTCCAGTCTCACTGTAAAAAGAAAGAAAAAATTAAAAATTCAATAATGAGACTGGGCTTGGCGACTGGGCAGAAGGGAAAGTACCTACGAGCAGCGAATCAATTGCCAAGGACGGAAAACCCCCCCACGTGAAATGTGTTAAAAAGCAAAACGTCATTTTACTGGATGTTCGCTTTGCCTTGCTAACCAGCACTCTGCTGCATCCCTTTTCCTGGAGGACTTTCCTTTCAGCCTTCCTGACGCACTCAGCCTTGCGTTGTTTCTGCAGATCTCCAAGCGAGCGCCTCGCACCGCCTTCGCAGGTCGGTGGGAATGGGGCTGTTCTCCCATTAGCGGCAGTAACCGCAAGTTCAGCACTTAAAACCACGCCCTAACTGATTTAAGCGCTTCTGTCTAGACTGGGCTTGATCATCAGGCGCAGATATTAAATGCATCCCTGTCGCTCCGTGCAGCTTCAGACAGCTGCTGGATTTGCATACCCTGCTCCTCAGTACAGGCAAGATCCTGCTTTTGAAAGTTTCTTTGGGGAATACCTCACAGCTGGCCTTGTTTGTTTAGGAAAATATTTATACAAGTTGGTCTTTGAAGAGAAAGGCTTGCCGAGAGGCTTCCTGAGGAGCTGGGTGGTGGGGAAGGAGCGGAGGAGCCGGTCCAGGCTGCAGGACTGCGGACGCCGGGGCACCCACCACCCCGGCTGCAGGTACACCGGAGTGTGCAGGCTGCATCCGTTGCTACTGAAGCTCCTTTCTGCTCCCCCAGTTTGGCATCCCACTGGGACCACAGCATCCTCCCAGCCCCGAGACCTCCTCAGCAGCCAGGGAGAGGAGCTGCCCAGGCATCCTCTGCTGGGCACTCCCGCCAGCCTGGGCTTGCTGTATTGTGGAGAGGTTTTGCAGAGCAGAAGGTTTCCTTTCCAGCTACACGTGGGGTGTACTGGATGGAGCCGTACAGGTGTCCCGGTGCGTGCATTAAATAGGGTGCCTCCCCAAAACGGGATGCACCGACTCCGGATAGCACATGCCATCCTGGCCTGCTCAGCAGAGGTGTCCAGGGCAGGTCCCCGCGCGCTGGTTGAGGTTATGCTGGATGCCTGGGGCCAAGCGCAGGCCTGGGCAAATTCTCCAGTTCCCAGGGGAGCATCCTGAGTGCTGGCCGTCCCTGCAAGGGCCAGTCCGGGCACCTGTGGGTGATTTTCACCCCCCTGAAATAGGGTCCACAAAATCCTACGGCGCCTGGCATGATGCTGCTGTCCGTTTTGGAGCGCAGCGTTGAGAGTTACTGTGTTGTTCCAGCTGGGATTATCCTGGGGTCCAAAAAGTGATGGAAGTGGTAAGTGATGATGAGCCAAGGAGCGCGTCCAGGGACACTGGGTTTTTTTCTTTGAAAAAAGTCATAGTTGGGCAACAGCAACAACAGCAACAGGCCTGGTGCTGCCCAAACAAGCCTCAATTATTTGTCCCCTCCGTCTGTCTCTGCTCTAAGCTCGGAGAGCCCCAACGGGCAGCTGGGAGCTCGTCCTAGCACAGCCAGCTCCGCTTGCAGGAGAGAGGAAAAACCATGCGCGTGCGTAATTTGGAGCTGCATGCAAATGAGCATCGTTATTCAAATCAGTCGCTTTGCATCTGTGGGTGCAAGGCTGCAAGGGCCGGAGCTCTGGAGTGCTGCTCTCCTGCAGTTCAGGCTTCAGGCTGGAAACGGGGCATTGCCTTGGCTGCCCCTGTGGCAGCACGCGTGGGTACCTGGGCACCTGCCCTGCTGAGGGCTTGGGATGTAAAGCCGAGCCTAAAGAATGCTCTGGGCTTATTTGCCAAGAGCTCCCGCTCTCCTCCCGGGACTGCCTGCCGTGCCTGCGCTGGCGTGGGTGAGGCAGGGCGGGCGCCGCTGGCTGGCAGGCACATGGGTGGCATTTCAGGGCAAACCACGTGCATCCCCGCGGGCCGTGAGCGTGGCAGCCGCAGCAGGCTGGCAACCTCTCTCTTCTAGTTTGAATTTCAGCGCGATATTGGTGATTTTTGAGTATTTTGTCCCATTCCCTGCACCGTGGTGGGGGATGCTGCGGGATCTGTATGGCTAGGAGTTGGCAGGATAAGGGCGAGCTCCAGATCGCTTTGCCTGGCCGTTGAATAGGACCTTTTTATTAGGTCAAAAATGTGGCTGACTTCTTCCCATCTGACTCCATATTTCCTGTTTTCTTCAGGGACCTGGAATGGAAAACACCGAACCACCACAGGAAAAGTTGTTCTCACTCGTCCACCAAAATCTAGGACAGGCAAAAGTTTTCACATGGGTTCCCCTGAGATTTGCAGCCCGGGGTTATACACACAAGTGGTTTAAATCATCCGAGCACTTAGTAGAACTGGGCTTGATCTCCAACCCTCTTGAGATCAGCCCATCTCTATTTACTGCTCCGAATTTTTTTATTTTATTGTTACATAAGGATAATGCTGCTTTTCACATTTTGGAGCTGCCTTCTCCTAATGGGACTTAAGTGGTGTAAATTTTTATATCTAAAATGTGCACTCCTCTGCAATGAAACACAAAGCGTTTTGGCTGCCTGGCCGAGCGTGGCAGGGTTTGACCCTCCCAGCGGAGAGCTGCTCTGCGGTACCTTGATAAAGATGTCCAGGCTTGTTTTCAGGCTACTGTGGTGGATTAAATGGGCACTGCAGGTCTTGGCTTGGTCCTTCCACCCCACGTCTGCTGGGGATGGAGGGACTGTCCATCCCCCCATGAACTCATCGCATGAAAAGGTTAAGAGTGAGCCCAAACCCAAAGCAGCCCAGGGAAATCCAGGAAGGCTGAAGGTGCTGGTATCAGGGTGGGCATTTAACATCTGTGTGTGTGACTGCTCAGACTTCACCAGAGGATGGAGGACCTGGGGAAGGGGCTGCTCTGGAGTAGCTGGTGTCAAAGGATGGAAGAAACCTGGCAGTGCTTGCAAGCAAGCGCTCGCTGTGCAGCGCACGTCTTGTGTTGGTATAGTCCCCAAATGGTTCAGAATTGGAGTGAATTGGAGAGAAATGTATGTACGGGGGAAGTTGTGGGGTCAGAAAAAGAAAGTCACAATTGCATGAGTATGGGGAATAGTTACTCTTATCGACTGGGCATTGGAAAAGAAGCTATAATGTGATAATAAATAGGTTATATATGAGTTTTGGATAAGGAGAACTCGGTTTCTGTGGCTGTAAGTCCAGGAAAAATTCACGCCAAAGCAAAACAAAAATGCACGTTTGTGTTTCAGACAGCTTACATACATCCAGAGGGAGCAGGTTGTTGGGCGTGGTAGGTTTGAGCGTTTTGATGGTATGTTTTGGGGTTCACAGCTTGGCAAGAGAAAAGTCTGACCATCATAAAGGCAAAAAAGGGGGGGAAAAAACGCTCTCCCAGACATAGCACCCCGCTGAGGTATCTCTTGCTCCCCAGGCAGAAACTAGCCTTGAATAGAAATTCATCTGCGGAGCGGAGGTCGGTGCAAGCCTGCACGGCGACGCGGGGCTGCAGCCCTGCCTGCTGCTCTTCAAGGCCCTCTCTGCTCAGGGAAAGCCCTCCTCATCCCAGCCAGCTCGGCTGAAAGCAAAACACCCTGTTTAGCAAAAACATTCCTGGAAACAGCTGGTGCTCGCACGCTGCTCCATCAACGTCGTTGCGGCCTCTCGTCCGCCGTATCAGCGCCAGCCCTGGTGTTATTGCCAAGCCAGGAAAGTCTGACAATGAAAGGAGTCCATCATCACTCTCGCACACATTTCCTAATGATTGTTTTAATGCCTGAACATCTGGGAGAGATGCACGATATGCTCCCAGAGTCATTTGCTTTGGCTGTGCGGAGACGTTTCAAGCGGCGGGGGGAAGTAGAGCTTGTGTGGGCCAAGACTCTGCAGAGGTTGGAAGAGGGGAGGATTATTTTAGAAGCCCGTGACAAGTAATTAACAGCTTCCTGAGAACAAGAACCAGTTGAAAAATTTACTGAGGGTTTTTTTTTTCCAAAGAAAAATGGCTTTGTGAGAAAAGAATTTCTCTTCAATTTTTTCTTCTACTGAGAATTTGGGAGGTTTTCTTAAAAAAACAATACTTTGATATTTTTGGTTGCTGGAAAAACCTTTTCTCAGCCCGAAGTTTTTGGGAAATGATAGGCAAGCCCAGGAAAAAATAAAAAAAATTAATGGAAAGGCAATGGTGACAAGAAAAGCAGGGCAAAGCAAGGCATGGATGCCCACCGTGCCCAGGTGCGCCGTGAGAGCCCGCCCGCGTCCAGCAGCCAGGCAGAAGCAGCGATGCGGGCGGTTCTATTAAATTCAATTATATTTGAAACAATTAGATTAGGCTAGGTAGCTAATTAACAGCAACCTTAGCGGTGAGGGCTTCATTAGGAGCGCGGGGTTATTGCTAGGGGCGGCGGGGGCGGCCTCGGCCAGCTGGGGGACAGCGGTGCATCCGCGGTGGTCCCACGGGACGGCACTTCCAGGCCTGGCTGTAATGATGCTAATACGCTGCTTTCTCTTAATTTTCTATTAATTGTTTGCACTCCCTATGTGTCTTCAATCCATTAGTTACACTTTCCGGGATCGTAGCAGGCAATAAATCCTCCGGTCTGCCAAGGGCTCCTGCAACGTCTTTCATACGCTCATCCCCCAAGCTGATGTTTATAATGCAATTGAAGCAATCCGTATCAGACCCCGTCCCTCCGCTCCTCCCTCCGCCAGCTGCAGCAGGAGCAGCGCTGCCGGATTCCCCCGGGGCCATGCCTGCGGAGGGATGATAAGGGAATCGGATTTTAGTGGCGACACTAGAGGTGAAATCCAAAGATCCAGCATATTTAGTTATGTTTACCCACAGTAATCAGCTTCTCAAATAGATGTCACTGGGAAAGCTCGCGCTACGTTGATTGCACCGTTCCCCGCTTTCTGCCCAGGGGCAAACAGCTCTGATTAATATTTCACAACACTTTTTTTTCTTCCCTTTTTTTTTTTTTTTGTGCTTGGAGAGCCTTGATAGAGAGAGACAGAATATTTTACCATCTCTTGTGTTTGCCTGCTCCAGTAATCATTGGATTCAATCACTCTTGCAATGTTTCTATGAATTAATAACAGGCACTTTGGAGGGCTAGCAGGGAGATGGGAAATGCAATCTGTACAACCTTAATGAGCACCGTGGGGACCCGGTACCATGGTTTCCGAAATCCTCTCTGTGCTTCGCTCTAAATCATTGTCTCTAAAATTACCTGCTTGCAGTCGGCTTTAGATGGCTCTCATTCGGCGGGTAAGTACACCTGCCTCCCCGCTGCGCCCTCTCTTTCATCGCAAGGGCTCGTTTGGAAGCTGTCCCAATTAATTTTTTTCCTTTTTTTTTTTTTTTTTTTTTTGGCTTTAATAAAAGCTCACCTTTGTCAGCGCTGACAAAATGTTTGTCTTTGCTGCCTCATTAGTGTTTGCTCTGCCCCAGCCACCGCCAGCGCAAGCGGGATGGATCGGTGCGGAACGGTGCCGGCAAATCAGCTCCTGCTCTCCGCCACCGGACCTGGGAATGAAGTGCTTTGGGCGTTTTGCTCTGCAATTCGATGGGGCAGATAGAACGGGGACTGTTCTGGCTCTGATTGCTACTGCTGCTGCAAAAGAGGGGGGAGCGGGGGGCTCGGTGGTGGTCACCTCTCCATCCCTCAGCGGTGTGGAGGGACGGGGCTCCGGTGCGCAGCACTCTGCTCTCTCTGCTCTTCTCCCCGGCCGTGGGGCAGGTGGGTGAAGGTCGCCCCAAAATGGAGCTTTAACCATTCCTGCCCATCCGGGCTTCCTCCGCAGCACTGCCTCACCTTCGGCCAGGTGCTCACCAGCCTTCCCTGCTCTCAGATAACTTCCCACCAGGAGACAGCCCTGCTGTTCTGCTCAGCAGCTCTTCCAAGGCGTTGGTTCTTCCCCTCCACCCCAGTGGAAGCTAGCTGCACGAGATGATTGCATCCCCCAGCCCAGGCAGCACGTGCAGACCTCAACAGGCAGGACCGTGCCCGCGATGCTGCTGCTCTTGCCACCGCTGGGGTGTCAGTTCGCCTGTTGACCTGGTGCTCTCCGTGGCACCGTGGTGGATGCCCGGGCTGCTGCATCCCGGCGCTGCCCCGAGCATCTTCTGCTGCATCTTCAGAGCACCCAGCTGCGGTGGGTACTGGGACCTCTCGAGTGACCCTCCCAAGCCCATGGTCCTGTGCCAACGGAGGGGGCTGAGCCCCGGTTTCACCTGGTCACCCACCCCTGGGGCTGAGCAGGGGCAGCGCAGATGTGCTGAGCCCTCGGGGCACTGGCTGTCGGCTCCCACGGGGACTTTGAGGACGAGCATCCAGACACCCGTAAGCCTAGACGTGCGACTGCACTTTTAAAAATTGTCTGAGTGGAAATTTGGCCACAGGCAGCACAATTGTGTTTCAGGCTTTAAAGCCAACTGGAGTCATTAAACCACATACTATATTCCTCTGGAGGAAGCATAGTTGTTGATAGGGCATAATTTTACAGCGCAAGTGCTGGGTCTCAGTCCAGTGTTAGAGCTTGTGCAAGTTCCCATTGGAGGAGTCCAGAAATATCAACTGGCGAGATCCGCACGGAGAGTCCTTTGCTGGGTCCCTGAGCGCAGGAAGCCTTGAGAAGCGGCTGGCGGCCGTGGGGAGAGCTCGGTGCCCACCCGTGGGGCACAGTGCAGATGTGGCACAGCTGCTCGGCCGCACGCGCTTGCTCACGATATCTCCGGGAGCCCAGATGCTCCTCAGGCCTTCGGGAAGTGATGCTTCCTCCTGCGGATCACCAGCTGGTGGGTCCGATGCGAGAGGTCGGTGGGTTTGCAGGGCTGGAGACAGGGGTGTCCCCGAGCCCCCGGCACCATCCGCAGGCGCCCCCCGGCAGCATGCAGGTGGGGGGGGGGGTTACCCGCACTAGTGCTCATCCTGAATGCGGCAACCCTGGTACTATTAATTGAAGATTAAACAAATGGAAGAAGCAAACAAGCAAACAAAGCCCCCAGAGGGCTGCAAGGACGCTGCCTCCTCCTCCTCCTGGGCAGGCGCTGCTCGCCAGCTCTGGCCTCCGCCGCTCCAGCTCTGCCCACGCCTGCCTTTGCGGGGGATGGAGTCGTTCCTCCAGCCGGCCGGCGGCCTGCCCGCAGAGCCACTCTCCTCTTGATAGCTCAGCAGCGTCCAGCATGACAAATGCACCTCGCCGAGCTCTTCACAAGTGCCCTGATTTATTTCCAACCCCCTCAACAGAAAACCGCACGTCATTTATAAGCGGACCCAGCAGAAGACTCCAGGGACTTCTCAGTTTTCACCCTGCTCTGTTTACTTTCTGGGCCTTTTTAATTGCTTTTTAGAAGTCTGTTCTCAGCCTACAGCTATTTTTGAGATGTGGGACGGAGATCTTAGTCTGGGTGACTAAGAAGCAATTTATAGAGACTTGGCCAGCGCCTCTCAAACATTTCTGCCGGCCAGACAGGCGTTACGGCACGGCAGACGTGTCGGGACACGCGCGGCAAGTGCATTTGAGCAACACCTACCCATCTCTAATCAGCTTAAAGCGGCGTGAACCGGGTAGAGTTTGCAATATGGGGAATAAACAGGTCGGCTCTAACGCAAGCTGCTGCGGACGGGGAGCAGGGAGCACGGCCGAGCCCTGCGTGCCAGGATGCTCCGCTCCGCCGGCGGCGGGGGGACGGTTGCGCCTGGCCATGTACGGGCAAAGCTGGGGCGGTTTGCGCAGATGCGCTGCCGGGGAAGCTCATGGTAAAAGAATTTCCCCCAAAACAAGGCCTGAGTGTTAACCTTGCCTGAGCCGGGCATTGATTTCCTACACTGATTTATGGCGTGCGCAGCCAGTGCTCCCTGGGCCTGGGGAGCACCAGCCAGCTCCCCGCGGGGTGCCCGCCGGCGAAGGGTGCTGGCCGCGGCCCCGAGCCGGGCGGGATGTGCCCTCGGTGGCACTGCAGCCCCGTGCTGAGCCAGCAGCTCGGCTGCCAGCGGGATGCGGGGGGCGAGCCGGCACCCAGCACCCCTCTGCGTGGCGGGGGGCACCTCGGGCATCCCAGCGCCGGGCAGCGCTGCCTGCCAGCCCCGTGCGCTGAGCATCTCCGTTCCTGCCCTCACCTCCGTGCTGCCAGTTGATTTTTTAAAAATTTTTATTTTTTATTTTTATTTTTTTCTTTCCTCTTTGCTTGATGGTGCTGTTGTAAAAGCCCTGAACAATAGTCTGCATTTATCCGGAGGGCGCCAGCCTGCCAGCTGGCGGCAGATCAGCCTTCTCATCCACTTCCAGGGCTCTTAAAGACAACTGTCCCAAAAACCGGGGTGTGCGTTGCTCTGAGAAGTCCCTGCTCTCTTAAACGCCTGGGCACTGATACAATTAATGTTTAGTGCGGCATTCTTGTTTCCTGGTTGCCATTCTCTGCAAAACAATGGGGTGTTTTGCCCATGAAATTACTGTTCTGATTAGGAGGAATATGTCCGTCATTAGACTTTCAAATGCGCTCCTTCTGCAGCGCAGCGCTGGCAATCCGGCCGAGATTACTCCAGCGATATTTCTGTTCCTGAAGGAAATAGCAAGTGCAAATAGGGCAATTTTATACACTTACTGGAGAAGGGGATTTGCATTGATGGATGCTGTTGTGTTCGCAGCAATGACAGCTGGGGCCAGGGTGCGCACAGGCTCCACCAGGACACGGCAAAAGCTGCAGTTGCAACTCTTGCTCGCTCTCTCTGTGTCCGCATATGTGCAATAATCCACATTTTAACAGGGGCCCAAGCCGGCCCAGGCGGGACAGGCAGCTCCGCCAGTGCTGCAGCCTTGACCTTGAAAATCCAGGGCCTTTTAATTCAGAGCAGATGTTCCAGGTTTCTCCAACACCAAAGTCACGTCAGAAATCTCTGTCGAGAGGGAGAGGAGCAGAGGCGCGGGTCTCAGGGATGGGGTGTTTGCACGGCTGGGGCACGGGGTGCAGGTACAGAACGGGGGGCATGAGGTGGAGCTGCTCAGCATGGGGGGGCTCTGACATGCAACAGCACCTTAGAGGTGTTTTGGGGTGCCCGCTGCAGGGAGGTGGCTCTGCCTGCGACGGGAAGGTGCTGGGGACGGTGCAGTTGTGCAGCACCGTTTGTGTTCAGCTGCGGGGTCTCGCCGTGGCTCAGCAGGGCTGGATTTGCTGGGGGAAGGGGCTCGGGGTGAGCCGGGGCTGGTTGGCGCTGCGCGAAGGGTTTCATCCTGAAAGACTTCGTGGGCAGGGGTTAGGTAAAAGACACAGCGAGGCATCAGCATCCCTGAACTCGGCAGCTCCCCACGGCGTGCTGGGGGTGCAGCCCGGCAGCAGCGGGGAGTTACCCCTTCCTCCCCATGTCCAACCAGGCGAGAAAGGTGCTTCGAGCGGGTGGGGAGCAGGGAGAGCGGGTGCTGCTCGGGGGTCAGAGCCGTGCCTGGGCTCAGTTTTACTCCTGCCTTCCCCAAACCCGCAGCCTTCAGTAACAGGGCTGGAATGGGGAGGTCCCGGTCCCCACACCGCACCTCCTACCCCCAGCTGAGCCTCCCTCGCTGATAAAATGTCCCTTCCTGAGCCTTGGAGAGGTTTTTTCCGGAGTTCAGTCGATACAAATTCCCACCGGAGAGAGTTTGAGGCTGGCAATCAGCTTACTCATTCTTGGCTTATCATCACAAACCTCTGACCTTCAAACATGACTGGTGCGGTGCCCGACGGAGCAAAGTGAAATCCAAACAGACAGCGATGCACCAGCGCTGCCTTGCTGCGGCCTGAAACGTCCCCGCAAGCTCCCGCCCCCCATCCCGGCCCCCCCCGGGGGATGCCGGCAGGTAACCCCGCTCCGGAGCTGGCACGGGGCCGCTCCCACGGGTGGCTGGAGCCCGCACGCCGCCCCTCGTGGGGCGTGTGTCCGACTCTCCTCCGCGTCGCAATCCCCAGGAAGCGATGTTGGGGTTTTGGGGATAGCGGTGGGCAGGTCTGGGCTCTGTTACCCCTCGAAAGAGCCGCCCGTGCACCCCGGGAGCCTGGCAAGGGCGGCCATGTACCTCAGAGCCCCCCTGAGCCGTCGGGGACTGGGGGCACCAAGGCTGCACCCGCTCCGTGAGGTTTCCCGGGCGGATCGAGGGCAAAAAAGGGGGGACCTGCGGGGTTGGGGTGTTGTTCCTCCCCCTGCCCCAGCAGGGACGTGGGTGAGGCAACCGGTGTGCCACTGGGAATGGAGGAATGCGGCAAAGGCCGGGGGGGCGGGGGGGGGGGAGGTTGAAATTAATAATTATCTAAACCGCACCCCTATCACTGTTCATCAAAATTTGCCCATACTTCATTCCAGCCTCCTTTCTTCTTCTTGCCTCCAGTAAGTACTTTAACATCCTTTTTAAAAATTAAAGGGGGAGGGTTATGGAACAGATAAGAGATAATTGCCTAGCTTTGACTCTTCTATTGATGTGAAAATAGGATTGGAATTACTCACTCTGGTTGAAAGGTTAGTTGAAGGTTATTACAGGAAAATTGTTATTCATACATTTTTTCTGTGCTGCTGGATAGCCTAAAAGATTAAATTCACAGAGTGCATAATGACCCATCACAACGGACAATGGTGGGAATAATCTCCAGAGACTCCAGATAACAGAACAGAGACTTCTTTGAATAATTCATGGTTCAACAGACATCCCTCACTAACAGATTACATGTGAGTTTTCATTAGAAAGGAGATAATTTAAAGTAGCTTTAAAAATAACCGGTATTTTTAACGGAAGTGGAATTACCATAAGCATTTATGCAGTTTGTTTATGCTTTAATAAATCTACTTTCCTCCTGACCTTCATGCCATGGGAACAAAACGCAAAGGGATAAAGAAAGTCATTGTTTGTGACAGTCCCCTCTCATCCGCATACTGCTGATCGAGCATCGGTTTCATATTCTGCCTCACACTCGACTGCCTTTAACACACAGGACGGACGGAGGAGCGCTCCGGCCGAGGAGGATGCTCAGGACATCCCGGACCACCCGGCGCTGGGGGAGGATGCTGATGGAGATGCGGGGGGTACGAAGGACAGGATGCTCTTTCCCGGCCCCTCCGCCGCTCGGCTCCGTCACCCAGCATCAAAATCACACACTGGCTCTGGCTAATCTTTTAATTTTATCTCGTGCAATAGCTATTACACTTTAAAAGCTGATTGTTAAAAGCACATCTTTATTAAGGTTTAACGGAGGCCCGATACGCATCTATCGCATTGTTGTGAGCTGCAACAAATATATCTTAAAGAATTAATTGATATTTAGTAAACATATAATAGTTATCTTCTGCAATCTAAATTAAATACTAATTAAAGCTATATAATTCGCTGCTGCGGGATGCTTAGATTACAACTTTTCCAACCAGGGGAATGAGGAGGGTCACAGTCGCTGCAGAGGGGTGAGCGGGGCGTCCCCCAGACGGGGGGCCGGGGGGGTTTGGGGTGCCACCCGGCGCTGGGGCTGCTGCGGCTCAGAGCAAGGCTGGGAGCGGGGGCGGGCTGCAGGTCCCGGGGAAAAGTGTGCGAAGGAGGCTGCAGTCCGGGCGCTGCCTTCCCGCAGCATCCCCGCGTCTTCATCATTTCCAGGCTTCGCTGCCTCCGTCACGGGTTTAAGGCCAACTCTTTAACCGCTCACAGAATAAAATTGGTGGGGGAGTTGAGATGGTAATTACACGGTAAGGTGAGATAAAGTAAATATTTGAAAGGTGATTCATTTCCAGCATAGCTGAGTGATGCGCGAGCATTCCTCTGGGAGAGCGTCAGCTTGGGAAATATTTACCTTCTCCCATCAGGTGGATTTGTGGGCACCGTGCACAGTAAATGTTGAGTAAAGTAACACAGCACTGCTTAGCAGAAGGCCATCACGTGCCACCTCTCCCGCTTGCACCACCGCTGTTGACAGAGCATATTTAGAGCACGCAAGGAAGGACTTTGACCTCAAACAACTGTTAAAAAGGAAAAAGGAGGAACTTTGCTGCGACCAGCGACATTTCCCTGGATTCCTTCTGGCCTTGCCAAGAGCAGAATCTGTTGTAAAGTCTGCAGGAAACAGCGTTTTCCTTATCTTGCAGAAGATGTTTGCTCTAATTGCCATCTTCCTGCGGCCGAGGGGCAGTGGCTGGGGAACGGCGGAGCTCGGGCTTGGGGCTGGCCGGAGCAAAAGGCATTTTTTGGAGGCCCTACAGACACAGCAGCAGCTCCCCAGGGCAGCTCCTCCTGCCGCAGCCGCTGCCCGCCTCTCTGTGGCACGGGATGCTAAAGATTTTGCTCACAGCTGCAGGTATTCCATGCTCCCCCTTCATTTTGATGTGCTATTTTCGAACGTGGAGGGCGGTGGGAAGAGTTGCCCTCCTCCGTGGGCAGGAGGCTCTCCGTCAGGACCAGGTTTTCCCTATCTCCACCAGCCTCTGGTCACGCTGGTGTAGATGGAAAGCCCTGGGGCAGACTAGATGACTCCCTAAAGTCCTTTCCCAGCCTTTGCATGGCCTGGAGAGAAAAAACTGAGGTTTTAAACATCATAAAGTACTGCGGTGCGCAGCCCCCATCACAGGTGGGTTACGAACCCTGTGCTCTGCAGGACGGGCAAGCCCGCCTTCCCGGCAGCACGTAGCAATGTTCTCTTTCATCAGGTCCCTCCCTGACTCTTTGTGTCCCTGCTTGCACCAGCTGATCTTATTTCTGCCCTTAGCTGGTTCAGCCGGGCCGTGCAGCCACGCGCACGGTGCAGGGAGCCCAGGCGCCCCGGTTCGCCTTCGCTGGTGAGCAGAGGGAACCCTGGCAAAGCGATGAAGGGCATGCAGGATGAAGTGTGGAACTGAAGTGATTCCTCAGGTCTTACCCCATCTGAGTATTAACTGGGAAGGATTTATCCCCAGGGAGGAAACGGAGTGGGTGTAAAGATTATATTCGCACCCCACCCCTCTGGGTATAAGGGCTTCTTATGAATAATCCTCGAGCCTAAAGGATGTCGATGAGGACTTTTATAGATTTAACATGAAACTCCAACAACTTCTTCCACTAAATCTTCTGTCAATAAATCATTTTTTAATTATAAGCTTAAATTATCAGCTTAGCATGTCTAAATGATCTCTGGAGTGATTTCTGCTGAAAGATGTTCAGAGCAACATTAAGGAGGCCTAAGAAGAAAGTTGTTCTCCTTCCTTTTAAAATGCTTTCTCTTTTTTCCCACCTCCCGGAGAACCGACCACCCGATGCATGTGTGTCAGACGGGATATGAATGAAATTCAGCCCACCCCTAGATTAGGGACTGTACAAATCCACATCCGAACGTCACGGCTCGGTTCCACCTCTGATATATAACGAGAGCAGTGGGTTTGATTTAGTGCTGCCTTCCGCGATTAGCTCGCACACCAGAATTTGTCTCGGTGCAGTTCAGGAGTGCTCAGGTGCCCTGGAAATTATTTTGAGGGTGGCAACACATGCCTGTGCTGGGGTGGGGGGAGTCCCAGGGGAGAAGCACCAGCTGGGTCACAGCTCGTGGCAGCAGCTGGGGATCCCGTTTGAATCCAGGCATCCTAATTTTACCTACAGAAACACACCTTTTTGGTTGTCTGCGCTCCACGATCTGGACCAGGAGCCTTCCAATTCTTCAGGGAATCATCGAAGCCCAGAGAAAGAGGCACGGAAAGCAGGCAGGCGAGATGCTGCTGCATTGCACTGGCCGGTGCCTTGGTGTGATGGAGCTGGAGAAGCGCATTATCTGCTCCTGAGGCCCCGGGACGGCGAGGTGGGTGCAGCCAAGTTGATGCTGTTTTGTTAACTGCAGGCGAGACGTGCCCCTCGTTTCAGACGGTCGTCAGAGCAGGGCCCTTTGCTCCCCAGATCGCTCCCTGGCCCCTCAAAATCAATTCGAGAATTATTTTCTTCTTTGCAGGAGGAGATTTACAGCGTTTCTCATCCCTGAGTTTCCCATGTTCCCCTAATTAATGCAGCTAATGGAAGCTGTATGGCCCATTGGCCAGGTGAGGCACCGGGAGCAGTGCACAGGGCTCTGCCCCGGCCGAGGACCGAGGACCGAGGCAGGAGCCGCGTGGCTCCCTGCAGCAGAGCATGGTCTGCACGCAGGGGCTTTACGGGCTGACATGGAAAGGAAATAATTCAGACATTTTCTCGTAGCTTTTCTGTTGCCGGAGGAGTGCCTGACCTGTGAATTGTTGCTTGACACCCTGTGCAGACTGACACGCTGCTCCTCCTGCGAAGGAGTAGCAAGTCTCTCCATGTTTTAAGAGGTCTGGAGATCTTCACACACGAGCACTATCGGTATGTGATGGCAGTCCTCCACAGCTCCTCTTGTCCTCCCCAACTAGGCTCTGATTTCTCACTTTCTTTCCCTCTGCCCCGATTAATCTTATTTCATGGATTCCATGACAACATAAGCATCTGAGGATCTCGCTCTTCAAATCATTATTGAATTATATGCAGGGAGACGGGGCTTGCTCAGCCCCCAAACCACATTAACAAGATCATGCTATGAAGGTCGAATGCAAGAATTAAAGGGAGTTCTAGCAGCTTGTCATTTTGCAGGGGGGTGCCATGGCTTTTTGTCGTGTAATACAACCACCAGCTCTCCAGACTGCCCTGGGAAGAAAGATTTCATCTCTCCTTCCACCTTCCTTCCATCCAAGAAGAGGAAGGAGGGCAGGAGGCCAGCCGAGCCCCTCCACGCGGGTCTGGGCTGGTGAGCAGGCTCACAGCCCTGCAGCGCGATGCTCGAGCCCCGGCTACGCTGCGGCTGGGAGGACACCTCATTTTTGTCACCCCTAAAGAAACGGCCAGTTTATTCCATCTGGTAAGTGGTCCTCAATTACTGCTGGCAGAAATGAGAAACTGCCCCTCTGAAGAACTTGGGAGCAGCCTGGCTCCTCTGTCCCCATCCATGAACACTTGATTTCAGCGGGCGTCCACTGGAAGGGTGTCTGCAGCTGGGGAGGGATGCCCCGGATGGCTAATAAAAGGATGGGTAGCAGTGAGAGTGGGAAGGATGGGGGGTGGCGGGGCCAGGGGGAGTGATGTTGGTTTTTCTGAGCCTGCCTCCCTTTCAGCTGGTGGGTGTCTGCCAGCCAGGCGGCTAATAGGTTTCTGTGTCACGGGGGGCAGGCGGCGGTGACAGGGTCACGCTCAGCCCCGCGTGGCTCCCAAGGACGAGGCCGCTCTGGGATGCTCCGCTTTTCACCCTGCTCCAGCACCAGGGCATGCTGCCTCCCCACGTTTGCATTCATGGGGAGCTGAGGTCTCCCCCCAACCTGGGCTGTGAATACCCCTGCCCCAGCCTGGTTAAAGGCTTTTGTCTGTGCTTAATGGTGTGGCTTCAGATTTACCCATGAGGAGGTGGAAGCTGTAAATAATGTTGTTTTTTTAGAAAAAAAGCCTTTTGAATGGGATGTTATTAACCCCGAGCTTTCCAGAGAGGCTCTTCCTGCAAGGTGCTGGCACAGGCAGGACCCTGGGGGTGCAGGGGCATCTCAGGCAGCTCAGCACCCACTGGATGGTGCCTGTGCGGGACCGGCAGCCTGGGAAAGCTCCTGCATCCTGCACTCTGCTTTGCACATGCAGGCATCAGGCAGCACATGCCAGTCCTGGAGCTGCGTGTCCTGTCACCTGGGGGGGGCATTTGAGCTGCAGTCACCTGCTCACGCCCCTTTGGTGGGCAACACCCCTGCACCCCCAGCTTGGCTGCCAGATTGGAGGCAGTGGGGGCGTGCAAGGGGCCAGGGGGATCTCCACGGAGCTGGGGGGGCTGCATGGAGTTGGGTGATGCATGGAGTTAGGTGATGCATGGAGTTGGGGGATGCACGGAGCTGGGGGGGATGCACAGAACTGTCAGGGTGCATGGGGCTGGGGGGGTACACAGAGCTGGGGGGATGCACGGGGCCAGGGCGATGCACTGATCCAGGAGCTGCTCCTGGTGCCCCCCAGAGCCCAGAGGGTGGGAGAAGGTCAGGACCCAGGTCTGCACTCACGGAATCAATACGGTGGGGCCCCGGGAAACGTACCATCCGAATTCCCGTCCCTCCAGCAGCAGGGTGGCTGTGAGCAGTGGTGTGAGCCGTGAGTGCTTCGGGCAGAGGCGGCCAGGCTCCCGCCTCACTAATAACTGGTGCAGACAGGGCTCATGAATGAAAAATACTATGTGGCTGCAATTGGAGGGGAAAGAGATCTCACCCGGTGGGCTGTGGTGCTCCCTCCAAAGAACCCAGGGCTCCCATGCAACTTTCCCAGGGTGATGCGTTCGAAATGGCATTTGAATTTGGTGAAGATCCCTCATCCCGTGTCTTGAAGCAGCATCTTGGGGTTTGCGTCAGGGCTGCTGGGATGGGGGAGAGGGATTTTGCTCCTTGTAATGTCCAAATTTAGAGCCTTTATATGTCCAATCCCTCCAGACCCTGGTCGCAGCTAACACACACACTCTGCATTTACCCTTCCTTCTCCTTACACCGAACACGTGTAGCCTTCAACAGGTTGCTTTGTAAATTCCTTGCTATCTGAACAGCCATCTCCTCCTTCTGCAGAGCTGTCTGTTAGTCAAATAGTGAATCCTCACTGCAAGTTTGTTTTCGAAATTGAAAAGATTTGGTAAAATAAGGGTTTTGCTGTTGTTCAAATAAGTGCTTCCCCACTGAAACGGTGACATTTGCTCTCGGACCACCAAAGGGCTTGCTGTCTCCCACACAGGGCACCTTGGCTCCAGCAGGATGCTGCTCATGTACCATCGTTATGAGGTTTGGCATTTAAAAACGCCCACCCTCGATTTTAAGAGTGTGTATCCAAAAAAAAATCCTCTTTTTTTTTTTTTTTTTTTTGCCTGCAGAACCACAAACCTCCCACACCTCGAGGGGCTGCAGCCCTCTGGGAGATCTCAGTGTTAGGCTGCAGGAAGGGGGGGGGTCCCAGTTCCCAAGCCAGGGCTGGTGTTACCTCTGGGAAACAGGGACCCAGCTTTTTGTCTCCTCAGCCCCAAGGTGCCAGTATCCCCAGCCCTGCCCGGGGCTGCCGTCCCCCAAAATAAACACTGAATTGTCTTGTCTCCTTCCTATTTTAATCCAGGAAAGCTTCGGACAGCTTCAAGGCCTTTCTCTTTGCCAACGATCTCTTTAAAAGGCCCAGAAACGGGGCGACCCCAGTGCGTGGTGCCAGCGGCAATCCAAAGCACCCGGGTAACAACACTTTGTGCACTCGCTTTTCATCTTGGCTGGCCAAGCTGCTCTAAGCATCCCGAAGCCCGGAGGTAGGAGCACACGTGCCATGCCTTTTCCATGGCCAGCCCTCCAAAACACCCACGCAGTCCTTTAATAATGTAAAAAGCAGATGATGTATGAGAGCCTCGCAGGCCGTTAGCACTCCTATGTATCACTGCTCAGGAGTTTAGTAAAGAAAATTGTATTAGAGGCCTGGAAGAGCAGTTTCCCTTGGAGCTCTGCGGTCTGGGCGGAGGCACCAAGGATGCTGCAGCCCGGAGTTTTGGGGGAAGCCTGCTGCTTTTTTGGCAAAGAGACCTTCTAGGAAAGTGTTTCAGACCTCACTAAATTACTGTTATCATTAGCTTTTATTGCACTGTGGCGGTGCAGGTACTGGGCATGAACCGCTGATTATTGTTATTTATTAATCACAGCAGCATGGAGGGACCCTGCCTGGGCTCTGGGCATCGCTGGGGTTGGGCAGGGAGGGCCTGCAGTGCAAACCAAATTAAATGCAAATAAAATGAAGCCACCCAGGGCGATCATGAGCGGAGGTGTTTGGTTGGGGTCACCCAGTGTGGGTGAGCACCCAGGGTTTCAATCCAGAGCGGGTCCCATAGAGCAACCCACCTCCCGGGGGGTGAAGAGGGATCTTCCGTAGCAGCTGGGTGTTCCTGCATGCGGGGAGCTGCCGGGGGTCTGTTTGCCCCCCTCTCGTGTGCTGAAAGGCCCCTGAGGAGGGTGGAGGCTGAAGGGCACATCAGTCCTGGAGCCTATTTTTCCCCCACCGGGCCCAGTGTGTGAGTGTTTCCTCACACCCGGAGCACCTCGACAGCACGTAGTCACTAGCATGGCTTTGGGGCCACACGTGCACGGCCATACACACGGTTTACTCAGAGCTCATAGCTCCGATGGATGTCTGCCCTCAGCAGCTACCGAGTACCTGGGCATCTGCCGCAGGGGCTTCGGGGAGGTTTCCGTATCCGCCTCTCTCAACGCCACAGACTGGAGATTTGGGTACCATATATATGATTATAACTTAAGATCATGGCTCCTTTGTTTCTCAGCCTTCAAGTTACTCATCGTAGCCTGCAGGCTTGAAAAAGGCGCTGATTATCTGTCTGGCGCTGTGACCCGTGCTCTCCGCCTGCTGGAGGAGCGACCCCTTGGTTTATACTGTCAATATCCAGAATAAGGAAGTTTGTGGTCTTGCAGCTTGGGGATTATCGCTCTGAGATCCTGGGATGTGGGGCTGGGAGCAGAGCCGGGGAACGCCGCCTTCTCGAGGCACACAAATGTGGGGTGAGGAGAAGAGGCGCAGCAAGTGGAGGGGTGCGAGAGGGCTCTCTGCCTGCCTTTCTGGGAATCGGCGGCCAAAGCATTTGGAGGGGCTTTGCAGGATTATTCTGTGGTTTATTATGCTGAAGGATGCTGGCACATCCACGTGGTGCCGGCTGCGGTGTTGTTCCACCTCCGGCATTAACCAGGGTGCAGCATGTCCCAGTGCACCCCAGTTACCCCAGTACCGGTGTCCCCAAAACCCCCGCCAACAGGCACAGAGGGAGTGGAGGGGACAGCTGATGCCTGTGGGTTAACCGGTGGGTAGCGCGGGCAGGGTCAGGTGCTGACCTCGGGTGCGTGGCTGGAGGACCCTCGGCGGAGCATGCGGGTTGCCGCCCCCCGCCCACCGGCGCTGCGGGGCTGCGGGAGGGTTTGGCTGCTCGCGGGCTCCTGGTCGCCCCTCCGCGGGAGAGCTGGTGAGCCCTCACCTCCGAGAGAAAGCCAGAGTTTTGTACGCTGACCTAGAACCGGTTGGACTCTGAACTGAAGTGGTATTTAATTAAGAAGTGCTAAGTTTCCCGCTCCAGCCCTTGTTTGCCATCTGGTATAACAGGGAGAGAGTGGATTTTTTTCACTGTTTACTATTCTCCTTGTTGCTACCAAACCAGACCTGGACCTGGGGAGTCTTCAGTGTCAGCATCCAAGTGCGTGTTTTTATGCACGGTATATGCAAATGCTAGGTAATTTATTTTATAAAACTATTTTTATTGCAGTTCCCAGCGCTCCCGGTACCAGCTGCGATGCGAATCACTTGGATGTTAAAGTGCTGTTGACAAAATTGTTCCCAGCGGCACAGACGCACAGATGCACCTCTCCCTTCCTGCTGAAATTCAAGGTATTGGAAGGATGGAGCCATCGATGCAGCCCGAGCCCTCCGGAGGCATGCAGGGGTCGTTTGGGGACAGAAAGCCTGTAACGATGGACTGCCTCCGTGCAGGGTCTGTGGGAGACGTGCTCAGACTGCAGGAGCCAGCACCGCCGGCTCGCTGGCTGCTGCGGCAGCGTGGCGCGGGATGGGGCACCGCCGGGCTCTGCCTTTCCCAGCTCCTCGGGCGGGGAGGATGCGGTGGGACCTAGGGAACAGCTAAACACAGTCTTGGGGGAGAAAGGCTGTTTTAGGAAGAGCTTTCCTTTTAATTTATTACTCTGGAGTGCTGCTTACCTGCGGGGTGTCTCACAAGCGTGGCATGTCCCAGCTGTTCAGGCTGGGAGGGATGGTGAGCATCAGAGCACCCGCAGACCCCCGAGGCGGTGGGTGGGCTGGCCGGGCAGGAGTGCGGTGGTCGGAGGCGGGGAGAGGGGGATGGCGTCTGCAGGGTCATCTGGAGAAGGGAACCTTGCAGGAAAAAGGCTGGGGGGCTGTTTCAAAGACAGGAGCTCCTGGCGTTTGCGTTCGGAGGTTTGGCTCAGCCCTTTGCAGGGAGATGGGCCATTAGCCTCTCATAGGATCACAGAATCATTAAGGTTGAAAAAGACCTTTAGGATCACCAAATCCAACCGTCAACCCAACACCCCCATGTCTCCTAAACCATGGCCCCAAGTGCCATGTCTACACGTCTTCTAAATACCTCCAGGGATGGTGACACTCCCACCTCTCTGGGCAGCCTGTGCCAGTGCCTGACCGCTCTGGCAGGGAAGAAATTTTTCCTAATGTCCAACCTAAACCTCCCCTGACGCAGCTTGAGGCTGTTTCCTCTCATTCTAGAGCCTTTCCTGAGCCTTGGAGAAAAAGCAAGAGGAGGTGGTGTGCTGCCAGCTGGCACCCAGAAGAACTGACCACCGAAGCCCTGGGGAAGGAGAAGTGCTGGGCTGGGAGATCAGGGGTGGCTCCAGGATGGCTCCAAGGATGCAGGTGGAGATGCAGGAGCGGAGGAGGCCTTGCTGGGACACCCCGTTGGGGACCTGCCCTCGTGCCGGCTCGGTTTGCAGGTGAGGAGTGTGTGACTGCAGGGTCCCAAATGCAGGTTGTACTGGGTGTGTGGAGATGCCCCTTCTGGCAGCGCGGGGCTGCCGGCCCCCAGCCCTGCCCACCCACCATCCCGCGGCTCTGCAGCGGCTCCGGGCGCCCACCGGCACGGCCCTCCCCATCCTGGCACGGCCACTCGATGGGGCAGGGCTAGGAATGTGGTGACAGCCGCGTTCGGGGAGGAGGAGTTAACAAGCAAGGAAAATAGGAGATAAATAGCAAAAGAATGCTTCAGCCCATTCATCCTGGAGCCTTACTAAATGTACCATGAATGATTCCTTACGAAATTGAGCTGTATGTACACTTGCTTGATGGCACTGCAGTGAATTGCTTCTTTAGTGAATCTGTCATGTATACACAGACTTTATTGCTTTTTTTTTTAAATGTAAGAACTGTGCATCTCTTCAGGTTGGATATCTCTTGCCAGAAGCCAAATTAGATTCCAGTGCGTCGTCCTGAGTCCCTGGTGTTTGTGCTGGGGCCTGGGGCAGGG
Organism: Phalacrocorax aristotelis; assembly: GCF_949628215.1. Lineage (NCBI taxonomy): Eukaryota > Metazoa > Chordata > Aves > Suliformes > Phalacrocoracidae > Phalacrocorax > Phalacrocorax aristotelis. Next base: position 54,382,747 of record NC_134282.1, read on the forward strand.
GTGCCTCCGCTCCCGGGATGTCTCTGCACTTGCCTTGGATGCCACGATTTTGCCAGGTCTGCTGTGGTTATTCTGTCCCCCCAGCACCATGACGGTGCCTGTGTTACTGGCTGCAGGAGCTGAGGTGGCTGGCAGGGATGCGATCGCTGCATCAGCAGGACCCCAGGAGTGCTGGTTTGGTCCTGCTCCCAACCAGGCATCTCTGCGGGGCCATGGACCAGTCACAGAGCATGCACTGGAGTCCCAGTACGGCTGTGGGCACCCCACGTGTGTCCAACGTGTGTGTGCAATGCATGCACCCAACGTGGAGTCCAGCACGTGCATCCAGCACGTGCCTACAGCGCGCGTGCCCGGAGCACGCATCCCACATGTGTGTCCTACACCTGCAGCCAGCACGAGCTCCAGAGCAGGGCCCATCACGCGCATCCGCGGCGTGCCCTCAGCCAGGGGCTCTGCAGCGAAGTCGCGCAGCCGTTTCCGCATCCCCACCCGCCGGCAGCGGGGTCACTGCACGTGTGCCGTTAGCAAACTGCACCCACAACCTTTTCATGCCCCAATTTCCTCCTTGGCTGCTTCAGGAGAAAGATTTCTTATTTCTTCTCGCAGGGTCAGCGAGAGGGTAAATGCATTAGTGCGGCTCCCGGACGGACGGTGCTGTAACAACAGAAAGTCTTACTGCTATTTATTCGCTGGATTTTGCTTTGAGGGCTGCTAGCAGCCAGCCGTTGGCTGTGTATTTACATGCTGTGCTCCCAGTCCATGGGACAGGACAGATATATTTTCTAGGATGATTTCTTTTCCATAAAAAATATTTGATTGCGGTATTGACAGAACCGCTGATGTAAAAGGGCAAGGAAATATTTCCAAATGGTTTATCTGGCAGCTGTAAATTTCATCTCATGTTGCTTATTGACCTCTAATTGTTTCCAGTAGTAGCAGGAGACAGGAAGATCAATAGGGCCGGGGAGATAGTTAATATCCTCCCGGTGCACTTTAACTGTAGTTAGAAAATACTGGAATTCATCTTCCTGTGATTTCTAGCAGGTTTGTAATTGAAACACTGGACACCCGTATCTTGGACTTCACTGTGCGCCGAGTTCTGGATAAAGCATTAATTTCCCTGCTCGCCCCTTCTTCTCGCCCAGTCCTGGGGGCTCTGAGCAGCCTCGTGCTTCTCCAGCTGCCCTTCCCTGGACAGAGGCACTTTAGAAACTGAGAAGACCCTAATCTAGGGAAAAGGTCTTCTCCCAAAAAGCCTGACCGCCTCATTTGCTCCGTGACGGCGGGCCTTGGCGTGGGTTTGCTAAGCAATGAGGAAATGGTGTGCCACCAGCTGCAAAGCAAACAGTCGTGCCGCATATATTTCCAACAACTCGCTCGTGTTGGCGGCCAAGAGCTTTCCAAGGTCTCCAGAGCCTTATTGCTTCTCTCTGTTTCCCCTCATGCTGACCCAACCAAGCCACCTTTCCTCATGCCCAGTAAGCTCAGCAGCCTTCCTGCCCGGTGCAATTTTCCTACGCTAGAGGCAGAGGATTTTTTGCTATTTTTACCTTACGACCTTTAATGCCATGATTAGTGGAATGATTTCCCATTTCCCATCATTTTACGAGCTCGGGGCCGAGCAGCAAACGGTGCTGGGCTCTTGCACAGAAACCTGCCGCCCATTTCTGTGCCCAGAGCCTGGCAGGGCGTGCGCCAGGCAGGCTGTACAGGCGGCGTGCAGGCAGACCGGCAGCACGCCGGCAGTCACCCCAGGTCCGCGGCCGTGCGGGGGGCTCCCCGCGCTCTCCCCACCTTTGCCGGCTCTCGCACCGACTCCTACCACCTTTCCCCCCTGGCTCCGTGGGTTTCTTCCTCTGCGCAGCCCTTGCTCGGGGTCGGCGGCTCGCTTTGCATCCCGGCCACCGCACGCGCCAAAGGGTGCGTTTGCAATGCAAACGTAAGGCTTGCTCAGGAAAATAGGGTGCACCCCACCTGCCCCTGTGTTTGCAGGGTGTTTCTAGCTAGGGTCCCCCCGCCCACCTGCGCCCAAGCTGCGGGGAGCAGGCACCCCAGGCACCCCGGGCATCGCACACAGCCTCTCATTAGCACTGCTTCCAATTAGAGCCAGACAAAGCCAAGGAATTTTTAGCAGTCCTTTAATCATTTCTGTTACTCCACAGCAGATATGTCTGGATTTGGGCGGTAGCTTTGGCACGACCCAAACTGAACCGTTCTGTTGCATTTGCGGGCAGGGAATGTGACCAATTTGGGTTTCTTTTAAAAGGGAAGGAGGTGGCAGCGCAGGTGTTTTGGTACCTCCAGGTCTCAGGGGTAGCTGGCAGCTCATGCAAAGGACACTTGGGAATCGTCCTTGCACCATGCTCCCCCAGATCCTGTGGTCTGCAATAGCCAAAGGTGGGTCTGGTTTCATAGTCCCTTTCCAAATCCCCAAAATAACCAGTACCCATTGGGAGTGGGGTGTCCTCCCCCAGCAGCATCTCCAAATCCCACAGCATGTAAGATTGAGAGGTGACAGCACCGAAATCCTCCTGTTACCACTGAACGGCCCTTCAAGTCACCCCGCTGCAGCTCACCCTCCCCAGTCCCCCTGCCCGCCCACCCCTCCAGCAGCCCCTCCTGGGAAGGGTGAAAAATAACCCCGTGTTTCATGCTGAGCAGGTGGAAATGCTTCTTTTCGTCCTGTGTGGTGGTGGAGTTGCTCCGTCTAGCATGGGACCTGCGGCAAGCCAAGAGCTGTGCTTCAAATGCGACAAGTATCTCTAATAAATCATGTCTCCTCCAGCTTTCTCAAAGGATTTTTTAAAAGTGCATAAGGATTCCTGCAGCTGGAGCTAGGTGGGGAAGAAGGGGCTGAGAATACTGGAGCAAAAAGGGAAGGCGAGGGGAGCTGAAGCGCGGTTGAGCGCTGATGACCGCACCAAGATGCGGGAGAAGATCCAGGCGCCGGGAGTGTGGGGTGCATGAAAGGAGGTGTCAGAAAAGGCCGTGGAGAGGCAGGGAGAGGGGGGCAATGGGGTCTTTGGGATGGAGATGGATTCCCCTGCGGAGGGAGGCAGAGAGGGACCGGCCTGCAGTGCATAGCCCAGGGCACCTCCACCCTGGCAAAAGAGAGGGATGCTTCGGGTGATCCCACATCTTGCCTTGGGGTGGGGAGTGGGTGGCCATCAGCTGGCCGGTCCCCTCCCCGGGACACCTTCAGGGCCAGCAGCGGCCCCCCTGCCTGCGGAGGGGTGGCAGGGGGACACCGCTCACCAGGGGAGCAGCAATGCCCCCCGCTCCGGTCCAAGCCCATTGCAACGGCAGGGCACGGCTGCAGGTGACGGTGACGGGGTTATTGTTTGCCTGGTGAAACACAACAACTCCCCGGCTCTGCCTGTCATCATGAATCACGGCAGAGCAGTAATCTTTCATTAGAGCATTCAGCACTAATTGCTGGCAAAATGCCACGTGCCTATTTTCTCATTTTAACAAAACATTTATGCATGAAAGATTTAATGCCAGGTATCAAGCATATCATTGTAAATTTACCACTAATTAAGCCTAATTAAAATAATTAAATGGCTGTGGAGTCACAATGTGAATTAAAATCACATTTCCTCTTGTGTGCGCGCCACTCTTCTTGCTGCCCTTACTTCGAATTTAAGATACAAATATTTCCCTATTCAGATTCACGCGAAGTGTCTGTGTGGCAGAGGGGATTTAGTCATTAAGATAATGCTGTGATTTGATGGTAAGTTTTTCAATTTCAGGACCTCTTGAGATTTTTCTTTATCTGGATGAAGTATGGACAATTTGACAAATCTGTTCCTCGGAGCAGTCACTTGCTTTTGCATATTCATTACTCATTGGGTTTTTAATCAAAGTCGCTGATGGACCCTTTGCACCACAAATAACTCGGTCATGAATAATTGATGGTGTTTAGCTGCGGGTTGGTGGGTGCGGGGGGCTGCTGTGCCTGGCCCGCTGCACGCACCACATGGCGCTGCAGATGTTCGGGTTTCACATGTGCGCAGCTCATCAAACCCAGAACCGAGCCGGACCCCTGGGCGGGCGCCGTCCCTCGGCACGCCATCTGCTTCCCACCCCGCGCGAGGTGAAAACAAACCTCGGTGAATTGTGGGAGCCGGGTTTGTTTTCCTGCTGCTGGTGCATGAGGCGCTCTACCTCTGGTTTCTCCTTTTTCCCTTTTGCTGGAGAGGCTCTAGCCGGAGTTTCTGCCCTGTTTTCACAGCCCTGGGTGTCCAGGAGCTGGGGAGCTCCAGGGGATGCTCTGGCTGGGGGCTCCAGCTGCATCATCCACTGCTAATACTGGGGTTTCTTGCAGAAACACGCACCCCAGTGCCAGGACTGCTTTCCCCCAGCCTTTGCAGGTGCCCCTTGACACCTCCCACCCACGAAGGGCGCTGGGGACCCCTGAGGCTTGTGGGAAGCCTCCCCCTGCAGAGTGTTGCTTTGAGCTTTGCTGAGCTTTGCCTATCGGTGAGCACCCGGCTCCTCCGGCAGCACCTCCATCCCTGCCCACACCCGTGCTGGGGCCGCTTCCCCGAGCAGTATGGGGTGCCAGTCCCACATGTGCCTCCCCCATAGCCCTGTCAAGGGGAGCACCTTTCCCCCATGCCAGAAAACTGGCGTTTATAAGGTTGCCGGGTGTAACTGTTTCTCAGCCATCGCATTTAGGTGGCCTGGCCACAGCACTGCAGAAGGTGCAGAGCAAGACACGCACTACGAGTTAATTAAGGTGCTGGAGGAGCTGGAAGAATTGTTCTCTTATCACCAGAACAATTAAATATGAAATACTTGTGATATTGACCCAAAAGGACATGAGAAGGGGAATCATCATTGAGTAACGGACCCAGAACATCCCCAACAGCCCCAAATTGCTGGCGGGCCGGGAAGGCTCTGGGCATGCGCCCATCCTGCACGGCTCCCCGGAGCAGAGGTGGGAACAGGGGATGGGGTCCTCTGCAAAAGCCCCAGAGCACCGGGAAAGGGCCCCTTCAGCCGCCTGGGGAGGCAGAGGAGAGTCTTCCTCCCTGGGTGAGCCCCTGGCCTCTCAGGAGGCTGGGTTAAACCCTTTGAGCTCAAGGTCTGCTCATCTTCTGGGGTCCACAGGGAAAATGAGAAACTGCTCAGGAGACAGGGGCAACCTCTGCTTTAGGGAGGTTTGGTTCCTCATAGAATTGATATGAATTTTGGAGGCCTGAGAAAACAATCTGCTCCCAGTAACGCACCGGGTCATGAGGTGGGGGTTATGAGGAACCAAAAAACCCCAACCCTATTTACCCTGTAATGGAGTTTTCATTATTATGGTGCCTGGGCACAGTTCGTGGTGCTGCGGCACTGGTCTGTATGCTGTATGCCGTTGCCCCAACCCGTCACCAGATTACAGGGGTGTCCGCAGCAGCTCAGCTGGCCGCCACCAGATGTTTTTGCAATGGTACTTGTCTCTCTTTGCTACTGGGTGAAGTGATCTAGAGCCTGGATCCGCAGGGATGAGTCCTTCGTGCCCCTGAGGGCATCACCCAGCTGCTGCCCCATCCCACCTTGCCTGGTCCCGTGCGGGCACCAGCAGGTGTTTGACTCAGATCTGTGCCCTCTCCGGGGAGCTCAGGAGCAGCGGGTGCTGCCAATGCTGGCCGAGGCTTTGCTACCAGAAACCCTCTTCTCTTTCTCCGTGCCATGAGAGGAGACAGACCTGCAAAGGGCCTTCTGCTGGGAGAAGACGTAGCAAGCAAGGGGGACAGACCCCGGGGCTCGGTGCTTGCCCAGGCATCGTCAGAGTCTCCGGGGAGCTCAGGGGTGAGCTCGGGGTGAGCTTCTGGGCCTGGCACAGCACAGGAGTCTGCAAAGTGGTTCCTTCTGCTCCTGACATCCCTGAATCAAACTGGGACAGAGTTGTGCCAAGTGTCGTGTTAGTGCGTGTCGGACAGAGACAGAGGAGGTCCTGAATTCCTGTGTCCTGCTGCTGCAGAATTGGTGGCTCTCCTTCACTTCGAGGATGCTGAGCTTGGCAACTCACTCTCTTCCCAAACCTCATCCTCATCCGTGATGTAATTAGCAGGTGGTGGCAGCCCTGACAAACCTCTGCCGGCGACGCGCAGCTTGTCGGCCGCTGATGGGGCTGCAGGCACCGCCGTCCTGCTGTCGCTCTCCCAAAGGCATTTGTCAGTCAGTGTCAACACGACACGCGGGTGCACAATCTGTCCTGGCTCGCCTCTCAGTGGTGGTGCTTCCTCCCGCCGGGCACGGGTGGGAGGAGGAGTGTGGTCCCCGGGGGGCCTCACGGACCCGCCGCCAGCAGCCTCCGCGCATCGCTGCTGGGTGCCGAACGCACGCTCAGCGCGCTTGGACGCAGGTCAGGTACCAACCTGATGTTTTGGGAAGGATCACTCGAGCGTGCCGGTGAGGCTTGGCAGGTCCCGGAGTCGGGGTGGTCGCCGTCACCTTTCAGAGCCAAGGCACATCTCTGTGCCCATGGTGCTCGAACGACCTGACCCATGGCCTGAGAAACGCGGCGGCTATAAAACACCACTGGGGTGGGTGTGTGCCTCGAGGAGCGGGACAGGGCGCTGCGTTTCGCAGCGATACCGGCCTCTTGTCTATTTTCTTTTGGGTTTTTTTTGCAAGAGGAGGGGTTTGATATTTGTTATCCCGCGGTGCTTATTCAAACGGGCAGCCTGGCACCGGGATCTGACAAGGAGGTTGACAGGCTAAAAGGAAAGGGAGAAGGAGGGAGGCTGGCCGGGGCAGCGATGCATTATTTACTGCTGTTCTCACATGTGTGGTCTCAGCCAGGTCTCCGATGTGGCATAATGGCTTGCAAAGCCCCTTTGTATGCTCGGTGTGGCCGCCGCTATATTTTAGACTTGAGTCATTCAAGCAAACCCTGGGCAATGCTCTGCGCAGGCTGATTAACCTTTTATTTCCCAGGAACTGACTCATTTTGCCGCGCAGCGTGGCGTCCCTCGCCCTGCACCCTCAGCCCGCCCTGGCTGCCGGGTTTTGCTGGCTGGCCGGGGAAGGGGCCGGGAGGAGGGGGTTTGGTTACCCAGCGCTGGGGTCCCTGCAAGGGAGGAGCAGCAGACTGGCCCTATGGCTGCGCCCTCCAATCCCAAATAAACTCCCCTAAGCTCCTTGGCGGTGCTGCCTGCTGCAGGCAGGACGCCGTGGTGGCCGCGGTGGTGGTGGCGGCAGGGGACCCAAGCAGGGGCAGGCAGGCACCGGGACCAGATCCAGAGAGATATAATATCCCGCTCCAGGATGACTGAGATCTCCCAGGCTACAGCATGGGAGGTTGGTCTTAAATTGGAAGCAAGAGCCGCACACTTAACCCTCCTCCCACCTTGAGCTGCAGAGAAAAAGCGAGAGCGGTGGAGGTTATGGGAGGTGTAAGGGGGCAGGCAATGAGCAGGGGTTCAGGTGCGAGCCTGTGTTGCATGTTCACCCCAAATGTGGGTGTCCCCCCTTCAGCCTGGGAGCCTGCCTGTGCCCCCTGAGCTTGCGGTAACACGCAGTTGCGAAGTGCTGCCCATTTATCTCCTTCGTCTCGGTGGTTTGCAAGATGAGGTTGTATTTCCCTTTTTATAACCCAGGGAAGAAGTAGTTGGGTTTAAAAAAAAATAAAAAAGGTGTTGGTTCTCTGAAGAGAGCTGCCTGTAATAGTGCCTGTGAAGGTAGGTGCTCTGCGAGCCTACAGGGAAAAAGCCCCTCTAGGTCCATAAATAATTCAGGTGCTCTGACATAGACTGCAAGCATGTCAGAGGAGTTCCCCTGCTGCAGGTAAACGTGTTGGTCCTCGTTTGGTTTGAACTCTGGAGAAGGAGATTCCCGCAGGACTCTGCCGTCGCCTTCCCGCAGGAGCATCTCAGCATCCTCCACCTCCCAGCGATGGAGGGTTCGCAGCGGCTTTGGGCCACCGCCCCGAGAAGTGCCCGGTGCCTCCCGCCGCCCTCCGCTCCTAAGGGCCGTGTTGCTGAAGTCCTTTATCACCTCTCCTCTTAACTATAGGATGAATAATTAACTCTCCTCCTTGTTTCCTGAAGCACAGCGGCTTCTGGGCTAGATAATTCGCTGCGAGGGTCCGTTTCCCGGTTGTTTGCTGGGCATTGCGCCCTTCCCCGAGTGACAGAACTAACAGGAGCCTTTAACCAGATACAGGCGTGTTATTATAAAGGTATTCCAAGACACCTCTCCTGGCACGGTTATCCTCCCCCTTGTTGAACGCACTGAAAAGATTCAAATGCTTCAAATGGATTAAGCATTTGGTTTTACTTGGATTAATTTTTTTTTCCCGTGAATATAAACCATTTTGCATTTCAAAATCCTTCAGCAAACAGAGCAGTTTGTCTTTGTGTTTGCTAATTTAAAAACAAATATTTGCCTGCCAAGCAAATATAGTCTCTTAGGATGTGCTATTAATAGGATAATTAGGCAGCCGGTAATGAAAAGGATTGCTGGTAATTATGGCAAGATTTGTTTTGGCATTTGAAGGCAGAAAGGGAGGCTGAAGTGCTAAAATCTACCTTAGAGTTAATTAGTGCTATTAGAATACACCTGAAAAAATAGGCCAACTAATGAACACTTCAGTTTATTTTTAAAGAGACCGTGCAAGCATTTTTTCCACGCGATATTTAGAAAGAAAACAAAATCCTCTTTCTTTCAGGTTTCCACTAGCATTTCAGGTGGGCCGAAGCATCACTCCCCGGCGGGACGGAATCGCCGGGAAACCGGAGCAACACGGCTCAAACCCCGGCGATTCGGGGGTTGGGTTGGGGGTCCCTTCCCAGCCCCGGCAGGGTTTTGGGGTGCAGGTTGGGGGATGGTTTGGCAGCGGGTGGTTGCTCCGGCGTCGCGTTGTGGGGTTTGGCTGAGGTCGATGTGAAGGGGCAGTTTATTTTCCAGATGCAGAGCAGAAACCTCTCTGTTATATAAAGCCTCCCCTCGCTCACAGTTGAACTTTATGTGTGTTTGTTGGTACACAAAAAAATGTGGCGGCCGGCCCTGAAATGATTAATTAGAAAATTACATTTATATAACCCTCTAATCTGTATTTGTGCGTTGCCAAGGGCAGAGGCAGAGGTAGGAGAATTACATCCAGATTAGCTCTGAGCCAAAGGAAGCCCAGATCTGAGATTATTTTGAGGGCAGAAATCGTAAAATTGCACCGATTTGGGGAAAAAGAGCCAAAATTAGGGTTTTTTCCTTAATTCTCCCCTCCCACAATTAAAAAAAAAAAGAAGAGAGAAAATGAATGGAGCGAGGTGGTGCCTTTCAGAGGTTACTGGGTAACAGCCCCGGAGCCGGCTCTGTAAAGCAAGAGGTGAGATTATAGAAAAAGCTTATTTCCAGCTGAACATGGCCTTCAGTTTCCCAAACAAAATTGCTTTTATTCTTCTCAACATGTGTTCGAAAAGATTAAAGAGCTGTAAGCTTGCACAGCTTAATAAGAGTATGCATTAGAAGAGTGGCCCGGAACGGCAGCGCAGAACAAGTCCACCCCGGTTTGGGGAGGATTTGAAATCCTGTTTATTGAATTATAAAGAACCTTAAAGGATAAAGGATATTGAAGTAGGGATTTTAATACTTTGTGGTATTTGGGGGGAGTTATTCGATCACAACAAATCATTTAAAAAGTATTTTGTTGGGGTTGGGGTTTTTTTTGGTACACAAGTGGAGTGCGAGGGAGCGGGACTGGTGATGAAGAGTTAAGTGAAAAATAGGACGTGGCTCTGATTGCCGAATCGATTTGGAATCCGATCGCTATGAAGAATACATTTTCTCTGTAATTATATGGACAAATTAAAGGTGAAGCCTGAAGGCTTTGGTAGATGCTCTATTAACTACAAAAGTCGGGCGGCAGCAGAGCCCCGCATGAGTTTCCAGCTAGGAGGAAATTTTGCGTTAAGCTAATTCTGGAAGGCAAACACGGCTGAACGCAGATTTGTATTGTGTCAGTCGGGGTGGCATTTCAGTTCCTAATAAGATCTGGGGATAGGCGAATCACCTGAAAGGAAAGAAGCGACTCAAAGCCCTGAAGTGTCACCCCAGCTCTGGGGAGGCTGGGGACTGACCCAGCGCTGCCGGAGCGGGGCTGGGGCTTCGCCTCGCTTCCTCCCATCCCCTGCCTCCTCCGCCGTGATGTGCACTGGCAGGAGCGGGATTAACCACAGAGCTCAAGGTTGCTGGATGGGTGGATTTGCAGTTTCTAAGCAGCCCCGTTGCCTGTGATAACTTATGCTGTTCTGCTCCGTAAGAGGATTGGGCAGATTAAATGAAATCATGAGACATGCTATGCAAATTACAGCCCAAATCTGATTTTCTGTCGGGGATTAGGGTTAAAATATTGGGAACTGTAAACTTTTTCCTTGCCTGGCCTAGAGGGTGCACTTTCCAAATGAGCCGGCGAGTGTCAGCCCCAGCTGGTTCCTCGGTCTTTTAAACCCAATTTTTAACAACAATAAAAATAAAATACCCCTCTGCCACCCTGGATGGAGCCGGGCGGCTCTTGCGCCGATGGGATAATCTGCAGTGTCCTGGGAGCAGACCTCAGCCCGCACCGAGGTGTCTTTGCACGTCTGCTTCCAGCCAGCATCGGGCATGCGACGGGCTCTCGGTGTCCCCAGCCGCCGGATCCACCGGTGCCCGTGCTCGTAGCATCAGCGCTTCTCCCCACACCGTGGCTGCTGCGGGCACAGGCGGGGATGTACATCTCTTAAACTTCCCCAGCGCTGTGTCCAGGGTTGCGCTGGCATCGCACATGGGGTTACTTTACATCTTTCTAACCTCTTTTCTTCCATGGTCTGGCAATGAGGGATGGATTGGAGGAGGGAAGGCATTAGCAGTCCCTGCAGCTCCCCGGTTTGCCATCCCTTCCAAAATGGGACTGGTTTTCAGGTTCTGCCTGTCCTTTATGTGACATGTGGGGAGGGACCAGCCCTGGCAGCACAACAGGCTGGGCACGTGGCTCCGGCCGGGGAGCGGCTCCCCACATTGCGTGTGCTCGTCTCCAAGAGACGTGTTCCTGCCACACACCCGAAAACTGGGTGGGACAGAGCAAATAGAAATGAAAGAGGCTTTGGCATGACCTTGGAACATTACAGGGCAGCCCGGCAATCCCTACGGGGACCTGCCAGGTCGGGCACGATGCCGGCGAGTACGGGAAGAACAGGCGGAGTGAGAAAGAGTCAGCACCAAATTTCTGAGTAAAGAAATAAATAACGATAAATCTGAATCTTTCCATGGCTCAGAGGAATTTGTAATGGAAAATAGGCCAGTTACGACGCTCCATAGGGTTTGGCAGCCAGACAGGCAGCACTATTGTTATACTGGGGGGTGAGTCTATAGAGCTTCCCTATAGCACCGTGCTGTATATACAGTGTGACGGCACCAGCACGCGTGCGCTGGTCCATGGAGCAGCCCTGGGACACCCAAGCCCCTGTGCTGCCGCTCGCCGGTGCCATTATCAAGCTGAAAGAGATGGCTGCCCGCTTTCGGCAGGCGAGGTGTGTCGGTGTGCTCTGCCCCCGAATTTCAGCCCTGGATCGTAGGAGAGGCAGAGCAGGGACAGACTCCCTGTGCCCCACAAATACCTCACCCTGCAACCCCCCCCCTTTCTGCGCCTCCGCTCAGGCTGAGTCTGTGCCTGGGAATAACTCAGATCTCTGACTGATCATTAACCCCTTTAGACATCCTCGTGTTCATTAGGCTTCGTTATTTTTTTATTTTCTTTTTAAAAACCCCGGATTACAGCTCGTGAATGGCCCATCCTGCTGGCCCCTCGCCATTTGGAGAGCGGCTCCTTTTCTGCAGCGGCCGTTGGGGCTGTAAATCAAAGCCCTTTCCATTAAAGCTCAAAACCACTCAGGGAGATCCACATCGGTTTGGGGCTTGTGTGGTTTTCTGTGGGGTTTGTCAGGATGTCATTAGAGCAACTGGGAGCCAAATCACTCTGGAGCTACCCTTTTACAGCATCCCAGCCTGGTTGGGGTTGGAAGGGACCTCTGGAGCTCACCCTGTCCCACCCCCTGCGTGAGCAGGCACCCCCAGAGCAGGGGCACAGGGCCGCGTCCAGGCAGGGGGTGAATGTCTCCAGGGAAGGGACCCCACAGCCTCTCTGGGCAGCCTGTGCCACCGCCCCGTCCGTCATCCTCACAGTCAAGAATTTTTTCCTCATATTGAGGTGGAACTTCCCAAGTTCCAACCTGTACCCATTGCCCCTTGGCCTGGCGTTGGGCACCACTGAAAAGAGCCCGGCCCCATCCCCCTGACACCCACCCTTCAGATATTTATAGGCATTGACGAGATCCCCCCTCAGCCTTCCCTTCTCCAGGCTGAACCAACCCAGGTCTCTCAGCCTTTCCTCACAAGGGAGATGCTCCAGCCCCTGATCCCCTTGGCAGCTCTGCGCTGGCCTCTCTCCAGCAGTTCCCTGCCCTTCTTGAACTGGGGGGCCCAGACCTGGACGCAGCCCCCCAGGTGTGGCCTCACTGGGGCAGAGCAGAGGGGGAGGAGAACCTCCCTCGCCCTGCTGGCCACACGCCTTTCCATGCCCCCCAGGGCACCGCTGGCCCCCTTGGCCCCAAGGGCCCGGTGCTGGCTCAGGGTCACCCCGCTGCCCCCCAGCACCCCCAGGGCCTCTCAGCAGAGCCGCTCTCCAGCAGGTCCCCCCCAGCCTGTGCTGGTGCGGGGGGCTGTTCCTCCCCAGGGGCAGGACCTGGCACTGGCTCTGGCTGAATCCCATGAGGTTCCCCTGGGCCCAGCTCTCCGGCCTGTGCTTAGTTTCAGAGCTTGGAGGGCTCGCGCCTGGGCTCTCGCAGAGCCTGTGTGCACGCCCCGTGGGCTGCGAGGGTTTCCGAGAGGAAACTGGGTCTTGCCATGGGGAGCGCCCTGTGCCAGTGGAACGGGAAGACCGGTGTGCAGGAGGCAGGACCCTTCCCCTGGGGGTCCCGGAGGAGCTGCTCACCCCCAGAGACCACGCAGTCATGCTCTGGGAAAGGATGGAGGTGGTGCCAGCAGCAGCAGGGCCCTGGCCCCGTGCCATGGGCCCGGGGCTCCCCACCACCCTGCTCCCCTGCCGGCTCGGGGAGGAGATGCTGCCTGCCCCCCTGGGTGCCTGGAAGCTGGTTTTTATTGCGTGTTCTGGGTCTCTTCTCCCACATCCCAGGTTTAGGAGCTCTTTTGGGAGCCTGGAGGGCTCACAGCACCCTCAGACACCTCCTTGCCCCCCCCCCCCGCCCACTACCCACATCCCCTGGGGAGCTGCGCTGAGGATTTGCAGACCTGCATCCCCCAGTAGCTTCGAGTCAACCACATTTTAAGGGTGTATTTGAAGGGTGAGGGGGCCTGGCAGGGCAAAAGCCTAATAAACACCAACCTCCCCACCTGTGCTTTGGTGGCACGGGAGGGCAGGGGGGGCTTTCACCGGCTCCGTTGGTGTTTGATGTCCTGAAGTCTGGGGTGAAACGCTGCGTTGTGTAGCACGGGACACGCCGGGCTGCACTTTTTGGCTCCCGCACGCTGTGTGTTTCTTTTTAAACATTTCCAGCCTGGTTCAATTTGTTTTCTATTACCATCAGCTCCGGTGCCTGTGCAGTTTTGTTGATCAAAGCAGAACACGTTGGCTGACATCGAAGCTCTTCCAAAAACCGGGGGACTGGGGGGGGGAAACACGGCCTCTCCATGAACTCACTGGAAAAAACAATGTACCTCAGGGCTGCCTGGCTGCTAATGGGGTTTTTTGGAAGGCGCAGGCCCTTGGTGGGACCCGCTGCCATCATTTCATCACAAGCAATTAAAATCGAGGCCAAAGCGGGTGCACGCTTGGAGATTTTTCCCCTCAGCACGGCGCAGCCGTGTGCCCTGCACCCATATGCGACGGCCTTCGGTGGTGAGAGGAGGATTCCCGTGGAGGGAGCGTGGTGGTCTCGCCCCATGGGAGGGGGCTGCGATCCCCAGGGGAGCACTCTGCCCGCAGGCAGGCTCCCCACCCCGCCGCTGCCGAGTTTCTCAGCTGCGCTGTCTGGCCGGGATTAGGCAACATTAGTGGTCGCAGCTGAAGGTTTCCAAAGGCAGATGTAGGAGCTGGCATCGCCTTGCCGTTTTTATTTGGTTTTTTGATCCATTCCTGGAATGTAAATTAAGGCAGAGGAGAAACATATGGGGCCATATCCTGCTGCTAGATACGTGGGCACCCATCCCGCTGGCTCCCACATCAAGGGGGGCTGCACCCGATGCTCCGCCAGCTCCAGCAGCGACTGCTCACAGCAGGGAGAGATGCTAAAGGCTTTGGGACCCTGGGATGTGGATCCCAAAGAGCCTGAACGCAGAGGCAGGGCTTCCCCCCACCCTTGAAACCTGGATTCCCCTGCGTCGAGAGGTTTCAAGGGAGGGGGAAGCCCTGCCCAAGGGAGAGGATGCAGGAGGAAGAGGATGTGGTACCCAGGGATTCCATCAGCACCCTGTTGGCCTCAGTTTTTCTTCGCACAAAGATGCCATTCGTCTGTCACCACGATGAGAGCAGGGATGTATAAAACCTCTTCTCAGCTGGCTGCTTTAGTTTCCCCAGCCACTTCGGGCTCCAGGTCCTCTTCTCCCCCCAAAACAAGGCTTGCCAGATTTGTGAGTGAAGAAACCAGCTTTTGCAGAGGGTTTCCCAGGCTGGTGGGCTGCACGGCTCGGGGAAACACACAGCATCTCTGCAGTATTTGGATTCATTTATTCAGTGTCTCTTCCAGTTAGCGTGACTTAAGCATCCCTAATACCTGATATAGGAGACGGTAGCTGTCAGGGAGAACAGCCCTGTGAGCTGCACACCTTCAGCATCCTCCAGAGCGTGTTTAAGAAGCTGACACTAAATAAATAATACTGGATGAAGATGCAGAAGCGCTGTTTTCAGGTAGTAAAATGTGGTGTTCAGCAGTCGCCTGGCATTTCTCCAGAAGTGTCCTTAACGTTTGCGATCTAATCATCCCAAAGGCATGACCTGAGAAGAAAAGCCATGGGATATAAATGTTTGGGGTGAGAAAAGCTTTCTTTTTTCCCATACAAGCTGGAGCTCGGGGTGCTGCAGGGGCTCGGGGTGCTGCAGGGGGCTGAGGCCCCACACCGCCGGGGTCCTGCTCCCTTTGGCTCCCATCGGTGTGAGCTCTCCCTGAAAACCTGAGCCCCTTTGGCCACTGCCTAACCAGCTCCAGCTCGGGTTCGCTGTTTTCTTGCTCTCTATTTTTGAATGGAAAAGGCTTTTTGGTCACATTATTCAAATATGGGATTAAAATGTAACAGTCGGAAGTCAAAGGATGCCGTAAGCCACGGTCCCCCCATACACCTCTGATCTGCCCTCGCACTCGAGCAAAGCCTCTCTCCAAACGCACTTTAAATTATTCCAGAAAATGGCTTATTGCTTAGTTTGTGTCTTTCAAATTTATGGGGGGCGGCACTTTTTATTTTCACGGATTAATCATCGCAAGGGGAGGATAAAGAGTAAGTCATAATAACGGGGGGTTTGAATTAAACTTCTAAACTTCAAGCCCCTAAGCCTAATAAGATTAGAGTGTGCATACCTCCGGACCACATTAAAAGGTCGCGCTCGCTGCCCGCGCCCCTCGGCAGCGTCCCGCACCAGCCTCCCCTTGCGCCGTATTAAATGGGACCTTCATGAAAACTTCCAAGGGATGTTTATATTCATTCCAGAGGAAAAAACTCCCACCACAAAGGATGTACGGAGCTGATGCTCTAGTTTGGGGTGAAGTTCAGCACGATGCGGGGCTGTGTTCGTGGTCCAGCCTTGGGTTTCTCCAGGGTGGCTTTGCCACCAAACTGGGTGGCCGGAGATGGAGAAGGGACTGTTGTGCCCAAACGTCTTCCTTCCGAGTCCGTATTGGCTCGGTGTTGTTAGATATTAAGATTTGCTACTTCCATCAGAGAAAGCGGGTGGGTGGCCCACACGAAGAAGGATTTATTTGTGTTGTCGAGTCCCGCGGTGATGCCCATCAAGGAGGCTCCCCATCCTGGGGGTCTCACGCCCGGCTGGGGCAGGCACAGGCCTTTTGGAAAGCCCTGGAGAGGAGACTCGGCATCTTTTTCCCTCTCGGACGCAGGAGATAAAATCCCATCAGCACCCCGCTACCAGGAGAGGTGCAGGTCCCACCAGCCCATTTAATCTGCAGAATTTTCCCCTCCAACCCTGAAAAATTTATTTCTTTTAACCCATATTCGGAGACAGTAAAGCAGTTTATGCACTGTGGTTTTTCTTCCTGTCAAACAGACTAAGGAGATTGCTACGCTGCAAATCTGATATAAAAGATTTCTTTTGAAGTCACTGATAAAGCTCAATAAATAACGATCTTGGTGTCTGAGACTGCTTCACAGAGATATTAGACTATAAAAAAATTTAAATGTCTGTTACTTAAAGTTAAAAAAGAAAAGAACCCCAAAACCCAAAGCCAAACCGTAGTTTATTGCATAAAAACAATACCGGTGGGAGAAAATGTGAAGTTCTGTCTACAGGAAAAAGAAACATTTTGAATTGCTGTCTAGTCACACCTGGACGCATAATGGCTTTGAGCTGCAAGTTTACATACATTTGCAGGAAGAAGACTCTATTTGAAAGCGAGCTCCAAGAATTTGTGTCTCATTTCCAGGCGACAACAAGGAGGCTGCAGAAATGTCTTTATGCATAGCCTGCGCCTCGCCAGCGGGTCCGACAGGAGACAGAACCGAGCTCTCCTTGGTAGGGAGTCGTGCAAATGCAGCAGATACAATGGGGCATTTTAAGGGGTGCATAGAAAAAGTGGCAATTCTTTATCAAGAAAATGAGGAATGGCTTCCCCCCACGCTTCAGGGTTGGGCTGGGGCACCGGGAAGCAAGGCTGGAGGAGCCCCAGGCTGGGGAACCCTCCGGCGCATCCTCCCAGCCGCGGCTGAGCAGCCAGGAGGGAGCAGATGCTGCTGCTCTGCCCAGGACCCTCAAAGCCTGGGGTGTCCCCCCGCATCACTCCAGGGGCCCTTGCTGCAGGGGAGCAGCAGAGCTGGCTGCTCCACACCCTGGAAGGAGCAAAGCTACCAGCCCCAGCAGTGGGAGGCCCCAGACCTCCTCCTGGCATGTGCCGAGGCATCAGGGAGCCCTCCAAGCAGCCTCCTCCGGCGCCTGGGCAGACGGGCACGAGCCATCCTTCCCTGTGCAGTGTCACTCTCAGCCCCAGAGCGTAGCCTTCATGGGGGACATGCTTTGATTATGGCTGGGAACTGCCCTTGAAACATTTTCTATCCTGAAATGCAACCCCCAGACAGGACCCTCAGCGCAGGAACTGCTCTCAGGTGGCTGGGGAGGACTTTTTCCTGAGCTGAAACTCCTTCCATCCCATGCCTGCCAGAGCTGTGCCAGGCATCCCTCCTTCCCCTGCACTCTGGGGCCGTGCCGGGCATCCCTCCATCCCATGGATGACAAAGCATCCCCTCAGCAAGTTCGCTGAGGATCCCAGGCTGGGAGGGGTGGCTGATGAGCCAGAAGCTGTGCTGCCATCCAGCGAGAGCTGGGCAGGCTGGAGAGCTGGGCCCAGGGGAACCTCATGGGATTCAGCCAGAGCCAGTGCCAGGTCCTGCCCCTGGGGAGGAACAGCCCCCCGCACCAGCACAGGCTGGGGGGGACCTGCTGGAGAGCGGCTCTGCTGAGAGGCCCTGGGGGTGCTGGGGGGCAGCGGGGTGACCCTGAGCCAGCACCGGGCCCTTGGGGCCAAGGGGGCCAGCAGTGCCCTGGGGGGCATGGAAAGGAGTGTGGCCAGCAGGGCGAGGGAGGTTCTCCTCCCCCTCTGCTCTGCCCCAGTGAGGCCACATCTGGGGGGCTGCGTCCAGGTCTGGGCCCCCCAGTTCAAGAAGGGCAGGGAACTGCTGGAGAGAGGCCAGCGCAGAGCTGCCAAGGGGATCAGGGGCTGGAGCATCTCCCTTGTGAGGAAAGGCTGAGAGACCTGGGCTTGTTCAGCCTGGAGAAGAGAAGGCTGAGGTGGATCTCATCAATGCCTATAAATATCTGAAGGGTGGGTGTCAGGAGGATGGGGCCGGGCTCTTTTCAGTGGTGCCCAACGCCAGGCCAAGGGGCCACGGGCACAAGCTGGAACACGGGAAGTTCCCCCTGAACATGAGGAGAAACCCCTTCCCTGTGCGGGTGCCAGAGCAGGGGCACAGGCTGCCCAGAGAGGCTGTGGGGTCCCTTCCCTGGAGACATTCACCCCCCGCCTGGACGCGGCCCTGTGCCCCTGCTCCAGCAGGGGTGGGGTGGGGTGAGCTCCAGAGGGCCCTTCCAACCCCCGCCAGTCTGGGATGCTGTGAGCTGTGCCGGGCATCCCTCCACCCCACGCACAATGGTGACATGCCAGGCGTACCTCACCATCACCCTGTGGGATCCTGAGCTGCAGGACCCAGCTCGGTGGCAGCCACATCCTACGAACGCACCAGCACCCCACGCCACGATGCCGGCCCGTGCACTGGGGCCGTTTTGGGGCCGGGAACGGGGGGCCGGCAAGGAGCAAAGCCTCACATGGGCTGGCTGAGCCTTTGTGTCAGGAACCGGCTGCCAAACGGCTGGGCCACAGGGGTCGGGGAGGCAGGGCGGCCATGGAAGGTCCCCATATGCCGGGGGAGCCGGGGGCACGGGGCTGCCTGAGCCCCTCTGGCCAGCTTGCGGGCCACGCTCAGCAGCTGCGGGCTGTAACTCCTTATCACCGCTGTCAATAGGATTTGCTTTGTGTGGCTGGGAAGTCACTTAGTGCACCAGCATCCAGCCTTAATGGGGAAATGACTAGAAGTGTAATGAAATGTTTAGAAGAAATGAAACAACACAGAAGGATAAGCATCTGCAGGGGTAAAGCCTGGTGATCGCCTTGCCCCAGCATTTTATTAAATGCCGCTTGGTGCTCAGCCAGATTTAGCTGCAGCAGCAACATGACTTTGCCTATCTGCATGACCATGACCTGCCCTGGCGCTGGGCCTTGGTTTTGGGGCTGTTTCTCTCTATTTCGTGCCATGTCCAGGGCTGGCACAGCCCCGGGGCACTGGCTGCGGATGCAGGGAGGGCTCCTGTCCCTCCAGTGCTGCAGCCATGGGAGAGAAATGTTGCTCTGAGGGTCCACGTCCACAACCCCAGTGCAGTCAGAGCTGTGTCTGTTAGCCTGAAAAGGACCTTTTTAAAAAAAAAAACCAATAGTTTTGTATCTTTGTGTCGGCCACAATGACGCTGATGTTTGCAGCTAACACAAAGTTACAAATCTGCTGCTCTAAAATGGCGTGCAAAGCAAAAACTTGCTTTTCTCTCTATTTTGTGGCAGTTACTCAGTTATTGGTCGAGGTTATCCCCTCCCCTTGTCTGAGGGCATCCAAATAAGCACGTTTCAGGGAGCACTTTGTGCCTGACCATGGGCGTCTGCCTGTGGGGTGCCGGGAGCCCCAGATCTACCCTCCCGCAGCTTGGACACCCCTGCCCAGCTGGAGATGAGGGGAGGAGGAGGAGGAGGAGAAGCAGGAGGAGGAGGGGTGGCAAGGGGGCGAGGGTGCAGGAGAGGTGGGGAGCATCACTGGGCAGAGGAGCACCCGCATCTCCCGTGGGGTGGCTGGAAGGGGCCGCAGGGGCACGGTGCAGGATCGGGGTCAGCCAGTCTGGGCTTTGCAAAGCTAGGCTGGTTGCCCAGATAATCAATATCCTCCCTCCTTCTAATGTACAGGAAATGTGGCTTTTGGTTTTTTTCCTCTTTGTTTTTGCTTTTTCTTTTAAAGGATGCATGCATCGCATATCCATTTTAACCCAGCCTGCCCCGGGGGGATTTATAGCCTCTATCCAGTTTTATTGTTGATACAGATCTTTATCTGCCCTGGGCTTATAACTGACATTTAAATTACACTGCAAACAATGAATCAATATTTATGGATTACTGGTCCAATACATTTGCCAAACGAGTTGTTATGGGATTCTGTCTCCCGGCAAACAGGACAATGAGGTCAAGGTCAAGGCTTTGTCTAATGAGAAATAGGCACAGACAGGAGCTGCCAGCCCAATATTGACTGCCTAATAGGAATGCATTTATGTTAGTCATTTAGCCGAATGTATTGAGCTCTTTGTTAATTTTCTCATTCTTGTCATTTTCCCGCTGATAATTGTTCATAATTTAAAGCCCCGCGTCCGGAGTGTTTCCCCCTGCCCGTAGCAACGTGGAGGGAGCGGGGAGAAGGGCTGGATGCCAGCGCGGGAGCAACGCCGGCGCACGCTCCGGCTCCCGCTCCCGCGCCCGCTCCCGCGCCCGCCCGCACGCGCACACACCGAGCACAGCCCTGCGTTTCTCTCGTGGTTGTTTTTTTTCTTTCCAGCCCTGTTTTTTCTGTGGGATCGGGGATGGCGAGTAGGACCGAGTGCTCCCGGGGGTGGTTATCAGGGTCAGCAGCTGTTGGGAAATTCAGCCGGGGCTCCAGGAAACCAGAGGAGCCGGGCTCGTTCCTGCGCTGCTGCAAACCCTCGCTGGGTTTTAGCTTAAGATGGGAGCTTCCACGCTTTTCATCAGCTGCAATCAGGAGTCAGGCTGGCAATAAAAAGACATGGCTTTTTTTTTTTTTGGCTTTTTTTTCTTTTTTTTTTTGCCCTATTCTTGTATAATTCCGGTGCATATTGTGCTCAGGTATCTGCTGCCTAAAAGCAGCAATAGCACCATGGCTGCTTGCTGGCGATTTGCACTTCTCCGCCACTGAGGGTTTTATAAATACGGGTTTATTATGCTTCACGTGGCCCTTGGAAAAGAGGGCAAGGCTGTACTTTATTGATGAGAAGGCTAAAATATGTTAAAATTCAGCTTGTGGTTCCCAAAAGCAGCGAGGTGCTGCCAGCTGGGTGCAAAACCAAGGTCAGCCGCCCGCTTGGTTTTCCCACGCACCTTCTCCACGCGCGGCGGGTGAGCATCCATGGGGACACGGCAGGAAAAAGCACGGCAGCTTTCCTGGCCGGGAGCTGCCTCCGCACGCCAGGCTGCTTGTCCCTTGTCCCCCTCGACCCCGTGGTGCTCGTCCCTCGTGACACCGTGGTGCTCATCCCTCCAGCCCCCACGGCGCACGCGGCCGTGGCTGTGACCACGCCGGGGGGACGAAGCTGCTGCAGGACAGGAGCTCCCCGGAGAATTCAAACATTGCAGAGGCACGGGGCAGCGCTCCCCCCTCTCCTTTTACCCCCCACCCAGGTCAGCCCCAGCCCCCCAGGGACCTGCACCCCTGAGTGGGAGGGGGCGGCCAGCGGGGCAACGCGGAAAGAGGGGTTTGGGGAGGGATTTTTTGGCGACGTTTCTTTTGGAAGCTGTGTTTATCCCCCTTGTTAAACGCCAGATGAAAAGTTTCAGGCCTAAATTAGTTTTGTCCTCTTCCCTTCGTTTATCTACATTATAATAATCCCGCGCCTGCGAATTGTGTCAATTATTCTTTCCTCTGGGCGAGCCAAGAATTCTTTGTTCCTCGCTAGTTTACAAAAGTGAAATATAGGTGAGGTTTAGGACCTTTTAATCCTCCTATGTAATTACTGTTCCCTGCAGACACCGCAGCATTTTACAATCGCTGCGTGTAGCTGCTGGGCTCAGATTAGACACACAAAGTCCCTTCACTTCATCAAAGGTTTCCTTATCTGCCCAAGACAGCGAAACAACAAACGATCCACAAATCTCGCCGGACCCGGTGTTTATTTGACCACCGCCGAAATAAATAAATTTGCTGTAGCCAAACACGCCGGGGCCGGCGGTTTCCCTGAGAACGGGGGCTCGGCAGGCGCCTGGGTGGGAATTTTCAAGAGCGTGAAGGGCCGGGGACTACAGTGGGGCTTTTGAAGTGCTTTTTCCACATTTTATGAGCCCAAATGAGGATGAAACTAAAATGACACGAAGAAATAATCCCCCATTCAGCCCTGAAAGGATTATTCTAATTACTTTGATTATTAAAGATCAGACAGATTTTTTTTTTTCTTCTTTTTTCCAGCCTCCGAGCTGAAGTAAACCAACCCCGAAATACAAATCCTCGCTGGGAATTGAGGAACGTCTTAAGTAAACAGCAGGAACAAACGGGCTGTGTGACGGATACCCAGGGTCCGGCCGGCGGGCCGGGGGGCCCCCTTTGTGCCGGCCTCAATAGGGGCTAAACGCCCCCCGAGACCCCGCTCCGGCTCCCCAGCGAGGGGGCCGCGTCTCGCCCCTTTCAGATGCAAATGCGAGTGGGTTTCTCCTTTATCTTGGCGGTAAGATGGTGGTGTCAAGCTGGGCCTGGATGAATAAAATGGAGAATTTATGCTTTATTGAGATCTGGGGTGGGTTTTTTTTTTCTTTTCCCCCGGAGCCTGGCTCCCGCCCGCTGCCTGCGCCGGGGAGGGGTGGGCAGATGGTCCCTCCCGACCCCCTATTTATCACCCCGCAAAGGCTCGCTGGGCGCGATTCGTTTAAGGACTCTGTTTGTTTCTGCTGATGAGGACTGTTAATTTGCACAGCGGTCTCATTAGGCCTAAACCACCAATTAATTTCTTTTGTTCTCATTAAACGGCTGATTCCTAAACATTTCTGCAGCCACAATGGATGGCTCAAAGCCGCAGCCCCGGCATCCTCCCCGGCTGCAGCGGGTACCGCTCCGCAGCACCCGCGCCACGGATGCACTTGATGCTCTCCCGCCCGATCCCAGCCTGCAAATCCGGGCGTTAAACGCATCCATCCCGCCAGCGGCCGCAGCGCCGAGCTGGAAAACGAGCACGCCTGAGTCCTGGGGCATGGGGGATGTGCCTGCCGAGCAGGCAAGCCGAAGCACAGAGGTTTTGCCATCATTTTAACATGTCAAAAATGAGGTTTGGGGTGTGGTTTTTTTTTTGTTTTTTTTGGTTTTTTTTTGTCTCCATGCTCCATTATGGGTTTATCTGATTATAGGAGCGTTCAGGCCAAGAGGAGCTTGTGGCTTGTGTTTTCCAGCTTGGCCACACAATTTGCAGCCGCATTGAAGAGTCCTTGACTGTCTCTTAGCAATTTAATGCCAGAAAGTGTCAGCTTTTGTCTGGTAGTGGACGCCAGGGCAAGTACTTAGCCTCGCTTGACATTCCTGCAGTTCAGGCTTGCTTCGGAGAATTAAATACCCGAGGTGGGGTTACAAAACGGCTCGTCTTGTACAAAAAAAATGAAAAAACAAAAATCCCTCCCAGGCGAGATAACCTTTTTTTGCGATGGCCTTGCACCAAATCCTGCTGCAATCAAAGCGCTTTCTGGCGCGCTGGGCTGGCTCGCTCGCTCCCGGAGTATCGCTGGGATTTGTTTTCCTACGCCGTGGCTGGGCATTTGGGCACAACTGCTCCTTTAAAGCCAGAGCCGAGGTGCTGGGGGGGGGCTGCGGGTCCCCTCCTGGCAGCGGCCTCGGTGCGGCGGGTGCTGGAGCCCATGGCACGGCGCGGTGCTCAGCCGTGCGCCCACACGGATCCTTCCCTTCTCGTGCCTGGTAGCAGCGATTCTGCACTTCTGCGTCAGTATTTCCTTTGCTCTGCTGCGCACGCTTTGTTCTTTCCCAGCAGTTCGAAGACCTGCTGCAGGGAGATAAAATAAAAGAGGAGCAAACGCAACCCGTCGCTGCCAGCTCCTGAGCCCGACACGTCGCCCCTTGCCTTGCCTTGGGTCCAAAGACTGATTTTTTTCATCAGTCCTGCAGTCACCTCTGCTTTTTTAGATGCTTTTTTGTTAGTTACTCGGCAGGAGTGGACAAGGGCTTGCTGCACTCCCGCCAGCAGCTCGGCTAACGTCAGGGTCACTTGGGGTGTTGCCCTTTGGACTCCTCCGTGCTGGGGAAAGCATGCTGCCACGGCAGCACCGGAGGCTGTGAGGTCCCTCTTGGAGCATCCTCAGCAGCTGGCCAGGCTCTGGGCATCCCTCGCACTAAGCAGGCACTGGGGCAGCCTGGGGATGGTCCAGGGGACGCTCTGCACCCTGCTGTAATGTTGCCAGCCTGGGGTGCAGCCACGCGTGTCTCCGTTCCTAGCTCTCCCCACAGCTGCTGGGCTTGCGGGCGGGCAGAAAGGGCTGCGTGGGCTCCCGCTCGGTGCAGCACGGGCTGTGCCGCTCCTCCGTCTGCCCCCGAAAGGAAGAGGAGCCAGAAGCCGTCCCTGCTCCCTGCAAAACCTCCAGCCCGCCTGTCCACCCAGAGCAGTCGTCAGTGGTGGCATCGGCGGAGAGCTGGGGGTCCCAGCTGCACCCTGGGGTCACCCATGCCGTCGCTCAGCAGCCCGAGGAACCTCACCTCTTTGGCACATACGACACCAGGCTGAGGGAAAGGGGCATGTATTTATGTTTAAAAACAAATCTGGGGGAGGGCAGGTGGGGTAGGAGCCTGTAGAAACAGCAGGTGAGCAGAGCCCTGGTGATTCGGATGCCGGGGGTGGGTGGGCTTGGTGCAAGCCAGACCCAGCGCCAGGCCCCCCGCCGGCGCCGTGCCGAGGTGCCACGCTCCCCGGGCGCTGGGGCAGCCTCAGAAGGGACTGCCATCGGAACACATGCGCAGCCCAAAGCAATTAACCTTTTTAATATAACCGTATCCTCATGTGGCTATCCATTACAGCCAATTAAGAGCTGTGGCTAGGTATAATTATCACCAGGCCATAAACCCAGCTGCGAGCGGGGGGTCCCCCCGGGAGGGGACAGGGACAAGGGGCGGCTGGCGGGGACACAGGGTGGGTTACAGCCCCGGCTTCCCACCGTGGAAGATTGCGTGATGGTTCAAAAGCGGTCGATGCTGTCAAAAAACAATTGCTTATTGTGTTTGCTGGGTTTGCCCAGATTTATGGTGTCGTCGTGGCCCGACGGCATAAGCAAACATCTGCTGGGGAGCGCAGCGGCCGCCCGGCAGCACAGGGAGAGGTTTGCAGCGTCCTGGGAGGGAGCAGAAACCCTGTCCTCACCCAGGGGACCCCGGCAGGGTGACACCACCTCCACACAGGGGATGATGCTCAGCACCCATCAGTGCAAAGCACCCGACGGCTCCTGGGCACGTCCTCTCCTGCTGTTATTGATGTCAATAAAACCCTGTTGTGGAAACAGCCTCTTCCCGAGCGGGTCTCCCTCGTGCCCCCACTGCTGCCTGCGGGTTTTCTCCCAGCGAGCCGCAGAGCCTGCGCCCGGGATGACTTACACACCCTCGGAGCCATTTCCATTTGTCTCCATTACCTGGAAGAAAGGCACAATGATCCTTGAAAAGGGCCCCTTGTTGGGCCGCACCACCGCTCCTTCCCACGTTTCCTGCGCCTAATGAAGACAAATGAACATTATCTTAACCTGTTCCAGCAATTCCTGGTTCCAAGCAGCACTGGGAGGACGGGCAGTAACTCTTTGCTGCCTGCACTGGTGAAGCAAGAAGCAAGCTGGATGTCCCTGCGAGGGTTCCCGAAGGAGCCCTGGCTCGCTGCTGTTTGCACCAAGAAGGGTGCTTTGCTTTATGGCCTATGAGCTGATGCCTCTTGCTCCCATTGCTGGCTTTGCTGTAAGGCCAGAGCTTCACCTCAGTTCAAGTCCCTGCTGCAAGTGGTGCTTTGTGGCATGGAAGAGCAAGCTGGTCCTTGCCAGGAGCACGGCAGTCAGAGACCGCCCCATGTAACATCAGGAGAGATGGGAAAGGTGCTGAACCCAAAGCTGCGAATTGTTTAAAAGCAATGGATTAAAGGAAAAAAAAAAAATGCCAGCAGATATATGGCTGAGAAGGCGACTATTGGGAGCACGACATCTGTATTCCTGGTCTGCAGGAGGAGGATGCAGAAAGGGCAGAGGTGTTCAGTAGCTGTTGGTGGGGTGGTTGGGAGGAAGCCAAGGGTTGGGATCGGTGGTTGGTGATGAAAGACTTCCCGGCCCCACAGTAACTCGCATGAACGTTAAGCGGTTGCTAAACCCGGGCGTGTGGAAATCGGCAGGTCCGGTTAAGCTGCAGCCAAGGAGCTCTAAAAACAGTTGGCCAAGGGGAACGGTTGAGCCATTAATGTTGATTTTCAATAAGTCTTTGAACACCGGGGTGGTTCCTGAGGGCTGGGAGAAAGCTAATGTTGTGCCGGTATTTTAAAAGGGCAAACAAGATGACCCAGGTAATTACAGGCCTGTCAGGCTGACATCGATCCCAGGAAAAATAATGGAACAGCTGATACGGGACTCAATTAATAGAGAGTCAGAGGAGGACAGTGCAATTAATGCCAATCAGCGTGGATTTATGGGAAACAGCCCTTGTCAAGCTCTTGTGATATCTCCTTGAGGAGATTACAAGTTTGGTGAATAATCATACATGTCGAAGCGACGGGTTTTGTACTGTCCCCCAGCGCTCACATGCCGGGAACCCGCACAACGTGACGCCAGAGAGCACACGGAGGGTGGCCGGGGGTCCTGGGGTGCTGGTGCTGGGGCCTGCAGGACGTGCCCACCAGTGACCCGGAGGAGGAAGAGATGTTGTTCCCTGGGGGGTTACAAGGAGCATGAAGGAGTGGGAGCTCCCTGAGCGTGTGTATTTAACCCAGCCAAAACTGAAACCCCCTCACGTAGGGATTGGATATTGGAAATGTCGATTTGGGGGGGGTGTCTTTGGGGATGGGCAGGGGTCGGCTCGCTCCTGGCTCTGCTGGGGGGCTGTGGCTTGCAGGAAGGTCACAGCCCCACGGCCGGCCCCCAGCACGTGTGTCCCTGCGTGTGTGTGTCCCCAAAATCGGTCTGTCTGGCGGGGGGCATGGTGGCAGATGGGCCTCTGCACAGCCGTAGATATTCCTGCCCCTGCTGCCCAGCCTTATCAGCAATCGAGATGCTGCTGTGCCCAGCTCCTGACACGCACTTCTGGGGAACCTTTTATTTAAAGTATTAGGCAGGTTATAAAAATGTCAGTGATGATTTGCTCATGTTTTCTAAACTGTCGTTAAAAATTTATAGTCAGGACAAAATGCAAAAGGGAGGGGAGGAAAAAAAACCCCGCATGTTTTAAGCTGAGCCTCTCCATAAATTAAAGAGATTTGCTTTTGAGGGTGGTCCGCAGAGCTGCGTGCCAAAATTGTGTGTGTTCAAAGACTGAGGATCATGAGGTTAAGTGTTAGGAAAGGGGAGGGGAAAACCAACTTATTTAAGAAAGCGGTGCATAAAGCAGGCAGAGGTCCTTGCATCTGCCACGGTGTCTGTGCCGTTCCTGGGCCGGGGAGCTGCTCAGGGGGTGGGACATCGGCTAATCCCCACTGCCCTCCCATTAGCATGCAAAGCTGTGGTCTTGCTTTGAGGAATTTTTGAGCTGCTTTTGGGGATTACAGGGACGTCAGCCGGCGGGGGCTGCGGCATCGAGCTGCAGGGGCACGCACGGCGCAGACCTGCAGAGCAGCACCGCGGCCGTCCTCACCCCGTCCTCTGCACCGGGATGGGGTCTTGGGCACAGCAGGGGGGACAAAGCAAGACCTTTATAGAGAAAATAGTCCCTATTTCTGCTGCAAGAAGCAAGCCAGCTGTAAGGGAGCACAGTTCCCATTCATAGACAGGGGTCAGACCGCTGCTGTCTCTCCAAGGATGGGTTTCATGGGTTTGCACAAGCTGGGCAGGCTCAGCTCTTGTTCAGCCTGAGACCAGCCCTTGCAGAGGGCAGCAGGGGTGGTTTGATGGCTCAGGAGAGCTCCTGGGCTCTACGTTAGCTGGGACACTTGCGTTGCCATTCAAGTGGCTCCTGTTCCTTGGAAGGTGTTTATCCAAATAGAGATAAATCTCATTAAAGCTGAGCAGGGGTTGCAAGCACGGTGTGCGAGTGCCAGCTGGTTTCAAAGGAGCATCGGTGCTTTTGGGAGGAGCAGCAACCTCCAGCATGGCCGAACCCAAGCTCGCTGGGAACCCCACGGCCAGCGGCACAGCCTCTGCCACGTTACAGATATCTCCCCTTTATTCTTGCAATGCTACTAAGAAAAAAACTAAAAAGGAGCCCAAAAGAGCCCCAGCTTTGCCCCAGGGGAGAAGTGGGGGCTCACCCATGATGTTATCCTGGGGGGCTGGCTGGGCTGGGTGGGAGCTCCCCGGCCGGGACAGCAGCATGGGGGAGCATGTGGCAGGGACTGCCCCAGGTGTTGCTTCCACAGATGTTTTGAGCTCTGAGATACTGCGCAGAGCAAAGCAGCGGCGGGTGGGATAGTGTCAGCCCTCCGCGAGGGCTTTGATGGCTGCGGACCCACAGCGCTGCCTGGCCCCGCAGCGGCTGCCCCCCCGGGCACGGTGCCAGCGATGCGTGCACAGCTCGGGGCAGCACCGCTGTCTCCCCCAGCCTCGTCCCACCCCCAGCACCCCCCCAGCAGCCGTGGGATGGCCACCCCCCACGGCACGAGCCACCCCAGGAGCTGGAGCCGCTCTGGCCCCACGCGGCCGTCCAGGCTGCGATGTTGCAGTTTGACCTTGTTGCCTTTGATCTTTATCTTTCTTTGAAAGTCAGTGTTTTCAGAAACATACTGTCTTTTTACAGTTTTCCCTCCTACAGAAGAGCAAGCTGAAGGCAGCTGGTGGCTTTGCGGTTTGTCCAGCAGCGATCGGGAGGACACAGCTGACGCCAGCGTGCCGTGCCGTGCCGTGCCGTGCCGTGCCGTGCCTGTTGACCTTGCAAGGGCCAGGCAGGGACTCCCAGACCTGCTCTTGGTGCATCTGATGGAGCACCATCCCACTCCCACGCTCCGCTCTCCTGCTGACCTTGTGAAGAAGACAGACTCATCCCTGCTTTGAAATTTTGCACCTTTGCCTTCATTTCTATTATCCAAACTATCAGGGGAGTGTTACGTGTATGGATTGAGCAGCGTCGGTGGAAGACTGCCCCGGCCCATCACCTCCCCCTCCGCCCCCCTCGGCAGGAGGGGTGAAAGCGGTTTCATAAAAATGAGTGGTTAAGCAAAGGAGACAGACCCATCGCGCACTGGCTGCGGGACCAGCGACCCCGCGGGGAGGGCAGTGCACCGGGAGCAGCTCTGCCAGGTCTCCCCGTGCCCGTGCCCAGCCCCCTCGGCTCCCCGTGGTGCCCAAGACCGAGTGACCCTCCACCGAGGGCGGGTGGGACACCAAGGACGTGTCCCCGCCACGCTGGGATCAAAGCAATGAGCCTTCATAAATACTGCATCTCTCAGCACATTGCGGGCTCACTGGCTCCCCCAGATAGGCTGTACCAGGGGATAATATATTTATCTGCAAGTAAGGTATAAGGCCGCAAGTCCAAAGCTACAAATCCTCACAAGTGAGTATTAATGGATTAGGCCTCAGCAATCCATTGCATGTTCTAGTTATACAACAAAAATTGGGATAATAAAACAGCTCTTAGTGTCAAAATGTAATTAAACTGCTTCAATACGCCTTGAGAACAGCACAGCTGCTTTGTGCTGCCATAAAGCATTTTAAAACTGCTGGGCCATTTGCTTGGGTGCCTAAACGAGAGCTCCTGCATTCAGCCGTGGCTCCCGCACCCCGGCGTCGGCGGGGAGGTGAACCTCTCCTCCAATAAATCAGCCCTGTCGTGCCTGCGTGTGTAAACGCGGGTCCCAGCATCCCGCTGACGGATGCTCTCCCCCGCCAGCGCCCCGGCATGCTGCTGCAGAGCGCGGGGGCCGAGCCCGAGCCCTGCTGCCGCGTCCTGCCAGCGGCAAAGCCTTGCTCGCTGCCACGGGGAAGGTGCTGCCTGCGCTAGAGGGGGATCCCCGCACCCCAAAACGTGCACGGGAGGGGCTGCTGCCGGTGCCGGTCGGAAGGTAAATGCCAAGTGAACAAGACCTGTCAGTAGACTCTTGTTTAGTTCTTCTGGGGGATAAATGAACCGTTAATTAACGTCCCAGCAGAAATTATGAAACCTGCACACATGAAATACCAGTCACCAGCCAGTCACAGCATTTATTCTCATCAGCCTCGTCAGCGTCCCAGGTGTGTCCGGGGCCCGCACTGCAGCTCCCAGAGGTAGCACGAGGTGCTGCCCACGCTGCCGCGCGCCCCCGGCGTCCCCCAGTGTCCTTGTCCCCGTCCCCACCGCGGTCACTCGTGGGGCCAGCCCTGCCGAGCAGTCCCGCCTCGGAAGGTGCCGGCTCCGCAGAGCGACGCCGGGCATGGCGCACCATGCATGGTTCTGCCCGTGGGGGCTGCAGGCGAGGGGCTACGGCGCGTCCCGCTACCCAGAGTCCCACTGGTTCCTTGGAGACGTCTCCCTGGCAGGCACACGCTGGGCTTGTGGGTCCCCGAGGCTGCCCCACAGCACCCACGGATGCCACAGGGTCCGGTCCTGCTGCCGAACCTGCTCCGGGGTCTGTTTTTGTTTTAAATCTTGAAGTCTATAGCACAGGACCCCCACCCCCGGTGCCCAAGCCGCCACATGCAAGATGCCCAGGCTGAGCCGCCCGGTGCTCCTGCATCCAGGTGAGACCAGGGCATCCCTGACCGCTGCCCAGGAATGAGGGTTTTTCCCATGGCACGGCCTATCCAGGGTTCAGGAATGACAGGATGATTATCCTGGGCTGTGGGGGGGGCACCTTCCTCAGACAGCTGTGGGGGACAGCCGCGTCCCGGGGGCTGCAGAGGAGCGTGTGCCTGTGTATGTGTGTGTGTGCGTGCACACGTGCGCCCGTGCACGCAGTTACCTTTATCATCTCACCCATCTTCTCCCCAGGGGTGCCGGGGGTTTTGACTTTTATGTGTAACAATAAAAACTTTCATTGTAGCAAAACATTGGCTGGTCAAAATTAGACTAGTTAATTCCAGAGAATTGTTTCATCTCAGCTCAACAGTAATAATGAATCTTTTTTACAAGATGAATTGGTGAACAGCCAACTTCCTCCGGGGCAATTCCTGTGTAGTGTTGATCCCGCTGGAATTTACCTTGGGAAAAAAAAAAAGGGGGGGGGGGGAGAAAAGAAAAGAAAAAAGAAAAGGTTTAAAGCTATCAAATGCTACTATTCATAACAACATGTTATTTAGCTCAGCCATTTACTGACAGCGTACAGATGGAGCCAAGTCTTTTACAAAAAACGCTCACACAACACTTTTCTCCTAAGCCAGCCGCAGCCGAAAAGAAATATTAGGTGCACACAGGCACGTTATTATCCTCGCAGAAGCCAAGAAGCGTGATGGGCGCTCAGCGAATGCAGAGCTGCCTTCGAAAATTAATATGATCTTGGCCTCTACCTCAAAATTCAAAAGGGTCCTCCTTGAAGGCTCGGTGCTCCCCTGTCCCCCCGCAGAGCTGCGTCCCTTGGTCATGGCTTGAGACCCCCAAATCTGCAGGAGTGGTCCCTGGGGGTGCGGGGCTGGGCTCGTCGGAGTGGCTGAGTGCTTGGAAGGTATTTATCAGAAAAGAGATAAATCTCAGTAAAGCACTGCTGCACCACCGGTCCCCACCAAAGCTCTGGCTTTACTGAGATTTTTTTTGAGACTTTTCATGCTTTAATAAGACTTTGCATGCATTTTAGCGCCAGGAGAGCATGCAGCAGCCACCTCACCCAAGGTGTTTGCAGCAGAGGCGGTGGCACGTCGGCTGGCACCGCGTCCCCTTTCATTCCCTCCTGGGTTGCTTTGCAGGGGACAGGCACGGTACGCGCCGGCACTTGCGGCGAGTGGCCGTGACCGAGGCTGGCAGCTCGCCTCCGCCGGCTCTGCACTGTGCTGCCCACAGGTCGGCGGGTCTGCAGGTGGCTTGGGGAGGCTGCGGACGGAGCAGCTGGGCCATGGGAAGAGCAGAGCTTCCTCCTTGGGGGCTGGCATCAGCACCTCGCCAGCACCCGTGCACCCTCGGCAGGGCCAGGAGGGAGCAGAGCATCTCACCCCAGCCCGCTGCCTGCATCCCAGCGCAGGGGGACGTTGGCTGGGAAAGGCCACTGTTTCCCATGTCGATAATACCCCTTTCCTAGAGCAGCAGAGACCCTTGAAGCTACGGCGAGTCTCCACGTTGAAGCTGGCCCTTCGGGTGCTCCGTAAGCACGAGCACAGAGGATTCCGGCTGGTTGCAGCGGGGTTTAGCCATGTCAGGGGCTTTGCAAATGGCCCAGGTGAGCACTGAGATGTCACCATCAGAAACAGCCCCAAGGGCTGGGCTGGGGCCATCCCCACGCTGGGGTCCTGATGCTTCCTTGTGCCCCTGTCTCCCAGCCCCGTGCCGGGAGCAGCCCCGTCCCCAGCAGCAAAGGCGAGGGCGGCTGCGAGCACCACGCACGGGCCAGACGGTGGGCACGGGCAAAGCAGGGCCAGGCGCCTTTCCCGGGGCTCCAGGCGCCTGTGTCACCTGCAGAACGGCCCGGCTGGCAGCCACCAGCCCCCCAGCGCAGCGAGCGGTGGCTGGCAGGGGCGAGCCCCCTCCGCGAGAGGCTCCCGGCGGTGCCGCCTGCCGTGGGCGGTGTGTGTCAACCCGCGCTAATGATTTTTTTCAGCAGGCAAAAGCACTGCAGGGTTTTGGGTGTTTTTTTTTTTTTTGCTGTTGTGGTGTTTTGTGGGTTTTTTGTGTGTTGGGTTTGGGTTGGTTGTTGGTGGTTTGTTTTTTTTTTTTCAAGAGGGATTAAGCCAAATTAGTTTTTATCTGTTTCTGCAGTTTTCCGCCAGGATTCAGTGAAGCACCAGTGCCTGAGAACAGAAAAACGATAAACATCTAAACGCAGACACTCTGAGTACTGTTTTATCTCTGCCATTTGAAGTGATGACACCCTTCAACCAGATAAACAAAGCAATGAGGAGGGGCATGTTGTTAGATGGAGTGTGTAACGAACAGAATACTCCCTGCCACATTACAGACAATGGTAATGCACAATCATTCATTATAACTCAATTACAGTAATTAAAACTGGTGGGATGCAGAGGCAGAACAGACGAAGGGAGTAGTGCCAACAGAATTTACACTCCGTGTCATCAGCTAGCGATAACAACAGCTGATGGTGTCCCAGAGCCTCCTCCCGCCATCTGTTCGGAGAGCCGGCGACGAGGGATGGCGTTAGGTGCTGCAGCAACCGAGCGGGCGGCGGATGAAAAGGGGGTAGGAAAGGGCTCTGCGCCCCCCAACACCGGCACGGCACCCGGCCCAGGCGCTGCCCCCCACACCCCGAAGGGTGACCCACCCCGCCGCCCCGGGGCCCAGAGCCCTGGGAAACTGAAAGGGGAAGGGGGCACCCCGTTGTCCCTGTCCCTGCGGTGCAAACTGCACGGCCGGCTGCCTGGGGAGCGCAGCCCGCAGCGGTGGGGTCTGGGGTGGGCACGGCACGGCACGGCACGGATGACACGCAGAGCATGGGAAAAGCTGCTTGGCCAGGTTGGCTCCTCGGGTCATGCGTTCCTGGGGGGTCACCGTCCCCCTTCTCCGCCTGCTCGGGCGCCCCACGGGCTGCGCGGGAGCCCCAGAGCAGCTCTGCCGAAGCCCTCGCTGTCGGGGTGCATCAGGGTGACCGTGAGAGCCGCAGCGTGAGCGGCCACCCCACACCTCAGGCCGTTGGGTTGGTTAGTTATTTCACGGCGAGCTCACAACCTCTGCCTCAGCGCTGCAGTTTGATAATTACGGGTTACTCAAAGCGCAATCTGGGCTGACTGCCACCCCGGAGAGCCGGGCCGGGGAGCGGGAGCGGTGCCCAGCCCCGGGCGGCTGCGGAGCCCAGCACCCAGCACCCAACCACCGCACCCTCTCAGTGCAACCGCCGTCTTCACCTGTGAGGGCTCCAGGATCGGCACTGCTGTGGGGAACCAGCCAGGAGGGGTGTCGGGGTGCGCCCAAAAGCGCCATGGCTAAAGGGTGCACCCAAAAGGGTCATGGCTAAGGGTGCGCCCAAAAGGGTGATGGCTAAAGGGTGCGCCCAAAAGGGTGATGGCTAAGGCTGCGGCCGAAAGGGCCATGGCTAAAAGTGCGCCCAAAAGGGTCATGGCTAAAGGGTGCACCCGAAAGGGTCATGGCTAAGGGTGTGCCCAAAAGGGTCATGGCTAAAGGGTGTGCCCGAAAGGGTGATGGCTAAAGGGTGCGCCCAAAAGGGTGATGGCTAAGGCTGCGCCCGAAAGGGTCATGGCTAAAAGTGCGCCCAAAAGGGTCATGGCTAAAGGGTATGGCTAAAGGGTGCACCCAAAAGGGTCATGGCTAAGGGTGCGCCCGAAAGGGTCATGGCTAAAAGTGCGCCCAAAAGGGTCATGGCTAAAGGGTATGGCTAAAGGGTACGCCCAAAAGGGTCATGGCTAAAGGGTCTGGCTAAAGGGTACGCCCAAAAGGGTCATGGCTAAAGGGTGCACCCGAAAGGGTCATGGCTAAGGGTGTGCCCAAAAGGGTCATGGCTAAAGGGTGCGCCCAAAAGGGTGATGGCTGAGGGTGCACCCAAAAGAGTAACAACTCACTTTTGATGCTCAGCAGCTGCCGGGATCAAAGATCTTGCAATGCTCCTTGGTGGGAGCCCTTCCTTGCAGGAGCACGCTGCTGCGGCGCTCACAGGGGGAGATGGCTAATGAAAAGTGGGTAACGCAGCCCAAAAGGTGCCGTTTGCTGGGGGCGCAGCCCACCTGCACCGGTGCACTGGGGCTTGCGGGACGGGCAGGCGTCGGCACCGGTGTTTCTCGGTGCCCCACTGCTACTCCCACCCGATTTGCTTGCGGATGTGCGAGGTCCTGGCCTTCACGCCCTGGTGTGTCATGGCAGCATCAGCTGAGGCTGAACTAAAAGCATGTTAAAAGAAAAAAAGCCCTTATGAATATATAACTTAAAAAAAAATTAGTCTGTGGGGCTTGGAATACTTTAATTATAAAAGTACGGGCGTTCGGCGCCTGGCTGATAGAGTAAATGGGAATCGGTGAGACCACGCGTGGCTTTAACACCTCCTCCGTCAGCACTTCCAGAAAGGTTGTGGTCAAACCAAATTAATTGCATAGGGCAACAGTTTGCTGGGAACTGTTGAAAGCAGAAGCTGCAGCGGATCAAGTGCCCGAAGGGGCAGCACCGGGGGCTGCCGGGCCCCACCGAACCCTTCCGCTCCCCTGCGCCGGGCTCTCCGAAATCTTACAACAAAGGAGTTCTTGCAGTTTTTATCTCTTAATGGTCCCCTGTGTAAGCCCCTCATTCCACCCAGCTTAAAATCAGATTTAAATGCACTCATAACCATTTACCGCTGTACATTATCGGGAAACCAAGCAGTTAGAGTGCTGCTCCTGCTTTTTATTTCTCCCTCGCAGCAGGCTCTGTCATGTTCAATACATCACGGGGAAGCCCCCGTAGGACGGTACATATGTCCTAGTTCAAGGAAAGTGCTTTGTCTCTGTCAGGGGCGCCCGAGCCCAGTGGAGGAACGCGGGTGCTGGCGTCCCGAGGTCCCTGAGCCCCGGCGAGCACGTCGCCCGCAGCCACGGGCAGCCCGAGGGCTGGCACCCTGCCTCGGCATCCCCGCGGGGCGCAGGCTCCCCTGCTCCCAGCCTTCTCTGCACCCCCAAGCCCTCGCTGCAGGGGAAACAAAGCAGCTGGGTGATGCTTTTGGGAAGAAAATAAAAAAAAGCAGCGGTGGGGCCCGGGGTGCCCACGGGCTCCTCGCCCTAGGGGAGATGGGGGGACGCCCAAGGAGCCCCAGGCACGGCCAGAGCCGCGGGAAGGGAGAGGAGCCGAGGGCTGGGGGCTGCAGGTCGCTGCTCCCACCAGTCCTGCGCTCGCTTCTTCCTCCAGCCGACCTCCACGGGCAAGGGGGGCCCGGGGCGTCCTGTGCCCCCCAGCCCCGCCGCACAGCAACAACGGCCCCTCGCTCTCTTTGCTTGCTTTTATTAACAACTCAGTGCAGGTTTTCAGAGATCAAATGGTTTATAGACACTTTGCTTTCATTTCAGCTTCATCACATTTACTTTTTATTCTTTTTTCCTTTTTTTTTTCCTTTTTTTTCTCCCTTTTTTACAAAAAACAGTTGTAGTTATTAACAGCTGTACATATTCTGCTACATACTTTGGTGTAAAGTTGAGAAGTCTGACTCAGTAACCCTCTGCCAGCTCCGGTACATGCAGTTCCTTTATTATTTTTTTCTCTTTTTCTTGGAGGAAAACCTTGCAAAACAGTGACCACGCAGGATGCGAGTTGGTAGTGGCTTTACCGCGGGGTGGGGTGGGGGGGAAGGTTTGCCATGGGGGCAGTTCAAAGCCCCCCCCAGCCCTTTCCAAGGCACCCCGCAATCAATGCAAAGCGGGGAGGGGGGGATGCTCCAAGCGCCGCGGGGTGGGACGCTGCGCCCGGGTCTGGGGGCGCAGGGGGACGGGCAGAGCTGCCCCCGCACCCACCCGTGCCGGCCATGGGAAGGCGAACACGAACCCCAAAACACAGGCAGGGCAGTGCTGAACCCCCCAGCAGGCGCCAGCACGGGCTCCGTTGGCACCAGGGGCGTTTTCAGAGTTGTTTTTTCCAAGCCAAACCACCCTTAAAACCACTTTCCCTAAATGCAGTTTTAAAGAGCTTGTTTTTCCCTTCGCTGGGCGATTATCGCCCAAGATCGATCCCGTCGCCTCCCCGGCAGCACGCAGGGAGCACGAACCAGCTGCGCAGGGCAGGCACCCTTTGCCCGGGACATTCCCCTTCCTGTTTCTTTTGAACAGAAAAACGGCAAAAATCTCAAAACCCTCTTATTTTCGACTGGGGGGGCGGGGGAAAGACCCACGCCTTTCCCATGAAATCTCCTTCCGACCCCATCTCGCCTCTCCCCGCCCCAGCGCGGCCGCTCGGAGGGACGCGACGCCGACCACGCGCCCCAGAACAGCCGGGTACCCGTCGCCTCCGCTTCATCCTCCTCTCCGCTGTCTGTACTATGCACATCTAAACCAGGCAGTTCTCACCTGAACCCTAAGCCTTTAGGTTGGTTTTTTTTTTTTTTTTGACCAGATTAAAATCAAAAAATTAAAAAATAATCCATAAAAATGCAGTATAAAAATTCTCTTCCATATGCTACAATACAGGGTGAGCGCTTCTGCTACACAAATACTTTTATTTCCCGTTATGTTTTTTTTTTTTTTTTTTTTTTTAAACCCCTTTAGTACAAAACGCTGAAACGCAGCCTGTGCGGGGAGGGGGTTTGCTTCATCGGAACCTATATACCAGAAGACACGAGACCATATAGCCCACAGGACCCTACCAAAGCCAGCCCCTTCCCCCCACCACACACAAACCCTACTTGTTAGTAAACTTTGCTTTTAAAAAAACTGTATTTTAAAGGTTATCAATTCTAATTCTTTACTTTCATTTGAATACAAAACACATAAGTTGCTATTATCTTTCGTGGCTCCCTGAGCTGAATTTACTATGCTTTCTTTGAAATCACTCCTCATTGCTTCTGTCCGAAGACCAAGAAGGGCTTGCGCAGACGATCCCGCAGCATGGGCTTCCCCTTTTCTTCAAACATACGAGCACAAAAAAAAAAAAAAAACAAAACAAAAACAAAAAAAAAAAAAACAAAACAAAAAAAAAGAAAATCCATATATAAAAAAAAGGTGATTGTGTTGCTGATGTCCCGTCAGTAGCTGAGGATCCGACCGAGTCCCCCGCGGTCCCAGCAGCGTCCCACCATCACTAACACACCGAACAACGCACGGGTACGACAGTAGGAACAACTTTCACCAGTGGACATCTTTGCTCAGCCTGGTTACGCGCTGCACGGCAAAGGCGCGTCCCCACGGACGCTTCGGGGAGGGGGAGGAAAAAAAAAATAAAAAATAAAAATTGCCACCACCAAAACCATCAGTGGAATACAATTACAGCAGACGAAAAATACACAACTAGTGTACCGGGAGGGGTCCCCCACCCTTCCAATGCTATTTACTAGTCCATTATTTACATTTTTCACAAGTCTTATGCAGGATGCACAAAAAAAAAAAAAGTCACAATAAAAAATAAGTCCTTTATAGTGCCACCAAAGCGCAGACGGAAAGAACCAGAAAACCAGGAAAAAAAAAAAAAAAAAAAAAGGTCGTTTTGTTGGTTTTTTTTTCAAAATAAAACCCAAAACCCTAAAACCAACCAAAAAAAAAAAAAAAAAATTCATTTAGGGCTTCAATGTGTGCCATATTTGCAGACCTCCAAATAAATCCGTGTGTATTGTACGCCGGGCCCTCGAGGCAGAGCCGCGCCGGAGCGTGCCGGTCCGTGGCCGAGCCCCGGGGGCCGCCCCGCGGCAGCCCCCCCCGAGCCCCCGGCCGCTCCTCGGCGGCCACCCGAGTCCTGCCACCGCCGGTGCCGGGAGTTGCCAGCCCTGCTATAAAATCCGGGGTTAGTAGATGACCTCGTAGACTGTGGCCTTCTTGTCACCAGAGCCCGTGACGATGTACTTGTCATCCGCTGAAATGTCACAACTTAAGACGGACGAGGATTCCTTGGACTGGAAAAAGGGGAGGGGGGGAGAAAAGACAAACCATCAGTTTGGTTTCCCGACGAGGCAGCCGCGTTGCGCCGAGCGGCATCCACGCCGGTGGCACCACCCCACCCTGCACGCTGGGTAGCGCGATCTGGCCACCCCAACAAGGATTTTCCCCCCTCCCCAGGGCTGGCAGCCCCCCATGATGACGCCGAGAGGGGGGTCCAGGCGCTGCCTACCCCCGTGCCCATCCCAAGCAGCCTCCTACCTGGAAGATGCTCGCTCCGTAGGGCGTCCTCCAGGCGTTGAGCAGGTTGTCTTTTCCAGTACTCACAAACCATTTACCTGTGCCCGGGGAAACACGGTGTCAGCAGCCGAAAGCTGCCGCTGGTGACCCCCCCCCCAACCCGCCCCACGGCCAGCCTTCCCCCTGCCCCGGGAGGCTTCTGGCTGTTTACCCTCAGAAATTGGGAGATTTTGGAGAAATTGGAACATCCAGAGGTTCTCCAGAGAGGCTCGCCCCAGCCCCTCCCGACGGGACACATCCCGGCGCTCGCACGCGGGCAAGCGTGCGGCCATGGGCAACCGCGACCGGGTAGAGCAGGAGGATCCTTTCCAGGGATAACCCTCGTGTCTCCACCATCCGTGGGACGGATCCTGCT
Organism: Phalacrocorax aristotelis; assembly: GCF_949628215.1. Taxonomy (NCBI): domain Eukaryota; kingdom Metazoa; phylum Chordata; class Aves; order Suliformes; family Phalacrocoracidae; genus Phalacrocorax; species Phalacrocorax aristotelis. The sequence continues at coordinate 54,421,705 of NC_134282.1, forward strand.
GGAAGCCTCCGCGCACCCCCGCCCCACCGTGCATCACCCCCTCCTTGACGCGGCGCTCGCGCGCATCCCCAGCTGTCACCGAAGGAGCCAGGGGAGCAGAATTTAGGGCCGGATCCGCTGAATTTAGGGCCGCTTACCGCAGTAGGCAAACTTGAGGGAGAGGACGCAGCTCTCGTGGAGGTGCAGCTGGTACTTGTCGGGTTTCGTGTGGTGCAGCACTTCCACGTTGCTGCTCTCCATGCCCACCGCGAGCCACTCGCCCGTCGGGCAGTACCCCAGTGAGAAGATCTGCAGGGGGACGGAGGGGTGCTCAGGGGGGTGGCTTCGCACCCACCAGCTCTGCCTGCAGCCACCTCCGCGCCCCCGACAACTCCCCATCGGGGAGAGACTCTGATCGCCCGGGCACGAGCCGAGCTGGGGGCGATCCCGCTGACCACTGTAACAACGCGATGCTTCGCCCGCAGCGCTGGCAAGGCCAGCAATTCAGAAGAGAAACAGCCCGACAGACGGGGGATGGATGACGCAGCCTGGTCCTCTTAAATCACCGAGTGGCCCCAGCCGCTGAAACGCGGGCACAGCAAAGCCAGGAGCTGGCTCTTGCCCTGGATGAGGTTGAAACGCAGCCTCTCGCAGGGACAGCACTTCTGTCTTTGGAAGGAAAGCACCTTCCAAGCATCCTCCAGAGGAGGAAAACTCAGCGTGGAAGGCAGCGAGACTAAATAAGCTCTAAGCTGTGGCTACTCATGCGCTGTAAACCACAACGGCACGGCTTCTGGATGCCCAGCGTTAACGCAGCGGGAAGTCCCGACCGCCAGCGCCGCGGGGTCGGCGGCTGGGACGCAGCAGAGACCCCGGCCACGCCGCTGCCCTTCTGCACCCTGATGACGCAACTCCAGCTTCACCAGCCGTACGGCACTGGCGGAGGTTGCTGGCCAGCCCTGGAGAGGTGCAGCAGGATTTGGGAGAGGCACATCCACATGTTTGCAGCAGCCGCATGAGACCTGTGAACGCCGGGGTGGCTCCCGGCCCACGGAGACTGCTGCACTTGCCAAGACGACACGAGGTCCCAGCTTTGCCCCTTTGGACAGGGGCTCTGGGAGGGTCTGCAGGAGGAGGCAGATGCCCGAGTCCTGCAGCTGGGACACCCAGAGCCAGCCTGCAATGCCCACGGGCATCCCTAGGCAAGCACTGCTTTCTTAATGGCAGCCTAGTCTTGCAGCGGATGAAAAAGCAATGGTAAAGAGCTGAAACAAGAGCCAGGGGGGCCCTGCGGCTCTTACTGCCTTGAACACTCTTGGGTTACACTTAAAGCAGCGAGGACAGGCACGCACAGAGCTAACAGGGGCAAGTGCAGGGCACTTTCCCAGCAGAAATTGCCCCCTGCCACAGCCACGCACGGACCAGCTGCCGAGCAGGCTGCCCTGGCTTCCGTGGATGGATAAACCGCTGCACAGGGACTCCAGGAGGAGCTGCACGATGAGGCCAGGACGATCCTCCCTGCCAAGGGCACCCTGCGCTCACCTGGGAGGTAAAGTCGTGCTGCTGGAGCTGCCTCCCTTCCCGCAGGTCCCAGGAGCGCACTGTGTTGTCCAGACCCCCCGTCCACAACTTCGTACCGTCGTGCGAGATATCTATGCAGCTGGCACCGTCTGTGTGGCCTTGGAATTGCCTTCAAACAACAGAGAGTAATGCAGATCAAGGGGAACGCGAGCAAAAAGCGCATAGGTTGCTTCGAGGGAGGTAGCGTTCAGGCTGTGTTTACAGGGCTTCCGTACGCCAAGCACGCCTGGAAATCCATCCAGGGAGCGTCCTTCCCCAGGGCGCCAGCCCAGCCAAGGCCGCTGGGCTCGCTTACAGACAAAACATCACGAGATAGCATTCTTGTCGCCATCCCCCAAGGCCCTCACGCCGAGACACGGCCAGAAAGACCCCGATTTTAGAGAAAAAGCTGCCGCCAGACCTCCCGCCGCGGCCGGGTGCCGAGGCTGGCTCACCTGACGAGCGTCTGGTTGTGCAGGTCCCACACGGCGATGTTGCCGTCGCTGCAGCAGGAGAAGCAGACTTTGGCGTCGGGGCTGATGGCCAGGGCGTAGCAGGCGGGGGCAGAGGAGGTCAGCTCGGCCTTGATGCGGGGTGTGGGGGAAGCCAGGTCCCAGATGGTGAGCGTGCTCGCCTCCCCTCCCACGATCAGCGTGCGGCCGTCGGGGAGGAGTTTGCAGGAGCGAATGTAGTTATCCCTGTTCTGGAGGGAGAAGCGATGTTAGCAGGAGGGTGATGAACGATTCACCGCATTAGAGGCGGGGGAAAGCGGGGGGGGGACAAATCCTTGGGGACCAGGAGCTGTGGCTCGCGCGCTTCAGGGATGCTCCAGCTCCTGGGCACGAGGCAGCGCTGCCCCGAGCCCCCTTACCAGGCAGTCCAGCTGGGAGATGGGGCTCTTGCTGCCCGGCTGGCTGATGTCCCAGATCTTCACGCACCCCTTGCCCCCGGTGTAGACGTGCCTGGTGGGGTTGCTGATGGTGACGGCGCACACCACCTCCCCGTGGCTCAGCGTGTTGATCTGCCGGGCGTGCCGCGGGATGCCGGGACCCGCCAGGGCATCGTGGGGAAAGGGGACCGGCTGCATCTGCCCGTCGGCGCTCACGTGGAAGGAGTAGGCTCTACCGGGGGAGGGCAAACAGGGGGTCAGACCCGGAGGCAGAGGTTTGCTGCAAATCCAGGGTAAGGGGGGGTTGGGTGGGCATTGCAACCTGGCTGCCAGGTCATGCCTTGCTGGGGGCTGGAGGCCACCGCTGCTCTCCAGGGGCTCGGCCGGAGCCAGCCCCGGGTGAAGCCCCACGCTCCTCTCCCTCCCGGGCACCCTCATCCCCACCCAGAGCATAAAAAGACCAAGAGGGGCTTACGGCTTCCCTCCGGGGATGGACGCCAGGCTCGAGGGCAGGCCGGGGGCTCTCATGGGTGGGTGTGGGTCAAAACCAACCTGCCAAGAGACACACACGTGGGTAAGGCCAGGCACAAGCTGGGCACGCGAGCAAACAGCTTCCCGTCGGCGAGCCCGGGCAGGCACGGGGACACTCGGTGGCTCCCTCTTTTCCCTTGCTGCTCAATAGCTAACCATTACTCTTTCCCTGGCGGAAAGGGGGAGGACTGGGGAATTAGCCAAAGGTTTCTGGTCTGCGAGGACCAGCGTGGGACATGCTCACCCTCCCCTCCCTGTGCTGTCCCCAGCGCCCCAGGGACAGGAGCAGCCAAGCCATGCCCAGCACCCAGGCTGCAGAAACCCACATCTCTGCATTAATGGCAGCGTTTTACGTCTTGTTTTACCTGTATTTGGCCTTAAAGCGTACAATTGACTGTTTAGCAAGACTAAGGGGAAGGGGGCTGCACAGCAGGTACTTCCTATGCATGGGGTGGGGAAGGATAAACCCCCAATGAAGTGGCACGTGCACGTCACCCCATGGGGAGGCATCTCCATGCCCAGCACCCTTCACTGGTGGCCGATTCAAAATGCAGCCAGCAAGGAGCCCCAGTCTCACAGCTGACATAGGGAAGCCCCCACCCCCGCACCCCTCTCGACCCTCCCTGCACCCACCACCCCACCGGGAGCGAGAAAAGGAGCTAAAAGTGCTACGTACAGCTCCAAAGCTCACCATTGGCGACCGGCCATAGGCGGCAGCGGCGGCGGCAGCGGCGCTCATCTGCGGGGGGATGTTGTGGAGCCCCGCGTAGGCGCCGGGGCTAGTGAGCGAACCGTTCATCTCGTGGTGCCCCATCATGGCGAAGGGAGCCGCGTAGGAGCCCGCGATGGAGATGGGCGTCCGCAGGGCCGAGGCTGCAGGGGGTTGGGGACACGGTCAGGGGACGGAGCCCACCAGCATCCAGCCCCACTCGTCCCAGGGGAGGAAATGTGATGGCTGGACCTCCCTCCGCACCCCACCTCTGGTGTGGGGACCACCCGTCCCTGTCCTGAGCTGCATTAGGTCCCCAGTAAGCCTCATACCTCCCCCCACCCAAGGTACTGTGCCCCCAACGGAGGGCACAGGCTGAAGCCGTGCTGGGGACAACTGCAGAGAGGGGGCACCGGGGGACCGCAGGGCACCCAGGGGACCGGTACCCACCCAGGGGGTCCATGCCGGTCGGCTTGCTGGGCATCGGCCGCAGCCCCGGGGTGCTGCTCGTCCCCGGGGTCGGAGCGTCATTCCTCGGCGTCGGAGTGTTTGACTTGAGCCCGGGCGTCGACGATTTGTCATTCTGGATGGAGAAAGGATGTCAAAAAGGGATGGGGTTCGACAACCGTCATCTGCAGCCCCTGCTCGGCAAGCCCCCAGACCCAGTGAGCATCCACGGCTGGCGGGACCCCACCCCCCCCCTCGGCAGGACGAAGGACGTACGTGGCCCAGGTCTTTAGTCTTGGAGGAGGGAGTGCTGCTGGAGGAGGCGACTGAGGCCGGGCTGTTTGGCGCGTCCCCCTTCTTCAGCCCGCGGGCTTTGTCTATGCCGTTCTCCGGGGGGGAGTGGGCTGGGCTGACCCGGGGGGTGGCAGGGTCCTGCGAGACAGGAGAAAGCATTGGCACCCCCAGCAGCAGTGGGGGGCTCCCTCCGGCTCCTCTTTCAGGCAGGAATTGGGCCCGTGGCAAGGAGCCACTCACCCCCAAACCCCCACCGTGCTGCAGGGAGAGGAGCGGACCTGCCAAAACGCCCCCACGGCTCACCTCATTGGAGACGTCGACCACCAGGTCATCGCTCTTGTCACCATCGCTGTCCTGAAACACAAAGCGAGTTACATCCCGCAGAGAGCTGCCAAACCCCGGGGTGGGGGGCAGCCCCCCAGGGCGCCGAACCCCGCCAGCAGCAGGACACAGGTCACCCACACCATATTTAGAAAGTTTTACCCAAACCCCGCTTTCTCCCACCCAAAGCCCTGCCCAAACGCGTGCCGCAGACCCCGTGCCTCCTGGCACCGCGTCCCCCCGCGGCTCTCAGCACCCCCTGGCCGCAACCCGTCCCCGCCACTCACATATCGGCTCATGCTGTCCTTCTCCTCTGCTTTCCGCTTCTTGGAGTCGATGCTGTAGTCTGTAGAGCTCCGGTGCTTCTCGCTGGCTCTCAGGCTTTCCGAGGGCGAAACGGAATTATTCTGCAATAACAAGACAAAAGCTTCAAGTTGGAAACAGAAGGAAACGGGAATTCACAAGCAGCAGCTTAGAAGGTGCCACAAACAGCCCTCCAGCCAGCACCGAGCCCGAAATCCAGCCCTGCCCTAGACTGTGAAACCCCAGCAGTGGGGTGAGAGCCCACGGCCCCACCATACTGGGGTGCTGGGGACAGGGTCCAGCCTGGGCTGGAGGATGGCCACGGCTGCCCTGAGCATTGCTTCGAGCCCCGGGGATGCTGCTCCGTTCCAGCAAGGCTGCTCGTGGGCACCCAAGCCTATTTACTGCAACAGCGCGGCAGAAAACAGGGAGGAGATGGTTGTTTAAAAAGGCAAACCCTGGAAGGGAGTGATGTGCAACTGCAGCAGCTCCCAGCAGCCGCTGGGATCCACCAGCAGGTACTGGGCAGTGCAGAGAGGAGAAAAGCTGTGCTCCCCTAAACCAGGCCCATCTCCATCCTCTGCCCCCACGGGGAGCACCAGCCCCGTCTCCATCACCCCCCACAGGGAGCACCAGCCCCATCTCCATCACCCTCCGCCCCCCACGGGGAGCACCAGCCCTGTCTCCATCACCCTCTGCCCCCCATGGGGAGCGCCAGCCACGTCTCCACCCCCCTCCGCCCCCCATGGGGAGCACCAGCCCCGTCTCCATCACCCTCCGCCCCCCACGGGGAGCACCAGCCCTGTCTCCATCACCCTCTGCCCCCCACAGGGAGCACCAGCCATGTCTCCATCACCCTCCACCCCCCAAAGGGAGCACATAGCTTTGCCCCAGCCCTGGGCAGGGGAAAGGCTTTGGACGAGGGCTGGCACCCATGAGAGCCCACAGGTGCTTCCTCCAGCATCAGCAGAGCCGGGGCCTCATCCCCTGCGTCCATTAGGGGAGCAAAGGAGCTGCTTCACCCCGGCTAAGCCACGCCAGCAGCCGAGCTCTGCCGAGCCAAAGGGCATCCAAAAAACGTTTGGAAAATTCCACGTCACCGGGAGCAGCAGAGCTGAGCCCCCCGCGGCGCAGCTCTGCTCAGGGCCGGGGGGGCTTTCTGTGCCCGCAGCAAAGCCCAGGAGATGCTGGCATTCCCAGGAAAACCCCTCACATGCCGGGATTGGGCTGGGAGCAAAAACGGCAGCACAAAACCTCCTCGAGAGCGCTGGAGAAAGCCCGGCCCCGCATCGCCCTGCGGCACGGCCCCGGCCCCGCGCAGATGCCCTTCAATTAGTTTCTCGGAGCGGCAAAGAGAAATTACCATCATTTCATGTCTCGTAGCAGAGCCTGCCACCCCTGCTAAGCAGAAATGTTCCTAAGCCCCTCTGCCCGCCTTTCTTTCCCAGCTGAAAGGGAGAACTAAAGCAGTTCATGTTTCTCCTCAGTACCCAATAAGCAGCTTTGGATAACACCGGGGTCTTTCTTCTCAGGCAGTCATGCTGAAAAACCTCGCAGCTACCAGAGAATCATGTCAAGCATTTAGAGGCATCGATCCATTCAGCCTGCCGCTGGCCCGCCGCCAAGAAACTAAATATTTTTTATTGCGCAGGCAAGGCTAGGAAAATATGAATGACTAACTCTGATTATCGTGCGCATTAAACCTCCACAGGGAATACCTCGTGTTTTTATTTTATAGATCGGGAAGCTTCCCATCTCTGCCAGACCCCTCCCCGGCGAAGGGGCAGGTTAATGATGCCCAATTCCCCGCTCCCCCCTTAAATGGCACTTTCCTTCCCATCCACCCCCGGCTCTCAAAAGGCCCATTTGTGGGCTCGGGGATGGCAGGAAATCGCCGCAAAGCCGCGGCTCAGCCGGGCTTTGTCCTGCCAGCTTTTCCCCGAGACGGCGGCGGCATTGTGCGCCCCAGGGGCGGGGGGCACGGGCTCAGCCCCCTCCATGGGGAGGGCAGCCCCCCTCCAGGCTCCTACCAGCCTCTGCCCACTGGAAAAAAATACATTCGGCACCCTCTCCATCCGCGCTCGGGCACTGCACCCAGCAAAACAAGGACCCAACCCGCTGCTATAGGCGCCAAGATGTCAGGGATGCAAATAAAAAGCAGCCGCGCTGGAGGTGACGGTTGCCCTCCACCACGGTTATTTAGCTGGTTAGTTAACTGCTTGACCTTCCAAGTCCTACTTAACACAGCGTAATAGCCAAACCCATCCCGACAGATTAGATGACCCAAGATAATAGAAGAGCGATCAGGAATAAAATAGCTTTCCTAATCGCCGAAGGATTTTTAGCCGCGCAGACTTGACTGCGCTCATTCACAGGGCTTAGTCAATTGAAACCGAATCTCGAAGCTCTGCGGCAATCAAAAAGATTTAAACCAAATCTCATAACCGGCCCGGAGGAGGCGGCTCCGCTCGCCCTGGCACAGCCGACAGCCCAGCAGCAATTCCAGCCAGGGCGGGTTGGGTTGGTTGGGTTTTTTTTTTGCCTCTTGCCTTTTTTTTCATTAAATAGGACCTGTGCAAAAGACATCCCTGGTGCTCACACCCACGAGCCTGCTTTTTAGAACAATAGATAAAACAAAAACACGCCATCACCAGAAACTGAGGAAAAAAGGAGGTTAATGGGACTTACTGCACTTGAGTCTCGCTCTTTTAGAAGAGGATGGTGTCAGAGGCGAGGTCACAGCCAAAATAAAGAGACAGAGAAATAAAGCAAGTTAGAATAAGTCTTAAAACAACAACAAAAAAAAAAGATCTAGAAGCTCCTCACTGCACGGCCTCCTGCCTCAACTCAAAACCTATCTGGGCTCCCTTCAGCTTTGCTTTAAAATCCATACCCCTTGTTCATCCAGCTCCCGCTGCCTCCTCCCCCTTTTCTTTTTGACAACGTGATTTATTTGGCCAAGCGCACGGAGGAAAGGGGAAAAGCCCTGAAACGCAAGAGGAACGGCATCGGCCCGAGGCTGCTGTACCCAAAGTCATCAACCCAGGAGAAGGTCCCGACCGACCGCCTCTGCGGCCCCATCAGCGGGATGCGGTTTGGCCGTTCATTTGTACAGAAACTGCCCCGTCTTCCCCCGGATCTCCTGGTAATTTGACTCCGTGCAGAAAAATGAACGTAACTGGATAATTGCTACCAAGAGGTTTTTTTTTTTTCCTCACTGGCTTCCACGGGGAGGAAAAAAACACCCCAAATCCACCGGCAGAAGAGGCCAACAGCTTCGTGAGGCTGTCGGGCAAGTGCCCTGCAGACGGCCGTATTACGGGGAAGATCTCCGATCTCTGTGTGTTAAACGGGCAGGGGGACTTGCGAGGAAACGCTTCAATCCTGTCGGTTTGCAACGCAACTTATGCATCATTTTTCCTTCTAAGGAGATTATCTTATCGTTAATAATAAGAAAAAACAAGTTTTCTAGTGAGTATTGCTTGTTTCCAGACCACTGAAAGTCTCCGACAGTGATGGAGGAGGAGGAAGGCTGCTTCACCATTAAGGCTTGGCTCAACGAGGAGAGGATTTGCAGGAAGACTCCATCAAAGCCCGCAAGGACTCAAACCCGTGCGCCAACTCGGGGGGCACACGAGCAACTCAACCTGACAGAGGTCGTCCCGCCCGGGTCATTTCTTGGGGCTATTTGCATTCCCTGCCCTAAATGAGCAACGAAAGGAGCAGTCTGGAGGCAGGTCCCCTCCTCCCCCACCACCTCAAAAACCCCAGCATCCCTGGGCTGCTCCCAAGGAGCATTTTGACCTCAGTGAACAAGAAAAGCAGGGAAAGCTTTGGGATCGCCTGGAAGCTGCCACTGGGAATTGCTGCAGCGGCACCAGGCTGAGCTAAGGGACTCAAGCATCGTTATGGGGAAGCCACATCCGTAAAAACAGAAGCCTGTCCCCTGAAGCCCACTCCCCCGAGGGATGGGGTGGTGGGAGCCGAGCCACGCCTGGACCAGGGCACTTCTAGCACCGCAGGACGCAGCGACGAGCAGCCCCCAGGGACAGCATCGACGCAGCCCCTCGCTCTCACCTCTGTGGTCCAGGTCGTGATGGTTTTTCTCATCCTTGACGGCGAGGTGTGCCTGGCTCCCCAGGGCGCCGAGAGCCAGCAGCCCCGAGCTGCTGCCGGTGACGGGGGGGATGCCCGGCGGCTGGAGGCCCGAGGGGTGCGGCGGCAGCTGGACCGGGGGCCCGTGGGCGGCGTGGGAGAGGTGCTGAGCCTGGAGCTGCTGCTGCTGCAATGAAACCAACCAGTGAGCCGGGGAGGGGGCAGCGGGACCTGGAGGGGTGGGGAGGGTTTCGAGGCATCAAGTGGTGCTGCGGAGGGGCATGCCCGGCGTCACGCTGGGGGGGCAGCGAGGCGATGCCCCGGGGAGCTGCCCCGCTCGGCTGCCTGGAAGGAGAAGCCCCATTAGCAGGGGTGGGAGGGGACAGAGTGGGGTGCCCCGGGGCTGCTCCCCCACCACAGCCGCCCAGACACGGCCGGGTGGCAGGAGCGCAGCGTGGGACCCGCACCCCGGGCCAGGCTGCGGGAGTCGTCTTTAATTCAAGGCAATTCACATCATCGCTGCAGACTTGGCTGGTTTTCCTTTTCGGTAGACGTTAAGTACAAAAAAATAAAGAAATACCACCCAGGATGCAGAAAGCAGATCTGGCTGGAGCACCAGCTGCTAAACCAGAGAAAGAAAACTCGAGCATCCAGAATCCTTGCAGGCCACCTCAGAAAGGAAAAGTTTTGCTTATTTTCTGAGGACTGACTTTAAGGCACCTGATGGTGGGAAGAAAAACAGCCCGCACGGTGCCTACGCCCCATCCTGCCACCCTGCTGCTCCTGTCCCGCTCCGACGGCGGCCCAGCACCCCCTGCACTGGGGCTGGCTGAACTGTGGGTGCACCCTCTCCCCCAGCCGTGGGGCCGGGCACCAGCGCCCGCAGCCCCAGCACACGCCAAGCGGCTGCAGCCTGGCGAGGACGGGGCATGGCCCCCCCCCAGCCGCTCCTTGCTTCCCCAGGGGGCCTTAGGGAGCTGCGAGCCCCGGCCACCCCAGCACGCACACATCCAGCCGTGGGAATTGCCTGCTCGTTTTTAGGTGGAAAAAGCTGACAGCTTTGGGGAGAGACAGGGGAAAAAACAAACGCATCCCCTGCGTTTCTATTTCAAATACAAACTTGAAAAAACAAGCTGAAATCCAAATTGCCATGAGTCAACAGTCTGCCCTCAGGGGTGTCACGTCCAAGAGCCCCAGGCCGCCACTCCTGCGGCTCCTCCGCCCCAAGGAGAGCTGCGATGTAGCCAGGAGGGTCTCGGACCTGGCCTTCACATTCCCAACGCTCCCGCCTGCACCCACAGCCACCTCGAGCAGCACCCAAGGAGATGCTGGTGAATGTTGCGTTTGAGCAACTGACCTCTAGCGGGGGTCACAGGCTGGGGTGGGGGGGACAGCGAGCTGCAGCAGAGCCCCCCCCGCCTCCCCCGGGTCCCCGTGACCAGCTCAGATCAGGTTTGCTCCCTCCCCGGTGCCGCCAAGAAGCGGTCACCAGAGCGGGTGGCTTCCTGGCAAGCCGGGCTGCGTGCGGAGGAGGGTCCTGCGGCACGGTGAGCGGGTGCATCACCAGCCCGTGCCCCGGCACCCCAAGGGGCACGGACAGAAAGCAGATGAGGGCCCTTCCTGCAAGGCTCAAAGGGGCTCAGTCCCAGCCCTGCACCACGACAGCCAGGGAGGAAGGGGCTCCCGCCGTGCCATCACAGCGCGGCTCAGCTCAAACCACAGCAGGAATACACCAAAAACGGGGGACCCTACATTTCCAACGCTTCCATCAAGGAAATCTCCAGCACATCTGCCCCAGTGCTGCAAGGGGATGCACCCAGGTGCCCCCAAACCCGGCTCACGCTCTGCAGCGCTGGGGTGACACCCAGCACAGCCCCACGGGGCAGCACCAGTCGCTGCGACACAGCTCACAAAACACACTGGGAAAGCAGGAGAAGCGGGTTTAACCTCCGAGGTCCTACACTCTTGCTTTGCACAGGGCACAGCTCGACCCCGCCGCGCACGGGAGGGCCCCCTCCAGCCTGCACGAGCCGGCAGCCCCCCACGAGCCGGCGGTGCAGCGGGCGGCACGGCTGCAAAGCCATGCGCGCAGACCCACGGACAGCCCCCAGCGAGGCCGCGGGCAGGGGCACCCTGCACCCACCTTGGTGCACCCTGCAACCACCCCGCCGGCCCCCACAGCCCGGCTGCAGGAGCCAGGATGCAGCTTTTCAGAAAAAACCCCGCACTGAGGCTACGTCTTCAGGGGAAGCACCAGTTCCACCCACCCCCCAACTAAAGGACTTATTTTAGGGGGTAGCAGGAAGGGGTGACTTGCTGTCACATGCTGACGGGCACAGCGGGAACCGAGCAGCCTCTTGCTGCCCGGGGCCGAGCTGGGTGCAGGGAAAGCGGGTGGGCGACCCACACCTGCCAGGCGCTGGTTTCTAAGCCATGTGCGAGGGGAGAGGGAAATCCCCACTCAGGATGCAACCCGGAGCCAGATCTGAAAGGCAGTAGCTGCAGTTTCAGGCAGAGAAGATGCATTATCTTAAAACATAGCTTCTTCCGGGCAGCGCAGAGGTCTCAGCTGTGGCAGAAGCCAAATCG